>NC_071353.1:123615638-123946709 GCF_943734655.1 Sabethes cyaneus | reverse complement strand
AGACAGACAGCCAGAAATCCATTTTTATAGGTATAGAAGATTAAGCGACCAGTTAGATAACCCAAAAAAAAGAAGAAAACATCTTTATGAAATAATACTTAGTTCCTTTCAGTATTTAAAATAGTCAGTTACCGTGCCTGCGGGTAATTCCGCGCAGCATATTATTCCGCGCACTCATCCTAAAAATCTATTTTTCAACAGTAAATTTCACTAAAACGTCATTAATAAGTATACTATCATGGAATACCATGTTCCTTTAATGTTTTTGTTAAAAACTGACAACTTTTGCTTCGTTCGTCTGGCCAAACCAAAGGCCATTTCATTGCACGCTGACCAAAACGTGATTTCCGAATGTTTTGTTAACAATTGTTCTAAGCGGAGGCCTAAATTATCGGAAGGTTTTTTTCGCTCCAAAAAGTATTTTTTATGATGAATTTGTGCTACATAGGTACATAGATGTACACTTAACTGTTTTATGGAAATAGTTATTAATAACTCATTTTTCTGTTTGTTTTGTTTAAAGATTTGTTGTGAGCGGAATTAAGAGCAGATAAATTAGTGTTGTTTATAATTCCGCGCGGATGTAGCAGGATTATATCGGGGAAAAAACGGATAGCAGAATATGCATTACTCTACAGAAAACTTTGTAGATACGTTGAAGAAAGTCAAATAAGGTTGTTCAGTACGGAAATCTGCGAAAATGACCAGGATTCCGGTCAATACCTTACGGAATGAAAAGCACCAAATGCAAGTGATCCAAAATCAGTGAACCAAAACGTTCCCACTAGAGTTTTGAGTAGGAAATCTTGGTTTTAGGTTTGTGGAACCTTTGCAACCGTTTCTTTAGATTAAAAGATCTTTCGTTTGGTGGAATTCAACTTTTGATTAATCCCCCTACAAGTGAAATGAAAAACTCAGTTTTCTTGAGTTTCAATATAACACACTGATGTGTTCTGCGAAGTTTTAGAGCATATTATTATGAAAATTTTTGCTGAAGACAGTAATCTTCTATCCCTTCAGCGAAGATAGAAAAATTCTACTTTTTATAGATGAATTGTTAAAATCAATTTTTCTATTTTAGCTCTTTCTGTAGTTGTTTTGTGATTTTTCCATGTTCTAGTTGTATAAATAGGAAAAATACACAACTTTGCTAAATATAGTATAACTCTGTGGTTGCTTGTTTAGGAACTGTAGAACTTTTAATATAAAAAATTCCCCAATTTTGACCCCGAATTACTTGACTATCGGCAGCCGGCAGCTAAGTAATTACATGAACTAGAAACTATATGAAAAATGCTACAAAATCCAGAAGGTTTCATTCGTAACCGACATACTAGTTGAGTAAACCGGGGTCGAAATTGGTTTTTTTATATTGAAATTCTACAAAGGGGGAGGAGGGGATGTTTTTGGTCAAAATTTGCGAGACGTACTAAATGGATGTCGCCATAGAGGTATACTATATTTGGCATGGTAGTGTATTTTTATCATTTGTACAACTTTGTAAAACATGAAAAAGTCATACAATAATTACAAAAAGAGCTAAAATAGAGTTTAACGATTTTTTCAATCTTCGGATTTTTTTATCTTCGCTAAAGAGATAGAAGGTTACTGTCTTCAGCAAAATTTCTTATAATAATATGCTCTAAAACTTTGCAGAACACATCAATGTGTTATATGGAAAATGACGAAAACTAAATTTTTTATTTTACTTTTAGGGGGATTAATCTAAAGTTGAATTCCACCAAAAGATAGAACTTTCAATTTTAAGTAATACTTGCAAAGGTTTCACAAACACTTTTCCTACGTAAAATTCATGTGCGCACGTTTTTTTAGTTATGGACCAATGTGAAATGGCGTAATTTCAGGATCACAAACAAGAATAAAACTCTAAACCATCGAATTACGCTGAACGCGTTTAATATCTTTTCAACAATTGTAAATATGAGTGACAGAAAATAAAGAAGCAAATTTTAGTCATCAATATAATTATTATCGCTAAGCTAATTTTAAAATGTAGCGATCGTGTAATGTATCTACTGCCTAGAGGTTATTCAAGTAAATTTGTCAAACATTTTAGCTTGAGCCATTTTCCGGCTTTATGCAGTTTTAATCTATTATCGTTGATGAGTGCAGTCCATTTTTTTATTTAGTTGTTGCCATGTGTTATTATTAGCACTCTTTCTTATGATGCTCCAAGATGTTATGTACATGCTTGTTTGTGTTGCTAAGTCTGTTTGTCTATGGTTCCAGTTCCTACCAGAAGTCCGGACCTAAAATATACTCTTTTCAATTTTAGACTAATTTTGCCTATGGGCTTTTTTAGACTTTGTGTCTGTGATTATTACAATGAAAATATAGTGCGCGGAATTATGTACGCGTCTGAGCGGAATTATAATCAAGTCATAAATTAGTGCGCGGAATTATGTGCACTGACACGTAACCGGCTGAAGGATTTTTTTCTTGTTTATTGGAACTTTACACCAACTGTCATGTTTTTCTCATAAAAAGGACTAAAAATTCTATCCGATGGTGAAGTTATGGTTATTCTAACTCACCATTTGAATTTTTTACACAGATCATAACATTGTCTGCGCCTTAAGTGCGCGGAATTACCAGCAGTCACGGTATACTAGTTAACTTTTGATTTTTCGTAATCCACGCCAACGTTTCGATAATGTTCGCGTTTATTTTTCGTCCCTGCTGTTCCTTCTTTTGCATTTAAAATTCATTCTAAGTTTGCGCTTTTCCAGTATGTTATCAAAAATCCTGAGATAAGCATGTGTCCGTATTGAACTGTTGCTACAACTGTCCGGTACAAGAGTTTAATTTAATCCCAGTTATGATGAGACTCATTAAGAAACTGTGAAAAGGCGTCAAGAAATCGAAAAAGGAGAAATAAAGATAGAAGGAAAACAAACGAAACGGAAACGTGTGTGAATGAACGCTTTGGATAACCAAAAAATTTAAACTCTCAGAAAAGTTAAGGCAAAAATTAACTTTTTAGAGTGTTACATGGGAGCTAATATTCGCTTAACTTTTTTGAACAATTAACTTTTCAGAAAGTTAACTTTTCCAAGAGTCCACTGTATTTTTTTCTTATTTGATAACTCATTTGTCTGTTAGTGTCAAAAATTTCACTGCAGTGATTTTATTTTTCTACAAGAGTTTTCCACCACCGTGAGAAATATTTTTTCCTACTGGTATTTTTGATTTGAAGTTTCCTGAGAAAATAAAAAAATCACGAATTTAAATTAATTTTCATGTGTTCTTTTTAACACAAACTGGCGGTTGAAAAACAATTTTTTAATTAAAAGCTTACTTTCATGTCTGAAAGTGTACCATTCCATGATGGGTAAGCTACCAAGCACCAGTTAATGGTGTCGCATTTTCATTTTTTTAAATAGTCGGTTAGCGTTTAGAAGCTACACAAGGTTCCACACATTCAAAGCTTTGCCTTTGACATTTACCTATTTTTTTAAAAATTGGTCAATTTTGCATCCGGATAATTTCGGACTTCCGGACCGGAATCGGACCGGAACCGGAACAGAGCTAAATCGGACCGGAACGAAATCGGACCTAAAAAATTCGTTCCGATTTTTTATCGGACCGGAACCCGGACTTCAATTTTCGTTCCGATGTTGAACACTATTCCTAACACAGACATCAAATTGGACTAGATTTAATCGCGTTCGCAAGAAATCTGTTAGTGCGAGGGGGCTTTGTCACTCTTTCTGGCATATTTCCCAAGCAAGGACATTAAAATGGTCTAGGTTTAACCGCGGTGTTCAGAAATCTTGTTGAAATGAAGAAATTTTGTCACTTGTTTTGGCTTACTTCCCAAACACAGATATCAAATTGGTATAGGTTTAGATCACCGTAAAGAATCTTACAACCAATCACGAAGCGAGAATTCTGGTAAAACATAGGTTCATTATTTTCAATTTTTCAATAGTTCAACATCAAAAATCCATACTTTTCTTCATTTGGGTCAATTCTTAGAAGATTTTCCGAACGATTGGTGTAATAATATTGAAAATCGATCGGAAAACCGCTGAGCTATTAGCGCTCAAAACCTATCATTTTTCGTGACGCTCGCATTTTTCGATTTTTTGGAATGACACCCTATCTCAAAACTTGCCGTAAGACGTAGTCCTACGTCAAAACGTGGCCCAAAATCTGGTTTATAATCTCTACCAGTTTCAGAAACTAAACCCAAATTTGATGCAAAATCTGGTCCAAAATCTGATAAAAAGTGCGGTACAGAATCGCGGCAAGGTCCACAAACTGGTCCTGGTCTAGAATCTAGTCCAAAATTCATTAAAAAATGACCAAAATATCATCCAATATCTGAACTGATGAAAATGTGGTCTAAAATATGATCTAGAATCTGCTGCAGCTCCAAGATCTTCTTCAGGTTCAGAATCTGATCAAAAATGGGATCCAAAAGGTGATCAAAAATATGATCCAAAATCTTATTCAAGATCTGGTCCAAATTTGATAAAAATGTTGTCCAAAATTTGGTCCAGAATTTTCAGCAGGTCTAGAATATGATCCAAGCAGGTCTAGATTCTAGATCCAAAGCCTAATTCAAAACCTGATTAAAAATGTGTTTCAAAATTTGGTCTAGAATCCAGTCCAAATTTGTTCTAAACAATCCATATGAAACAAAAGTTGATAAAGAACGCGGTTCGCATTCAAGTCCTGGTCCGGAATCTGGTTCAAAACCTGATCCAAAATCTGGTTAGTGGTTTAAAAACTAATCAAAAAACTGTGGTCTAAAATTTGCTCCAGGTTCACAATCTGACTCAAAATCTGATCAAAAATGTTGTTCAAAACCTATAACAAATCTGTGCCAAAATTTGTTACAAAATTTGGAACAAAATCTGGTCCCGAATTTAGTGGCATATTCACAAACTGGTTGGTGGCTCAAAATCTCTTCGGCAAGAACACAGATTTAAGAAACGAGGGACTGTTAAATCTGGTTTTTGCCAAGCGCGACGCATTGTCACGCTATGGCTCTGTCTCTGCAGTTATGTCAAATGGTTCCTGTTTCTACTACCAGAGGCGTACCGGTGACGCTCGAGGGGCATACAGATTTACCTTTAGTCAGACTTTAAAATTGATATTTCTTTCTGATTGTGATAAAGGAACTTTGTCGATATCAGTTTCAAGTGTGTTAACATGCTTTAAAAATATTAATTATGCAACATGCTATACATTTACAATCCATATATAATTCACACACCTATTTATAAATTTATTCAAAATTTCAGAATTTCTTGAGCATGCAAGATTCTGCAAGTTGTTTCTCCGAACTCTCCAGGCCTGTAACTTGTTTAATAAAAATTAATGTAATAATTTCATCTCGTTTCGACACCCAAGCCCCTTCCACTTGCCGCTCACTAATGGAGCAACAGAGCGCAAAGAAATCATTACCCATAAAACACACGAAGCAAACAAAGACGTTGTATGCATAACCAATTCAATCCGCACAACCCTTTGAGAATGGCGTACAATCCGGCGTACGTTAACAAGCGAAAGGCAAAAGACGACCTCCGTTTATTGTCTTAGTGATGGGGAAAAGTTCTGGCAATCGTCCTACAAGAGTGCTAAATAAATTTAAGCACATATTCCCTTGATGATAAATATCATATTTGGTTCTTCCTCCTACACTGGCTTCGCAAGCTGAAGTTGTTCGTTTCATGCTAAGCAGACGGGTAAAAAGTCTTACAAACGTCTCAGAGTTCTTCCGTCCATTTGTTTCCAAGGAGATCAGTCGAGTCGAGTGTGCCGCAGCGTTTTATGAAACGGTTATACTTACCTATGTGTGCCGAAGTCGGAATCCAGCTAATATATTCCGTATCAGCACGTTAATATACTTAGCTATTCGGAAAGAATTGAGGTGGCCGTGATGGCAGGTTATCTGAATTTAGTTGATTTTAAAACCTACAATTTATTGATAGTTTTCAATATCATCTATCAAACTTATCAGTGAAAGATTAGAACTTTTTCGCAAAGTTTTCGTTTCGAAAAAAAGCTCTAAGCAGGCAACCCTGCCCAGGTCTCAAAGTGATAATGAAATAAAGTAAACAAAACACTTGCATGCAAACACTTTTCGGAAAGTCTTCCATTTACATGGTCCCCATCCTCCCCCCGCATTGGTAGCACAGCGGGAAAACTTTTCCACTCAACGAATGCAAACGCGTCGAGAACGTTCCATTCTCAACTGAACAACGACGAAGGCGATAATGCCTGCTAATGATGTACATATGTAAATTTGGATATGGCTAGAAATAAAAATAATAAACACCTTAAGATTCTCGGCTACCAGTCAGTGTTGCGATGCTTTACCGTCTGCCAAAGTCAAGCGATAGGGTTGGAACTGTGGACGGGAATGACTGGATTTATATTGGAATAGGGCGGGATGTATGGAATCATAAGGATGCCTTCCAGGCCAAACAGAAGCCCGGTTTTTGCGTTGTGGCAATGCTAACAAGTGGCTTACAAGTCGGTTTAATTTTGATCAATTAAAGCCTGTGGTGGAATGAGAAGCATTCATTTTCAGGAATTTTTCTTTTGACGTATTTCAACAGTAATAGTGGAACTGAAAGTAAACTTCGCGTTCCAGCTTGTCACGTATGGAAATGAATTCTACCATCAACGGATAAAAAAAGTAAAACCAACTCACCTATCCGTTACGGCACGAATCAATCTGCCAAACCAAAACAACTGCATCGTTTTATTTTATTTTTTTTTTTTTTGTTCGTCCAGCTTACCGACGGAAGCATTCGACACAACCACGGAACTGCACGCCGATTGACCGCAGCGCATCCACCGAACACCGGATCCCCACAAAAGGTAGAAACTTGACAAACCATGCAAAAACACGCACTCGTTGCGAACAATCCACTAGGTCGGCACAAACGTCACACAATCGTCATCCTGGTGCGCCCACAATGAAAATCGGCTAAACCGTTTGAGGACAATCAAATAACCGAACGAACGGGCGGCCGGAATCGAACGATGAAGGAGAAAAAAAAGCAAAATAAAATACCAGCAGCGGACCGGATCCACGTACGACGAAAGCAACAATCGTGGTTCGACTGTGAAAGTAACGCAATTACCGCCTGTGTGAGGCCTCCTCTGTGATGGCCTGACCGACGCTTATTGGTTTTATGAAGAGAATCGGAGAATTTTCCGCATCCACCGGCGGCGCTGGCTCTGTTCTGTCCGGTTCTACCTACTAAGGGAGTGGACAGGACGAAACAAAAAATCAAACAATTACTGCAAACCAGCGCGACATACCCGGCGCCAGGTTTGGTACGAACCGTACCTACCCGAACAATTGCACCAAATGCAACGCGGACACAACGAGGATAAAACCGGGGATACACCGGAGTTGCTCATTAATCATCGAACGAGAACATGTAACATTATTGGGACCTTCTGGGTAACGGTAAGCTCACTGTAGCAATGAGGATCATTATGTGCGTTCAATGAATCATCAATGGTTGGTAGCGGATCCCGACGACGACGGACGGCGGAAGGCTAGTCACAGGTACGGTGGAAAGCGGTACATTTATCGGCATAATTTATTTTTATACACCCCTGCAATAACAGTGCGAGTTTATTTATGAAAAAGTTTGCAAAGGCAATGTGATACATTCGCTTTGATATTCGCTGCTACCACGCGGCCATGATGCATTCAGTGGTTAAATCATTACATTCAGTAAATCATTTTTTATTCATCTTAGTTTTTCAGTTCAAATTCAACTAATAAATATTCAGGGGATTATTTGTTTAGCAAATCAAAGGTAGAACGCGAGTGACGTCAGGGAAAATAACAACAAACAGGTAATTGGCGAAACCTCGGATACGACTAACAGTGAAACTTTAATGATTGATAAAATGTTACAGAATGAAATTTTACAATTTAACTGAAACATTATAAAAATCGTATGCAAAATTATTAATCAAAATCGACTTTTTGGTGCTTGTTTTGAACAAATTTCGCAAAAAGAAAGAGCAAGAAAAATATTGTTTTCAACAAAGTTGCTCATTTTAGTGTTTTCTATTTCTTTGGTGAAGACACTTTATATTTTGGGAACATTTGAAAAACTCGTATTTGTATAACCCTAATGGGTGGATACTTTCGTTGTAAATTAACGTAAATTGTAAATTGTTTCGCTGTTGATGATTTCGTTCCATTCATTAGGGTGATATACAAATTTTTGTACCTTCAGGTGCGTCCAAAAAGATATAGTGTCTTCCGAAAAGTTGTAGGACACACCGAAATAAGCGACTTTGTTAAATACGGAAACTCTCTGTCTCTTTCTCATAGCGAGCTATAAATAATTCGATCAAAAAATAGTACACTATCCAATTGATTTTTTCCGTTTTTCCTGTAGAGTGTGGTTAGTGAAAGTTTTTTTTGTAGACAAATGAGAGTTGCTCGGTTTGCAGCAACCAAATCTGAAAAAAAAAATTGAGTGGAATGAAAATTTGCGATTCGACCCCACTATGATCCTCGAAAGACTACGAGGCCGGTCACTAAAGTATTTTAGTGCCGGACTCAGCGTTGCCAACCTTCCAGATTTGTCTGGATTTTCCAGACTTTTTGAGGTCTAGTCAGACAAAGAAAGACGTTTCCCAAACATTGTCTTTCATTAGACCAAATGACAGCCAGATTTTTTCAGATGTTTTTATTCTCGTTTTCCAGATTTTCGTAAAAACCGGTTGGCAACGTTGGCCGGACTGTTCGACTAAAATCTCCATATCGGGAGTCATTGCATCCACGGTTTTATTCAGCTGAATACTTCTACCTGACGAGTATGGCTATCACCGAATTCCTTCAGGTCCTCGAGGAGCTATCACTGTCCCCTGGCGCTCAAGCTGGCTGCTCTCCCGAAACAGTGGACAGTCAACCTTGTTGAAACTACCACTGAACCAGTTGGGCCGAGTTCCAGCGTATCGTCGATGACGTTATCAACCTCGAACAGCCTCTAGAACATCACGGAAGAGGTCGACCGGGTGCTAGAATCCCACCAGCAGGCGATTGCCATTATCCGTTCTAGAGCGTTCAACAACAACAGGTGACCCTTTTATAAATTGTAATGTAATATTTTTATGTAGACTAGTTTCGTGCATTTATATATAATTCAGTTTGAAATATCATTCCAATTAAAAGATATTATTAAACAATGGATCTTTTAATATTTACCAAAGACACAAAAATGATCCGAGGCACACATGGCCGAGTTTCGTGTACCAATCGATAAGGTTCGACGGACATGGTAATATCTCTGTGTGTATGTGTGTGTTTTTTTTCTCGCGAGGAGACGCTCAATATGTGTCACACTTATGATTATGTACATTATGTGTTATGTACAGTATGGGACTATAATCCACTAAAATCCTCACGGGCTGCTGGCCAAGAACCTCCCGGAACCACCGTAAGGTATTACTTCTGAGGGAAGCTGTGTCATCGCACTGCGCCGTACACCTGTCAAGACGTGTACCGATCTGGATATGACGACCGTCATAGCCTCCATTCTTTCACAGCCACCCTCGCAGGATTTTTTACACAGACTTAGTGTTTTTTCGTGTTGTTCGACAATTTAATTTTCCTGCATCTGTCAAGACATGTACCGATCAGAGATGGCGACCAAAATGACTTCCATTCTTTCACGGCCGGTCAAAATTTCTTGACGCACCGACTACATTGCTTCCAGTGCACCAGTCAAGACATGTGCCGATACAGAGATGGCGAGTCCTGACCGTGTTGACTTCCATCCCCTCACTGGCACCATCGCTGGGCTTCTTGTCAAGCTAAATTCTGCTCCGTCGTGCTCATCACTCCGCTTCCTCTTCCAGTCCGTCTAGTTGGCATTGCTTGTTCGCTGTTCGTCCCTCTACATTCAACTTGAGCATTCGAAAACCACCCCAGCTAGCACCAACTCGTATATCAATGTATGAAAACTATCGTAAATATCTCCTAACAAGCTCAAAACCGTGACTAAAGCTGGATAAAGTGGGATCAAGTTGATTTTCTGTCGTATATAATGTTAATGACTGACATACATTCGATTTTCAGCACAAAATCGTAGAGTAGTACGGAGCGACTCGCGCTTAATCGGATATTATCGTATATTAATTCTTATATAGTCGTAACGCTCAAAGTTATTCGTAATCACGTATATCGCCTCCAAAATAGTACGGATATGCCAATTTTGCGCATGAAATACGATTCATTTAGCATGTATACCTGTACATAATGCTGATTTTCACCTTTTTTATACATATGAAAAGCTGGGACATGTTCAGGTTTTTCTTTTGCTTCTTCACATTCTGGACAGACAGGCGTCACTGCGTGCCCGAATCGATGCACATATTTCTTGAAACAAATATGCCCTGATAAAAACTGCGTCCCGTGTTTACTGGCCAGCCAGGTCGATGGGACTGGTATGAGCCTGTGCGTCCATCTACCGTTCAATGCTATTTGGCCAAGGACTCCAATCGAGCGAGCTTTCGAACTTCCTTTCGCCTCTATTATAATACTCCCTAATCTCCTAAAGGGTGTCAAAAAGTTTTCAAGTAGGAAATTAAGCTGTCGAAACTGTCGCGTGCTAGTGTCTTTTGTCTTCTATCACTATGTCGTGGCTCTTTTGCTTATCGAAGTGACATTTAGTTGGATGATCCTTCCGTTAGTCGTTAGGTGCGGCCCTAGTTCGCAAACGATTCAGCCAGGGATGGACTAGGTACGCTGCCCGACGTTGCGCAACTAACAATCCCCCTTTCTTTAATGCATCGAAGCTTTATCGCGAGATTTACGGCCGGTCGCTCGTATACGCGATGAACGGTTTGTATTGTGACCCGCCTCACTTGTCCGTCGGTTGCTCCCTTGGTAGTGATGACTCGGCCTTTGGGCCAGCAGTTTCGAGGAAACCTGTTATCAATGAAAACCACGATGTCGTCGATTTGGATTGGCTTCACGTCCTACCATTTCATTTCTGCGGGTTAGCGAAGGAAGGTTAGCGCTAACAGCGGGAAATCTTGATATCTAAAACACGTGGGAGGACCCGCAGTAGTGTGAGCAATTTTTCAAAGTGGGAGTCGTGAATTTGCTCATCCCAATAGATGAATGCTCTCCAGATCTGCTGCAGTAGGTTTCGGAGCAACATCAGGAAATGACTGATCAGCCCTAGCGGTTCGAAGACCATTATCAGAGTCCTCAGCACTTTGCGCAACATAGGCCGTTTACGTCCAGACAGCAGGTCAATTTTATGGCGGGAAATCATGTAACCACTGCTTCCAAAACCGGTTCGCAATGCTCTACCATAGGCACTAGTTTTGTTATAGCCGAGCAGGGCTGTCGTCGAAACAAGTCCTTGGAAGTGCTCCACTCGATGATCCGATGAGAAAGCGGTTAGGTGTCAGCACGAACGACTGATCGTCATCGAGAGGGATATCGGTCAAAGGCCTCGAATTTACGATATCTTCCACTTCTATCTCCGTGTATGCTCCGCAGCTTTCTCCAGGTTGTGTTTAACGGTTCGAATCAACCTCTCCCAAGATCCGCCCATATGAGGAGACGTGGGAGGGATGAAGCTCCAAGTCGGTTGGGGCGAGGTGAATTCTGCCACGATCTCATCGTGGTTTAATTCTTCGAGTGCGGTTTGTAGTTCCCTGTTGGCACCCATGAAGTTCGTACTACGGTCGCACTATATAGCGGCCGGGACCCCCCTCCTGCCCATCACATTAGGTAACGCCATGATGCACGAGTCAGTTGTGGGCGAGTGTGCAACTTCCAGATGGATGGCGCGTACAGTCAAGCAAGTGGCTAAGACCCCCCAGACTGCCCTTGTTCTGCTCTCGGCGTTCAACGGATACTAACATTGGGCTGAAGTAATCCATCCATCCATCCCATAGGGTTGAACGGTTGGCAATAGGCCGCGAGGCGTGACGGTGCCAATTCACTCATCAGCGGCGCCTGTGGACAAGCTCGTTCTTTTTTGCAGGTCTGGCAGCTATTCTGGACCGACTTGTAGACGGCTTTCATTCTAGAAACGTAGTAGTGTTGTTTCAGATCATTTAGAACGGTCCCATGGTTCTGGTGCAGGAACCGCTGATGGACGTTCAGCACGATGAGCCTAGTGTTACTGTGCTCCCGAGGAAAGATAATGGGATTAGCGACGCTACTATCGATGAACTGGCTATCTGGCACAGGTAGCACTTGGTCTTAACCAGCTCTTCGCGCGTTGATGGTCCGCAGGCTTTGGAAGTCTTTCGCATTGGTCGCTGCATGTTCCTGATAGCTCGGAATACGTACGCTGTAGTCTTCAGTAGTAGACCATTTGCTGAAATGGCTTGTGTCGATAATCGGCTCGAAAACCTTACCGCCCACATAATGGCTGTAGCGCCGATGATCCGAGTGCAGTTAGTATAAGACATCCCTGGAATCTGTCTAGAAATAGCACTTTTAAAACTTGATCGATAGGGATCCTAGGATAGAGTCCGCCAGTCTGACTCCGAGAACAGCTGTCTGTACTTCAGAGCGCAGTATGGACAGAAATTTCAACGGTGCAACTTTGGTTTTTGCCCCAGTTAGTGCAACTTCCACTGTACTTCCTTCCTGGAAGCGTAAGTAGACGACGGCCGCGAAACCGTACTCGCTCGCGTCCACGAGGGTGTGCATTTCAACGGTGCTTTCTGCAGTTGTGGTGGTCCGATAACAACGGGAAATCTTGATATCTAAGACACGTGGGAGCACCCGCCGCCTTGTGAGCAACTTCTCAAAGTGGGAATCGTGAATTTGCTCATCCCAATCGACGGATGCTCTCCAAATCTCTTGCAGTAGGCTTCAGAGAAACATCAGGAAATTACTGATCAGCCCTGGTGGGTCGAAGACCATTATCGGAGTCCTCAGCACTTTGCGCAACATAGGCCGTTTACGTCCAGACAGCAGGTCAATTTTATGGCGGGAAAACAGCTTGTACGTAAAGCACTCCGCTGCTTCCGAGCACTTTTTCAGTGGTATCTGCTTCTCCAATGCTAAGGTTCATCTCCTTGGTTTCTTCTCCGTCTAGCGCGGCAACTACCGCCGATGAATTGGGCACCCAATTTCGTATTTCAAACCCATTTGATTCGTGGATTCTGTTCACGTCCGCAGCCAACTGGATTGCCTTCTCCGCTGTTTCAGCACTAATTAGCATGTCGTCCAGGTAATACTAATGAACAATGCAATGGCATGAACGGCGTCCGGATACTCCTGCTAAAATTGCATCGCGTGTGTGTTTTATACTGAGTGATGCTTGGAAAGCAGCTCGCGCCGAACGACATCACTTGCATGACGTACGTGCCGGGAGCTGTGTCTGCTTTACTCTCCTTCCGAAGGAAGTACTGGCAATGCTGATCCTCCGTTCTAATTCTCACTTGATGGAACATTTCCCAGATGTCCCCAAAGACAGCCACACGAAACTCCCGAAACCGTGCTAGGACCGACAGGAGGAAGGTTAACTTATCAGGTCCTTTTAGAAGCACAGAATTTAAAGACATTCCGTACAAAGTCGATGCTAAGCACCAAACAAGCCTTGTTTTGCCGGGTTTGTTGGGAATGACTACAGGAAACATAGGTAGGTACCAAACTCGGTCACGACTCGTCTCTAGCTTTCCTTTTCCGAGAGTTTCCTGATGTAGTCCTTGGCCAAATAATCGTTTACATTCGTCTCTACATTCGATCACTAACACTTAAGATAGGGCTCGAACGTTTGCCTTATTCACCAAGAAATTTTCAGTGAGCTCCTTGAAAGCCCATCTCTTGATTAACGGGTCTCTCTTCAGTTCGAAGAGCATCTCACCTTTTTGAATACGCCTGTTCGTTACAACGCTCTCCCATAATTCCCGCAGTTTCACTTTCCGCATTATTTCTGCGCATAAAGTTTTGTCCGTAGGGTCGACAATCAGGACATCGCCTTTATACTTCTCTTTCGTGCTGTCCTTCCAGTTTGTTTCAGTTTGTTTCAGTTTGTTACTGCTTTTTCCTATTCTGATTTCCTACAGTACGCCATCCGCTACTTTCGCCAATCTCCTCCGAATCTACATTGACCCGCTGGTCATCCTTGTGTTTTTTGACCTGCTTGTTCTCACCAGATGTTTCCCTTTTCCGTTTTCTGACCGTGGATTCTGGGGTCCCCTAACCGTCAAACCTCAATCAACGCCTTGTCAGCAATGTCAGCTTTCCTCCTTAAACAATTATCGCGGTTTCCCTTTCCGTTGCATGTCCACTACAGCGAATCTCTCAAGCTGCAGATCATCTTGGAATGTACCACCGCACCGTTAGCCTTCGGAGTAACCGGCTGGCTTGTCCCAAGGCCGGTCCCTGCTTGAGCTCCTTGCTGCTCTTGTAGAATTCTATACTGTTGATGGTTGCTGTGGCCACAGAGTTTTAAACCAGTGACCGCATGAGCTCCCCACTCCAAGCGAACGCACTCGTTCGTTTATTCAACCAAGTATACTTATTTCTTATTACCGTTTCTTATCTGTCGAATGATGGAATACGACGATATAATTGAAATAAAATTTATGGTTAACACCAATGTTTGTTAGATACATGTTTTATTGTAAATACAATCTGAAATATATTTAATACAGGAATAATTTGAAATAGGCTTTTATCCTAAACTGGTTTTACAAAGATTTCTCACAAAAATAACAAAATAAAAAAGTTGATTAAAATTTTAAAGTTTTCGAATATCCAAGACACTAATCTGATTCTAAACGGTGCTTTCGTGGTCCTGACTCTAAAAATTTGCCGTTGGAAAATATCACATAACTGTGCGTAATTCAAAACGACAATCAAACACAGCGTTAAAATCGTCACCAGCAATAACACAGCTATGCTGGCTGTCAAGTACCAATTTTTTCCGCCATCCACGTGCTCGTTGCCAAATTTTCCGCGTTGCTTTTCGGTTAAATTATCGCTGGAGGAATCAGCCGGCAGCGAAAGTTCCTGGTAAACGAACCTGTACGATGTTTGACTAGAGCATGGATTTAATTGGACAGTAGGGATTACTTCGTTGAACTGATTTAATTCATTCAATATGTCTCCTTCATGATGTTGAATATCGTTTCTAGAAAAAAAAAATGAAAATCACGATTTGATGTGCATTCCAGTGTGAGCTGCTTCCTACCTTTCCAGTAAATTGTCTTCAACAGCTTGATCTTGAACGGATTTTGAGGCTTCCGTAGATGTTTGAGAATCGATTGCGTCTGTAAATGGATTGTTTTCTCCACCAGCTTTTCGATGCCATGAAGCTGGTCTCGGTATTCTTGAGACTGATTTTGATGGAGATAAAGGTGAGCTTGAAGACCGTATTTGACGCCTCATTTTGTGCGGAACGAGTCTAAATGACTGAACGATTGTTTGAATGTAGGTTAGCACCAGGCTACTAGATCTGCATACAAATCATGCGACTCAAAGGTCTGAAAGCTTTGGAAATTGAAAACTCCTCATAAGAAGAAATATGCAGGTGTGTACAGTTTTAGGTTATCCTAAGGAACAACAAACATGGTAAAGTTCACAAAATATAATTACATACGATTAAACATCGCTGCCAAAATCCGGACTTGTCTTCGGTGTACCTCCGGATTACCGGTGTTTCACGGTTTGACGACATTATTGTCGAACACCAGACATTCGCCCACATCACAGCATTATGCTGCAGTAACAATGCCACACTTTAAGTTAACACAGACTGTGTGTATTGAATCGATTTTTGCCACGTCCCATTGCGCGTTGATGGTCGGTGGTCAGCTCGAGAAAAAATGAAAAAAAAAAATTAAAAAAAAAACAGAATGCCCGGGATGAAAAAAATAAATTAGCATATTTTTTGCACTTTCCCAATATACACTCGTTTTAAGCCGTGGACATATTTAAAAACATTATTATTATTATCTCCCGTTCATTTAACCTCTGTTCTCAGTAAACTTATTTTTTTGTGCTGCCCTCATTCTGGGAGGCAGCTCGCGGGGAGCAGGGAGTGTTCTGATGCTTTATTATAATGAGCTATGGCGTTTATAATACACAGAAACAGCAAACGCATACAAATTTTAATTAAAATTCAAAATGAAAACGGGATTGTTTTATTTTTCGTTCGGCCGCGGTGTGTAAAATGTAAAATGAAACAATAACAACGAAAGGAGGGGCTGCAGTCCCGAAAGCCAATGCAGATTAAACTGCATCAGTGATAATAATATGAGCCAGATCGGCGATGAACAGGATCATTTTTGTAAATATTTAAAAAAATAAAGTACATCAAGCAGTAACGGGAGCTGGTGGATACAGCCATCTGGTTTAAAAGTGTCGCTGTTGAGTCTTAAATTGAATGTGAGTGAGTTTTTTTGGTTTGATACATTTACACCATCATACACCTTACAGCCAACAGGAACTGTTACTGTGCAGAAATTTTGCTGCAATTTGACATTCAAATTAAAAGTTTTTAATTCAGCTAAAGTGACTCTGATTCATATTTGAATTGATTTCCGTCGGTGTCACTGAGACGGAATTCAATTCATCTTGACGGTAATTTCTATTGTTTCATTTGTTTTTGGTATTCAAATATGGAGCCTTAAAACGAAATTTGATGATTGAATAATAATTTTGACAAAGAACAATATGTCCCCAAATAATAGCATTGTATCTTCCGTCTACTTTAAGTCTAAACTGGATCTGTGCACTGCCACGTCGCCAAGCACCGGTAACAGACTATTTCAAAAGATGGGGAACAATATTTGACAGCACATGGTGTACCCGATTAGTATCTAGATTGTATTGTTTATGTTTATTTTATTTGTTGAGAATTTAAAAGAGAAACTTAATAGTGGACATGATTCGTTAAAAAGTTTTTCTTTCATTGAATTGTCGTATTATAAAAACGAAACTTTGGTAAAAATTCTATTTCACCCGAAGTCGTGCTATTAATTATAACTAGGTATAACCGTTATAACCGTTCGAGCCCCAAGCTTCATAAAATACTGATATGAGCAGGTTGAAGGCTTGCAAATTTAGGTAAAATTTCTATTGCAGTCGAACTCTTTCTATTGCTTTTAAATATTAATTTTATTGTAACTTAGAATTTCATTAAATTTGCCAAACACATAACCATGCTATCTAGTTCCTATAAAAAAATAATTTTTTCAAATTTGTTATCCTCTTAATATCTAATTACATGAAAATGTCATCGGATGCAGAATACTTTTTTATGAAACTTCTCCCAAGACACCTAAACTCGAAAACGTCAGGAAAAGCGAGAAAAGACTTTTAACCGCCTTTTTCCAGAATGGTCCCACTGTGCACCGGTCCCAATGTCGCATACAAATTGCTCTCTCGAGCATTGAAGGACGGTCAGTGATAGATCAAATATTTATGCAGCGGCAGATCCTCCAAAAAATCTACGAACATTGAGTTTTCATGCAAAATTATTTCATTGATTCAAAGCTGTGTATGATACCATCGACCGTAAAGAGCTTTTCCGGAACGCTGATTAAAATCTTCAAAGCTACGTAGAATGGTACGCAAATATAATCAATTCGTCTGCTTTGCCGAAGACATGGATATTGTAGATAAAACATTTTTGGCGGTGCATGAACAAACTAAAGCGCAAAGTAGCGAAGATTGTGTTAAACTAAAATACGTCTAAACCTAAGTACACGCTAACCAGCGGAGCTGATTGAGGTAGTTGACGAATTTGTCTACTTAGGAGATTCGGAGGCATCTTATCAGCGGAAGTCGTGCTTACTATGGGCTTTACGAGGCATTAATCATGTTGCTCATTCTCCAGACGGTAAGACTAGATCGAACGAGATCTGGGGGTGAGTACACAGTTGGCCTCGAGGTAAGACGCTGGTCTAATAAGCCAGTCGTCGTATGTTCGAATCTCGGTTGGGAGAGGCTGTTAGAGTCAATAGGATCGTAGCACTGACCCCGCCCTATCTGACTGTATTCTAACAGCTGGTTGCGAAGTCTGTCGTATAAAAACAGAAGGTCAAATTTCGATAACGGAATTAGCACTCAGGCTTTGCTTTTCTTCTAGTCTTATAGACGACTAACTGACCCGACAAACTTCGTATTGCCAAAAATGAAACTGCTGTTCATAAACCCTGGGGGCATAAATCCTGTACATAAA
The DNA here is from genome assembly GCF_943734655.1 of Sabethes cyaneus. Lineage (NCBI taxonomy): Eukaryota > Metazoa > Arthropoda > Insecta > Diptera > Culicidae > Sabethes > Sabethes cyaneus. Next base: position 123,928,527 of record NC_071353.1, on the reverse strand, counting down.
TCCGCAGTGGCCGGCGCTTCCGACGGCAGAATGCTGACAACACTCGCGGCTTGCGGCCGGCTCGCCCTGAATCATCTAGTGTTACTATAGCTAGTTTCTGGTGGTCTTGTTATTGACTAATGTTTTATGGAAGAATCTAAAATTTCTCGAATTCGATTAGTTTTTAAGTTACGCAAAAATTTCTGTTTCATTTGTATAAGAGTCCGCCCCCACTACCACAGGGGTGAGGGGTCTCAAACCATCAAAAAATAAATTTATGCCTCTCCCACATGTCAAATTTGGTTCAATTTTCTTGATTAGTTCTCGAGTTATGCAGAAATTTGTGTTTCATTTGTATGGGAGTTCCCTTCTTAGAGGAGGGAGAGGTCCAAGTATACCATAGGAAAAAAGTTTAGTTCCAAAAACCCCCACCTGCCAAATTTGGTTCCATTCGCTTGGTTAGTTCTCGAGTTATGAGGAAATTTGTACTTCATTTGTATAGGTGCCCCACCTCCCCTCTTGAACAGGGTAGAGGTAATAATTCCTCTCCTAAAGAGGGAATGGGTCTCAATTCACCAAAGAAAAAAAAATTTACCTCCAAAAACACCCACATGCCGAATTTGTGTTTCATTTGTTTGATAAGTTCTTGAGTTATAAGGAAATTTGTATTTGTATGGGTATTTGTATGGGAGCCCCCCCCCCGTCCTAAAAAGGGGAGGGGTCCTAACTCATCATAGAAAAAATTCTTGCCTCCGAAAACCCCCATATGCCAAATTTGGTTCCATTTGATTGATTAGTTCTCGAGTTATGAGGAAATTTGTATTTCATTTGTATGGAAGCCCCTCCTCTTAAAAGGAAGAGAGGTCATAATTCCCTTCCTAAAGAGGTTTTATGGTCTCAATTCACTATAGATAATAATCCTGCCTCCAAAATCACCCACATGCCAAATTTGATTCTATTTGCTCGATTTGTTCTCTAGTTATGCAGAAATTTGTGTTTCATTTGTATGACAGCCCCCCCTTAGTCTTAGTGGGCAAGAGGTCTCTTATTATCATAAGAACCTTCCCTGGCCCCAAAAACCCTTACATGAAAATTTTCTCGCCGATCGGTTCAGTAGTTTTCGATTCTATAAGGAACATACGGGCAGACAGACAGACAGACAGAAATCCATTTTTATGGGTATAGATCAAAAATCCGATTAAGCATGACTCGCTCCATACTGCTATACAATTCTGTACTGCAAATCGTATGGGTGTCAGTTAGTATCATCATATACGACTGAAAATCAACTTGGATGCACTTTATTAGGATTGACTTACGATTCTGAAATTGTTAAGAGCAATTTACGACAATTTTTCTACATTGATGTACGATTTCGTGCTTGTTGGGCACTATCGAGCTAATTGGGGAAATTTTGTTCATTAGGCTATCTGGCTAGGTGTGGACAGAAAGCAAATTACATGAATCATAACTTAAAATAATTATTTGATTTACTGTCACAGAACAGAAGGGGGAGGCACTAACTTTTCAAAAGAACGTTTTGGCCTGAAAATTATGAAGCAATCGTAGGATGGCCGCTCCTTTTACGCAATCAATTTGCATAATGCGAATATACAGCTAAATTAGTAAAGAAATTCAAACTTCTTACTTCTTACTCTTTTCAAAAGCTTGCATTGAATTATATAGAAAAGATGTGAAGTGTGCACCAGTCCGAGCCCACCCGTGAACTTTAAATTGAATTTAAAATTATACTTGAATTTGGAATTTAGATTAAATTAGACTTCAGACTGTACTTAAAACAGGAATTTAATTTGCCTTGAACTTGCCCCGCCCAGTTAGCTTCAAGGTACGATGCTGGTCTAACAAGCTAGTCGTCGTATGTTCGAATCTCGGCTAGCCGGTGCTTGCTAGTTAGAGTCATTAGGATCGTTGCACTGGCCCCGTAATTTTCCTGTACTCTAACAGCCGGCTGCGAAGTCTATCAATAAAGAAGGGTAATGTCTAAAGACGATATAAAGCCATGGCTTTGCTTTGCTTGCTTGGATTTAACCCTTTATAAGGCCGAGGCAATTATTTTGCCACCAACGAAAAATATTTGTTTTGCGTCTATAATGACATCAATATAATTATAGAAGCAAAATAAAAAATTTTTGTTGGTGGCAATATAGTTGCCACTGCCTTATAAAGGGTTAACATGAGACATGAAATTGGACTACAAATTGGATTTATATTGAACTTGAAATTGGACTCTAAAATTGAGTTAAATTGGACTTGAAACTAGAAATTGGAATTAAGTCAGACACGAAATTGGATTTAAAATGGCACATTAAATTGAATTTGAAAACTGACTTAAATTCAACGTGAGATCTGAGATGAAATTGGAATTAAATTAGACATGAAATTGGACCTTAATTGGATTTGAATTCTATGTTGAAATTAGACTTGCGATTGGACAACAACTTGCACTTGAAATAAGACTTTAATTTAGGCTTAAAATTGGACTTCAAGTCGATGTGGAAGTTAGAATTAAATTAGACATTACAGTGGTTTTTATTACCTACCCCTCCAAAAAATTTTGGTAGGTATATTTGGAAAGTAGACTAATTTGGGCAAAAATAAATTGCTCTAAAATAATTTCTTGATATATCATGTAAACAACTAGCTTTTCATTAAAAATATATGTAAAGTGTCGCTAATAAAAACAACAATTAAAATTATATAAAATATGAAAATATAAAACACAAAAGTTTTAAATGTTCTAAGGGGTATTTAGTGTTTCAAGGCTCTAACAAAAAAATGTTTTTGCAATCATAAAAAACTTTGAGCTTCAGTTTAATGTTTTTCTTGAAAACCTTATTAAAATACCTTTTATTTGGTAATAAAATCAATAAAATCGGTTGTATGGTTCAAAATTTATGAATTTTTAAGGAAAGAAAGGTTCACAAACCACACACAGTTCCTAGCGGAGAGAGGTTTAGAAAAATCTCACAAATGATCATTATGAAATATTAAAAATATGTGTTAAAAAATAAATGGATAATACTCTGCATATTTGATACCATTCTGTATATAACTATAGTTATACCATAGCTACTATAGCCATATAGTTAACTATAAAATGCAAAGAAATATTCTGTGTTGTGCCTAAATTCATGGAACCTTCCAAATATTCATGCCGCATGGTTGAAATGTCAATTTTATTAAAAGGTAAATAAAAATGGGTACAATGGGTAGACAAAATCAGGGGTACCTGAAATCGGGAGTAGATTAAATAAGGCGTAGATATGATCGGGATACCACTGTATATAAGATTGCAAATTGGACTTAAATATAAAATTATATTTCAACGTAGACATGAAATTGAATTAAAATTAGACTTGAAATTTGATTTGAAATTTAACTTAGAAATGAGTTTGAAATTGTACTTGAAATTAGGTGTCAATTGGGCTTGATATTATCCTTGAAATTGGACTTGAAATCAGAATCCAAGCAGCAATTAAAATTTTGTTTCGTTCTTCTAGTGATGGTTCGGCAATGTACGTGGTTTTCCTAACCAATTTCATAAAACCGCTAATAAAACTATGAGCTCAACTAGTAGCTTCTGATGATCGCTATGAAACAACTTTCCGATGAAGTGACCCACTTTTCAAAAGGTTTTTTAACCTCTTGAAGAGTCATGATATAACTTCACGTAGGTTTATTCCGCTCTGCTGACAGTAATAAAACCAATTATGCTTTTCGCTGCTTGATGGCAACCGCCATAGTCTTATGAAGCTTTTCACTACAAAGCTATAAAGCAAACAGCTTGTTTTACTGTCAGATTGTCCTGATCGATTTGGTTTATAGCGACCATAATAAAATATCCCATAGAATTAATACATTTTTAGCAGTCTCCGTTGGTTTGCAGCACATGCGCATTAAATTTTATCGTGCATAATGATATAATAGGTGAATATAAAATGATATAATAGGCGAACAGGCGTCATCAAAATTTGCCAATTTTCGAAAACTGGTTGTTTTAACATATATAATCGGTAAGTTAATTCTAATTTCTGTCAAAACCATTTTAGTTGCTTCCTGTGACAGAAAAATCGATTGATAATAACTTCCTTTCTACAAAACTCTTTGCTTTGGTGAATTTTTGTTTGCGAGCAAAAACAAAATACTAGAAAATGGCAATATGACCTCGCATAAAAAATGATTTCGGTGTTTTTTTCCTGTATGGACTCATCACTGCGATCAGTAACGTTTGATCTGTTGTGATATGGCCCGGGTGTTTGTTGTATAATCCGGACTACATTTATTTTTGCTTAAATCGCTATTGAGTGAGCGATATGCTCATTTATTTTTTTTTGCTTGTGTGTGTAATTGGGTATCCTTCTTTCAATGCTTTTCTCTACTTTAGACACCTCGTTCCACATGACAGCGCGTTGTCCCCAATTATAGCCATCTCTGGCGCAGATAACCAGTGCATTTTACTATACGGGTCTCATTTTTGCACTGTCAATAAGCCATATCGGGATAATATAGAATTCAGCGTAAAGGAAGGGTGATGAGGGGCCTGGCAATAAACCCATGTTAGTCACTTTGATATCGAATGGCCTGATTCTACTAAGATTTGAACCCATGACCATTCGCTTATCAAAGCAGACTCGGTAGGCTTGCGGCTACACAGGCCCCCGATTTCGGTGTTGAACTCTAATATTCTTCATAAAGCAGCAGCAGTAAATCTGATTGGTCAGGGTGTTACCGTTGCAATAGCTCTATACAACTAACAGATTTATTGCGGTTTGACAAGCAACCGTGATAAGATCAATTTTAATTGGTGCGCCATATTAAATACCTACGCTACACGTATGGTAAGTTTATAAGAGACGTGGTGCACTCAACTAGTTTTATTGTGGTTATATAAGCAATCACCTCCCAGTTGGCCTCGAGGTAAGACGCTGGTCTAATAAGCCAGTCGTCGTATGTTCGAATCTCGGTTGGGAGAGGCTGTTAGAGTCAATAGGATCGTAGCACTGACCCCGCACTGGTCCTGTATTCTAACAGCTGGTTGCGAAGTCTGTCGTATAAAAACAGAAGGTCAAATTTCGATAACGGAATTAGCACCCAGGCCTTGCTTTTATAAGCAATCACAATAAGTTTGCTTTATCAACAATTTCATTATGGTTATATAGTTAGCTATAAGTGTGTTTTGACTCGTATCCTCTTGGAATTGAGTAATAAAACCAAAGGTAATGATTGATACTGCAATAAAACCTTATTAAAATTCAAGTAAAACCAAGTGGCTTCAGAATTGTTACTTGGGAAAGCTTAATCGGTTTTATTGCTGCTTTCAGCAGAGCATGATATTACTATTGGAGCTTAAAACCTGTCATGAAAACGTATTTAACGTAGAATTGTTACTTGGTATGTCAAAAAGTTATGTTAGAAAATGAATCCTTGTGATGATAAATATGCAAATTATCACCAAAGTTTATTCCAATCAAAAATAGTCAATACGTACATGACCTTTTTAAGCATTAAGAGCTGAAAATGCTCGAGGAAAGAAGTCTTGTATACCTACTCTTCTAGTTATCTGAAAAAAAGTTTCAGTTGCTTTGGTTGTAAGTTAAACTAGTTACAACCACAAATGCGAAGATATGATTTTGTCGGGCTGGTACCGAATGGCTGAAACAAAAATGGCCGAATAACAAATAACCGAAATCTAAGTGGCCAAAAGCAGTTAACAAATTGTAATAGATCAAAAAAAGAGCAACACAACTATACTAAGAGCAATACTACAAAGCAAGACAGAAATGCTTCAAGTGTAACTGCGTCAAAAAAAATTTTGTGAGCATTTACACATTATTTCACGTTTTCCCTCCACGAAGCTGCAACATTTTCCTGAAGAACTCTTATAAGATGCTAGACTTATTTATCGTGTCAACAGTAAATCTTTCGTAGATGATTCCGGGCGTGATGGTCGCAATCCGCGACGGTAACCCATCGTTGAAAACGTTGACCACTGCGGGGGCAGAACCTCCCCCCCTGCCCGCAGAAACCAATTTTGTTTAAGTGTATGCGTTTTCGAAGGTTTACTAACTAGTAGGGATTATTCCGAATCCGAATCCGAATGAGTGACAGCGAGTAAGGACAGCATATGTCGTGAATATTACGCCCGAGTACGACATTTATTACAGAATTAATTTTTTTTTTCAAACTACATTATGTGATGCAGATTCACAAACTTCACCTTTCCAGAAGAATATCATGGATCTTGAATGCTCTTTTGTGAAGCTATTCCCGTCACTCACTGTTCACTGCTGTCTCAGCTCACTGTTGACTCCTTTCTCCTACTATAAAATGCATAGATATTACAAGCTATGATTTTAATAAGATAGCTTGTTTCGCTTCGTTATCATCTTGTCCATACCAGAACAAATTCATTATAATTCTCAGTAATGTTATAAAACTGTTGAAATTCTCGATTGAAATGTATTTTGAAAAGTTAAGAAATACTGCTAAAAAATTGCTACTAAAAAAGTAAACTTCGTGTGAAACAGTGAATTATTGATTTTTGTAATTCCAATTTTTAGTCGAAAACAAAGCAATGACCTAAAAGCACATCTTTCTATTGACTAAATTTAAATGTCAAAGAGCTGTATCTGACAGAATGTTTTAAACCATGTTAATGGATTGATTTTTTTGTATAATTCACTTATTTCCCGCAACGAGAAAACAGATTTTATCTAAGAAAACTTTAATCGATCATAACGTCAAAAGAAAACTAGTATATGATTCTTTCAACTATCTTGAACGCTAGAACCGTGCTGCATGTTTTAACAAATTTCCCGTTTCTGAGCTGACATCTAAATATAAAATGTAACATGTTTTCAAAATAATTTTTACACTACCACTAATAACCAACCACAGATCGCATTTGATTCGATGTAATCTCATGCACAAATCCTGCGAAATAGTCTAACAGGTGGTACAACTTAACAACTTAAACGTTCTCCACTGTACACAAATCCCTGAGCCATGTTGCATTTATATCGAACCCAAGCAACTTAACGATGCCCCCGTCATACCGAACACCCCAACCATAAGAATGGTTTCCCAAATCCCTGTGAATCAATCCAGCCATTCTGGTTGACCATTGAAAAAATGACCACCCGTTTCTGTTTCACCATTCACCAGCACCGCAAATACTGCCCAATCCCGCCAACTGAATTGGCCAGAGGTTGCCCACCGTTTCGTGGCTGAATGTGCACTCGCGTATGCTTCGGTGTGGCTGCGTGTCTGAATGTATGAACCACGCTTGTTATTGGGTAGGTGCGTGGTTAAAGCAGATTTAACGGACTCCGCTACTCAATTAAATTTTTTGGCTATTGCACTCACTTGCTCACGATGTTGATGTTGATGATGATGATGATGATGACGATGGCGCCTTTTTAGCACCCGCCGACGGTTGTCCAGCGGCGACCAGTAGAGAGGTTCCTGTGTGTGTTTTATAGTTTTCCCCCGGCTGGTACACCACCCACAAATTATTCTATTCAATCTTTCGTACGTCACAAACCGCCAGCTTTGGGCGAATAAATTTTTTCACCACTTGCAACTCTTCTTCAACCACTACCAGCGGCACTATACAACACGCATAAACACTTTTCTGTTCCCGTGTGTACGGGCAGCGCGCTGTTGATCAACAGTGTACAACACATTCGACTGCGGTTTTCGGTTTATCTCGACGAGTCCTGACGAAGAGATGGATTGGATTGCCGCTGCTACTGGATGTCACTCCACACGCAGAGTTGTTTGGGTGTGAAATATTTCTGGGGGTGTGGTGTGTGACCTCTGTGTCGAGGTTTCCGTGGCCGTGTTCGTGTACAGCAACAATATCAACATCAACTCTTTTTTTCCAGTGGGACACTGCCGACGACTCGTCACTTAACACACAATTGTGTCACCCCTCAGATCACGCATACCACCACTCTGCGGTATCCGTATCAAATCACAAATAAATATATTTTCACGAGTTCTTTTTTGTTCTCCCAGTGCTTCACATTTTTGTCAGGACACGAGTTTTTTTTTTATCGGCATCACTCGCTCACAGCTTTTGGTGGTGAAAAATCCCACCAGCTATCGCGTAATCGCGTGTTGGCGCATTGGTTTTTTATAGTCCTGTTCGCACCCGGCTATTTTTCCATCGCCATCAACATCACACGAATTCACACTGTTTACGCGTGGCTCCCTCCGGTGGAGGCTGGAAATCGAATTGTACGAACGGCGATAAAAAAGTGAAAAAACCAAACCGAAATTTGGCGAGCAAAAAAAGCCTTGACCACCACCACCGACCGCGTGCTCCAGCAGGGGCCTGGCACACTAAGGGCGTCACTTTTTTTCTGCCTGCCCCGATTGTACACAGTCACAGTCACGATCCTCCGGGGAATGAGGGTTGGCCAAAACCGAGACCAACAACGAGCGAGAAAAAAAACAACCACTTTACTCTATTAAGGACTCTATAATGGACGCGATTTTATTTCACTGGTCAGTCCCACACTTCGGGAGGTGTTCAACGTTTTTATTACTCAGTCCTACCGTGAAAATGTTGTCAAAAATTTTCCACAAAATCGGTTTGATGGTTATTACGGGCTTCTGTTACAGAAGAAATCGGCTGCCGGTGTTTGAATTTTGTTTGGTTGATAATTCGGAATGGGGAGCATTCGCTAGCAGCTTCCAAAGTCAGCCGAGTACTGTTTTCAACTAAAATCGCTTTTATGGTTTTCCTTCTGGCCTCGAATCTGGTACGGAGGGATTCCAGCACGCCGCCATATACTCACACACGGATTGGCCCCCCACAAAACCCCGATGTACGCGTTTGCCTCCGGTCGCTATAATTACAACAAGTTGAATTAGATGCAGCACACGAACATCTCCCGGCTGAACAAGTACACCGAAGGGCGGGGGCCACTACCGACTAAGCACATTGGTTTCGATCCGCCACCCAACCAAACAGGCCAACAACAAGAGACCCGCCGTCCCTCCGGAATCTCCTGGTCGGCCAAACCGATGGATACACACAGTATCCACTCGCACTCTCAGCTGACTCTTTTCTCTCATATTCGGTTCCATGGCGTGTGCTGGGGTTATTTATACATAATCATGTATCCGATACCGATGCCGCAGCCGCCCAGCAAATCCCTTGTTGCCCAACCACTCACCCACCGGTGCCTCCCCCCAGCCCCTGTGGTCCTCTTTGACGACGGTCTGCGTTATGTTGTGCTGCTTATGCTCCCGTTCTGTCTCTCTCACTCTCGTGCCGGGGGGTGCCAATGTCCGTGGCAGAAACCTCTGCAGACTTTAGCCAATCTCGCACAACAATAACACAACGAGCCGAGCCAACATCCGTAGGGATACGCGTATGCATGCGGTATCCTCATCATCGGGGTTTAACCCTTCCACGGAGAATCGTAGACTGACCGACGGCGACAGCGCTGGCGACCAGTAGTGGCAGTGTGGCCACACTAATGGCACACGATCATGCACCAAACGGAGAAGCAACGGTGAATCAATTCGTCGTGTGTGTAAAACTTGAAGGTAAAATCGGACAGTAGCCGGGGAAAATTTGTCTGCCTAACTGACCGGAGGTTGGTTAAGTGTTGGAACGATTAACTAGCAGTTTGTGTGCTAATAATTTTTATTTGTTCTTATCCGCTGAATTGGATTCGAAGTGCCTCATCAAAAAGTATTTTAAATGAGTTAAAATTATTCGATTTTTTTTAATAATTCTTCTACTTCTCATATAACATATATTTTGTTCGTTGTTCGTCTGTTTAATTTTTTTAAATATTTTCAAACATTGCATCAGCGTCCAAAAACTAGGAAATAAAACTAATATTTAAACAAAACGCAAAAATTTTTCCGAATAAACGCTGAGTTACGCCAGTCAACTACAACTAGGTATCATCTTCCATCGTGTTTCATAACATCGTCTATAAAGAGTGTTACGATCAAAACTTACTAAAACCAGAATAACTGTAATTTGGTCGAATTTTCCATTAAAAAAATCAAGTTAGGGCAGTTTGCCCATTGTTACCCACTTCTCGGTTTTTGAATAATGTCTGACGTCCAACGTCAGTTGACAACCGTCACCGTAATGTTCCGCCGGTGCAGTGCGCCCAGCGCCAACACTCTCCCCTCCGTAACACTTGCCACTGGTTCAAATTTTAGCCTAACGTCTGTCATAGCTAACTCTGATACAAGCCTTCGCAAAAGCCTCCTCGCAGTTCTAATGAAGACTTGCCGGATTCGGTCATCACTTCCAGGTACCACTTCCATCACTCGCCCTTCAGTCCAGCTGTTTCGCTTGTCGTTCTCCACGATGAGCATTAGGTCCCTATCATTAGGTGGTTATCATGCGCACATCCCTGAACCATTTCGTTCTCTTCGTCACAGTGCCCAGGTAGCAATTTGGGTTTTATTACACTCTTATGATTTGGTCATGAAATTGGTCATGAAAACTGCCAAGAAAGCACAATAAAACTCACATTGTTGCTTGGGTGAGGAGCATCTCCCGGATCCATCGCCTCCAGAAGCTTTAGCGGTACTGAGCTAGCCGTTGGCTCCTCCGCAGTCTGCCGCATTCCGCTCGAACTTACTTACTTACTTACTTACTTTACTTTAGTGGCAACGGTCCGTTACCGATCCTGCGCCGAACGAATTATGGTCCTCCAGTACCGTCGGTCCTGGGCTGCCGTTCTCCAATTCCCACGAACACCAGCCGTGCATCGTCTTCGACAGCACACACCCACCGGGCCCGGGGTCTGCCTCGGAGTCTACGGCCTCTTCCTGGTTCTCTGCTGAAAATAGTTTTGGCTACTCTTTCGTCGGGCATTCTGGCTACGTGTCCAGCCCACCGCAGCCTGCCACATTGCACTACCTTCACTATATTAGCATAGTTGTATACCTGGTACAACTTGTGATTCATGCGTCTGTGCCACGCTCCATTTTCCATTTTGCCGCCAAGTACAGATCGCAGAATTTTACACTCAAAAACCACAAGCACTCGTCGATCAGCTTCCTTTAGCGTCCATGATTCGTAAAGGGCCACCGGGAGGATTAGTGTTCTGTAGAACGCCTGTTTTGTGCGAATTTGCAAACTACGGGACTTCAGCTGGCTACGTAATCCGTAGAAAGCCCGATTCGCGGCTGCAACTCGTCGTTTCATTTCGCGGCTTACATCGTTGTCACATGTCACGAGTGTACCAAGGTACATAAATTCCTCCACTACTTCATATCGTTCCCCATCTACATCCACCTAGGCACCAACACCACTTGGGCTCCCACGTTCCCTACCAGCAACCGCGTACTTCGTTTTGGCGGTGTTAATGGTAAGTCCCAATCTCGTCGCTTCCCTTTTAAAGGTCCTGAAGGCCTCTTCCACTGCTCTACGGTTGATTCCGATGGTATCAACGCCATCCACAAAACCAAGAAGCATGTGAGATTTCGTGATGATAGTTCCATTCCTTTCCACGTTTGCCCTTCATAATGCACCTTCCAAGGCAATGTTGAATAGCAGGTTAGAGAGTGCATTCCCTTGCTTCAGTCCATCCAACGTCACGAAAGTAGCTGAGGTCGCACCCGCTATCCTAACGCATGATTTGGATCCGTCCAGCGTCGCACGAATCAGCGTAACTAGTTTCGTCGGAAAACCATATTCTAGCATTATCTGCCATAGCTCATTTTGTTTAACTGAATCGTACGCCGCTTTAAAGTCCATAAACAGATGGTGTGTCTGCAAGTTGTACTCCCGGAACTTGTCTAGCAACTGACGCAGGGTAAACATCTGATCCGTCGTGGAGCGACCCTCACGAAAACCAGCTTGGTACTCGCCGACGAAGGACTCCGCTAACGGTCTCAGTGTGCAGAACAGGATACGGGAAAGCACCTTGTAGGCAGAATTGAGCAATGTAATTCCTCATCCGCTCGCTCCCCGCTTTTAGAAGTTTAGCCGGGATACCGTCCTTCCCAGCAGCCTTACCGTTTTTCAGCTCACTGATTGCCTTTTTAACCTCCTCCTATGTTGGTGGCTCCACAGCTTGACCATCGCTTACAATTCCTATCCTGCCCCTGCTGATCTCCGCATTTACCTCTCCATTCAACAGTGTCTGAAAGTGCTCCTTCCACCTGGCTGCTACCGTCGTTTTGTCGGTAAGCAGGTTGCCAGCACTATCATTACACATCACAGGCATGGCAAAATTCCTGCATCTCACCGTTTTATGGAAACTCCGTGTGTCGTTGCTGGCGTATCGCTCCTCTGCGCCGATGGATGCAAGACAATAGACAATGCAGATGCAATAGACGATGGATTCTTTTTTCCGCAGCTCTAGTCTCTCTGTACCTCTCTCTGTTTTGACGCGTTGCCGCAGTGAGCATGCGACTCCTGGGATGTTCTTTTCATCTGTCACTCTCTGGCATTCGGCATCAAACCAGCTGTTACGCTGTCTTCCACGCGTCGTGCCTACCACCTCTCTCGCAGCTGTTTCGATGGCACCATGAATATTCCTCCACAGCCCATTTATATCTTCTCCTTCTACGTGCTATTCTGCGATTCGTTGGTCAAGCTTCCTGGCGTACTCCACTGCTACGCCGTCTGCCGTTAACCGCTGGATGTTGAAACGCAGCGTCCTCTCAGTGCGAGCTTTCACCGTGTTCGACACCCTTGCGCGAATCTTACTCACTACGAGATAGTGGTCAGAGTCCCCGAAAAGACTGTACATCGATAACATCCGAAGTGTCGACCGTCAATCAAGGCATGATCAATCTGAGAGCTAGAGTCTCCATTTGGATGCCTCCAGGTGTGTTACCGAATATTCAAACGTGGAAAGTAGGTGCTACATATGGCCATTCCTCTGGCCGCGGCAAAATTTATGAGCCTCTGTCGCTGCTCCTACCCTTCCATCCACTCGCAGAATACTCGTCTCGTAGATAAACGGAGTCAGCTGATACAAAGCGCTGCGTTTGGTCAAGCCTGCTTGACCGGTTCTTGGTTGGTCACGGTTGTGTGAGAGCACTGCGATTTCTTCTGGGAATCTCTGTCGTTGCGCCATCGAAATCAACGTTACTTCAGCTTACCGCAACTCGTCTTGGTTAAGGTAACCTCCAATTTTCACCTTGCCGTACATTGTCCGTCTTAGGTTACCTATAAAGCGATGTACGAACGTCGTAGCTCTGAGTAAGCGAACCCACTGGGGAAAAAGGCTCAAAATCGATCAATGACGTAAACATGGATGCTTCCACGTGAACATTGCACGTACGTAACTCTTCTTTAACGATTGGTAGTGACTTTTCTGCTTCGGCCACTCTTCGAAGGGTTGCAACTTTTCAGCAACTTTTGACGTCCACGGCTGGACCGTTTCCTTCCCCATTTTGTAGCAAGATCCGCTAGGTTTTGTTTTGTCGGTACCCACTGCCATTCATTCACACCTGTCTGCACCAGTACTTTGCCAATCCTACAGGTTACATACTACTTATAGTTGCGGGAGTCTGCTCTTATTCACACCAGAACTGTGATGGAGTCCGACCATAGAAATCGCTCTGTTCTTCGGTATGGAATTCCAGAACGAAGCGCATTAGTCACGTTCCAAGGACAGCCGCTTGTAGCTCCAACCGAGGGACTGACAAGTGTTTTAGTGGTGCCACCTTGGTTTTTACCGTTACCAAAACACATCGTGTAGTGCCGTCAACGTCAACAATCCGGAAATAAACCGCCGCTGCATACGCAACTTCGCTTGCGTCGACAAATACATGCAACTGCAGCTGACGGTAACTCTGTAGGGTAGCATTCGGGAAATGGCATCGGGATATTTTCTCGGTCGATATCTGCTGCAGCAAGCCGATCCAGCTCTGCCACCACTCCCAGCAGTCTTCACCAATTTCACTGTGTTCCAGCGCGCCAAATATCCTGCAGCAAAATTTTGTCGTGCACCATGAGAACGCTCCGCAAGCTCAGCTGGTCGAAAAAATTCATAAGATTTCGAAGAACTTACCTCTTTGTGGGACGCGTGTCAGTCTGTAAGATGTGTGGCACGTCGTCCTTCAGCTGTACGGAAAATCTCAGACAGTTTTCGTCCGTCAGCCACAACATTCCAACCAGCCGCCCGTATTCCGTCGTTTTGTTTTGGAACAGGTGCCTATTGCTAGTCGATGGCTTCTCCCATGTGTTGGTTCACAGCGACACTGTTCGACTGCCAGGAAACTTGCTTTACTGTGGATCGCCTTGACTTGCTCCGATATCTGTATTGCTTCAGTTTCTGCACCAAAGCTGTCGAGGTAATCGTCGACGTAATGGTCGTCGTCAGTTCGTCAGCTCTTGGGAACTCTCCGACAAAGTCTCTGGCATTCTTATTTTTGTTATACTGCGCCAATACTGGCTAACAGGTGGCCCCGAAGGTGGCCACGTCCATCACAAAGACTTCCGGTGCAGCGGTTGAGTCTTTCCGAAACAAAAAACGCAACGAATGTCGATCTTCTGTTCGGATTTCCATGCGATGGAACCTCTCTTCGATATTGTCATATTTCCAGAGTAACCCGGTTTCAAATCGCTCGCCAACTCGAACGGTGGTTCCATCTAGCAGGTGCTCAGGTAGGGTAAGTCGAAAACTGTTCGCAGCGATTAATAATTGAGGTATGGCGTTCTCATAGCCGAAAAGTGGAAGCCCTCGAAGGTGTTTAAATTTATTCATGAACTGGTTGATGTGAGTCTCGTCTGTGAGTGAGTCTCGGCACTATAAGATGGCAGCCCCATCGCGAGACTCGGTAGTGTTGCCCCAGTACGGCTACACACCTAAATTAAACTTAAACTAACAACATTCAAGCATATTCGGAGTGGAATATTCGGCATCACCTTAGTAGTATTGGGCGACACCTTATCGATACCCGCGATATAGATACTCGAAGGCCGATATTTTGATACATTTTATCGATACTTGCGACGTCGATATTATGATAAATCGATAATTTCACCCCGATACTGTTTTGATAAAGCGGGATATGCAGCTGAAAAAATATAGGCTAAAACTAGGCCAGAAAATGCTCAAGAAAGCAAAATTTTAAGGATTTTTTCGCACTCTTTTCTTTTCACATAACTAAGCTTTATTCTCAAATTTACTTTATTGGAATTGACACTTATGCAAAACCTTGAACAATGTCACTTACATGTTTAACGCTTATTGAACAGTAAGTGCATACGATACGCGATTTTCAGTAATTCAGAACTGACCAGAGAGCACACTAGCACAGAGAGTAGTATTGGGTGTTAACGACATTACAAAAGACTTTCCAGCTTTTCACGCGCCATAATAGCGATGAAAGTGGCAGTGGTGGGACAGAAATCTAGAAGAACTAGAACCGGAAAGGAGCAACTCCCGGCGGAACTCTGCAGGAATGGCCAAGAACCGCCAGCAACGACACCTCACTGGATGGTTCCCTGAAACCCCTGAGTTTGGGAGAGGGCTGCCGAACGAGTGAATTGAGGGAGTGGTTTGTCCCATCTACTGAAAGAGTGATCGGATAGATTGCTGTAATTACCGCAGAATAACGCTGGTCAAAGCAACCAACAGGGTACTCATCCAGATTTTGTTGCGTCGTCTATCCCCGGTGGCAGGGGAGTTCGAAGGGGAGTACCAAGTGGGCCTGATGGAGGTGTTACTACGGATCAAATTTTTACTCTTCGGCAAGTCATCCAGATGTGTCGGGAGTGCAATCCATCATATTTTTGTGGATTCCGGGGTAACGTACGATTCAGTCGGGCGCGAACAGCTGTGGCAGGTGGTGCACGAGTGAGGTTTTCCGTACAAAGCGACGTGTCCGAAATAAAGCTGCACTGGAGCGAGTGATGCGTTGCGTGCGTGTTTTGGGGGCACTCTCTTTGCTCTCTTTGTTTTTATTGATTAATTTTTATGAATCCCTTTTTTGTGTAGCATTTCCTAATCTCAGAATGCCGCCCTAAATAGTATCGATAAATCTAATATCGATGCTTCACGGACGATATATCGACGGTATCGATAAAGCGGCGGATTTGATATTGATATTCAATTATCGATACTTTCGGCAATTTTGTCCAATCCTACACCTTAGGCGACGGAATAAGGACGACGAATGGAGACTCGGGACTTGGAACTGCAGATCGCTAAATTTCGCAGGTTGCGAGCGGGTGCTGATTGAATAGCTGGAACCCCGCAAACTCGGCATCGTAGCTCTGCAGGAAATCTGTCGCAAAGGAGAGAAGGTATGGAAGATCCGTGGCGGAAAGGCCCAGTTTTACCAGAGCGGTGGCGCTACCAACGAACTGGGAACGGGCTTTGTAGTGCGGAATGCAGGATCGCGTGATAGATTGGAAGGCGATCAACGAAAGAATGTGTGTATTGAGGATAAAGGGCCGTTTCTTCAATTATAGCATCATTAACGTGCACTGCCCGCACGAAGGTAGACCCGACGATGAGAAAGAAGCGTTCTACGCGAGGTTGGAGGCAACGTACGACAGCTGCTCGTCACGGGACATCAAGATCGTCATCGGGGATATGAACGCCCAGGTCGGTAGGGAAGAAATGTATAGACCGGCGGTAGGACCCCATAGCCTGGACACCGACACAAACGATAACGGCCAACGATGTATAAACTTCGCAGCTTCCCGAGGCCTGGTGATCCGAAGCACCTTTTCCCGCGCAAGGATATCCACAAAGCCACCTGGAGATCACTTGACCAACGTACAATGAACCAAATTGACCACGTTCTCATAGAGGGCCGGTTCTTCTCTAACATCACGAACGTACGCTCCCGTCGGGGTGCGGATATTGATTCTGACCATTATCTAGTAGCAGTACATGTGAGGTCAAAGCTGTTCACCGTATACCGGACACGTCAAAGCCGCCATCCTTGGCTGAACATCAGGCAGCTAGATAACCCACAAGCTGCCGAGGACTACGCGCGAGTACTGAATGAGGCACTGCCTTCTTCCGAGGAGTTAGGTGCTTCGAACCTCGAAGACGGTTGGGGCAGAATACACTCGGCCATCGGAGAGGCCGCTACCGCGGCACTAGGTATTGAGCCTCGGAGTACACAAAATGATTGGTTTGATGGGGAATGCCAACAAGCGGTGGAAGAGAAAAAAAATGCTTGGAAAAATTATCTAAGTATTGCCACTAGAGAGAACCTGGCCAAGTACCGACGAGCTAGGAACCAGTTGACCACGATCCTGAGGAGAAAAAAGCGCCAAAAGGAGGACAGAGATCGTGAAGAATTAGAGCAACTATTCCGAGCTAATGACACGCGCAAGTTTTATGAGAAGGTGAACCAAACTCGGAAGGGCTACACACCGAAACCTGACATGTGTAGGAACGACGGAGGGAATCTAATTACAAACGAGCGCGAGGTGGTCGACAGGCGGAAGCAGTTCTTCGATGAACACCTCAATGGCGAAGTCGCAGAAGGAGGCGGAACGGAAATTAACCTAGGAGCGCCCATGGAAGATAGTGATATCCTAGCACCTGATCTCCAAGAAGTCAAACGAGAAATCAGGCTGCTGAAGACCAATAAAGCCGCCGGGAAGGACCGCCTACCGGCAGAGCTTTATAAACATGGCGGAGAAACGCTAGCAAAGGCTCTACACTGGGTTATTTCGAGGATTTGGGAGGAGGAAAAGCTACCGGAGGAATGGATGGAAGGAGTGGTTTGTCCCATCTACAAAAAGGGTGATTGGCTAGACTGCTGCAACAATCGTGGTATTACGCTGGTAAACGCCGCCTACAAGGTACTTTCCCAGATCCTGTTACGCCGGCTGTCACCGATAGCACAAGGTTTCGTAGGGAATTATCAGGCGGGTTTCATGGGGGCTCGCGCAACTACGGACCAAATTTTTACTATTCGACAGATCTTGCAGAAATGTCGGGAGTACAACGTGCCCACGCATCACATCTTTATTGATTTCAAAGCAGCATACGATACAGTCGATCGAGACAAGCTATGGCAGATAATGCACGAATACGGTTTTCCGGACAAACTGACGCGACTGGTCAGAGCTACATTGGATCGAGTGATGTGTTTCATACGCATCTCTGGGACACTCTCGAGTCCCTTCGAGACGTGACGAGGGTTGAGACAAGGTGACGGTCTGTTCAACATCGCTCTTGAGGGCATCGAAACGAGAGGCACGATTTTTACCAAGAGTAGCCAACTTCTAGGCTTAGCAGATGACTTCGATATCATTGCCAGGAACTTTGCGACGGCGGAGGCAATCTACGCCAGACTGAAAGCGGAGTCTAGGAGAATTGGGCTAAAAATAAATGCGTCGAAGACCAAATACATGAAAGGAAGAAGCTCAAAGGAAACAAACGCGCGCCTCCCACGGACGGTAACCGTTGACGGCGACGAACTAGAAGTGGTAGAGGAGTTCGCGTATTTGGGATCGCTGGTGACCGCGGACAACAACACTAGTAAGAAGATCCAGCGGCGCATCCAAGCGGGAAATCGGGCCTACTTTGCCCTTCGTAAAACGCTACGATCAGGAAGCATACGCCGCCGCACGAAGCTAACAATGTACAAAACCATTATTAGACCGGTAGTTCTTTATGGACTTGAAGCCGTGACGCTGCTTACGGAGGACATACGCGCCCTTGCCGTGTTTGAGCGGAAGGTGCTGCGGACGATATTTGGCGGAGTACAAACTGAAAGCGGAGAGTGGCGGAGGCGTATGAATCACGAGCTACAGGCACTGCTTGGGGAGACTCCCATCGTACTACTAGCGAAAGTTAGCAGGCTACGGTGGGCCGGACACGTCGTAAGGATGCCGGACGATAGTGCGACGAAAATAGTCCTCTTCAACAACCCCACCGGCACCAGGAACAGGGGGGCCTAACGTGCACGATGGTTCGACCAGGTCGAAAGCGATTTGCGACTTCTGAGACGACTAGGAAATTGGCGACGAGTGGCCCTAGAGCGAGTTGAATGGAGACGAGTGCTTGAAACAGCACGAGCCACCCCGGCTCTATGCTGAAGAAGAAGAAGAAGAACTGGTTGATTCGCAGTGTCTGCCCTGGCAAGGCATTTTGCAATGAATGATACTTTCCACCATGCGCACTAGATATCTCCAACTGAAGCCGATCCAGTAGACGTCTCCCGTCCCAGTATGATACAATGGTGCCGAAACGCTACTCGCACTGATGTTGCGTGCTAATTCCTCTTCGACGAGTGTAAGGGACGAGCCATCGTCCAGGAAAGCGAAGGTTTTTACGATTTTTTTTCGGTCTGTAGAGCGTTATCGAGATGATGCGGAACAGTAACGATTCAAACGGCATCCGATGTGCATGATTGCCAGCGATCTTGGGTCTTGCCAATCCAGAGGACGGTTGATTGTTACGGTTAGAATTCCAGCTCCTCACGATCTCTGTCCTTCTCCTGGCGCTTTTTCCTCCTCAGGTTCGAGTCAACTCATTCCGCGCTCGTCGATACTTGGTCAAATTCTCTCTCGTGGATATGATTAGATAGTTTTTTCAAGCTCTTTTTTTCTCTCTATCACTTGTTGGCATTCCCCGTCAGACCAATCATTTCGTGCGTTCGAGGTTTCCTCCTCTAGCACCGCGGTTGCGGCCTCGTTGACGGTCAAGCGTATCATACTTCCCCCCTTTTTCGAGGATCGAAGCATCTAGCTCCTCCATAGAGGAAGGAAGAGCGGGTTGTCTAATTACTGAATTTTTAACCAAGAAGGTCGGCTTTGTCGCGAGGTATAACCCGTCGATAGTTTTGAGCGCACATGTACTGCTACTAGGTAATGGTGCGAGTCGATATCCGCACCCAGTAGGGAGCGTACGTTGGTGATGCTTGAGAAAAAGTGACCCTCGATGAGAATATGGTCGATTTGGTTCATGGTTAATTGGTCAGGTGATCTCCAGGTGGCTTTGTGGAATCTGATCACTAAGCCTCGGGAAGCTGCAAAGTTGATGCAGCACTGGCCGTTATCGTTCGTGTCGGTGTGCAGGCTGTGAGGGCCGATCACCGGTCTATGTATTGCTGTACAGTTACTGCAGGACACTGATGAAGTTCACAAGTCGTAGCCTTGCTACATATGTCTGTAAAGAACGCATAAAATATGGTAAAATTAAATAGAATTTCTTAATTTTTTTCTCGTTTATTTTTAATTTTCATTTGTGTATAGTATTCAAACGCAAGATCAATCATCATAGTAAAATATAACACATGATTTCAAAACATATTCTAATATATAATGAATAACTCGTCCACCAGAGTGTTTGCCATTTTCCTGCCCTAAAACCGAACCGTTCCACCTTTTATCGATCATTACTGATGTTTGGACGCGAAACAGCATCAACACCAGCCGGTATAGATATCATCACACCGAAATCATTCTAACCGTCATCGCCATTATCATCATCATCGTCATCAGTCCCGTCATCGACCCACTCCGGGCATCATTCACAGAACAAAGTCTTTTCCCCCATCCGGCAGAACGTTCGCTACGCAGCAGACTTTCCATCGCACGTATCCTTCCAGCGCGGCACCACCTGACCCGACTCCATACTAGATAGTTCAGGCACCAGGCAGGGATTGGATGACCAGCTACAAGCTACGCGAAAAGGTACCACGACGACGACGACGACGACGACGTGTGTGAGTCCCGAGACCGTTGCCTGTTTTTGTTGTCTGATGCCCTCCCCGTTCGGTGGCGGTCGGTACGCTTTTTGTGCCCCCTTTCGCTTCTCGCTCGCGCGCGCGGTCATCCGAAGAAGAAAAACCGGGTCCTCGTTGAAGCTGCTGCTGCTAAAAAAAGGGGTTAGGATTTTAAACTCATGAAAATATTTGAGTTGCTTTGTCCGAACAAAAAGGTAGGTCAGTTAGCGAGTAAATATTTTTATTGATTTTCGTTCGGAATGAAAAAGTTGCTGCTCGGGATTCTTCGCTACTCACATCATCACTCAAAGGATCAGAATGTATGATTCTATTAAATTTTGTTTTAGAGATGTTACACTTGAGTGATGGGTGGCTGTAGGTGTCGCCGTCTGTTTAAAGCTAATTTTGTTTTCACTCGTAAATAATTACATAAACACCATGTGACGTGCCTCATCCATTACCCTTTATCTGCTCGGAGCAAAACTTTCCTGCAGTCCGTAGGTTAAGAAACCAAACACGTACGTATCTCCCCATCGCTTCAGTCGGTTGTGAATGAGTGATGGTATCCTTTTTCTCAAGTGTTGAGAGCTGCTTCTACGTACTAACCAGCCAATGACGATGACGACAAACAGTGGAATCAGTTGTGAAAGTGTGGCAGGATTTTTCGGGAAATTGTTTAATAAAAATTTTGAATGTTTTACCGTCATTAATTTGGAAGCGTGCGTGCGTGTGAGCTGGTGTTTCCGACTGCTAGCTAGCACAGGGGTTTGCCCTTCGGTGGGGAAATTGAATCACACCGAAGCCCTCTGCGCGTGCATGAAGAAGCATTCAGTTGATGGGTATAAAGCATTTGATGAAACTTATACTCCTGTTTCAATTGCTCTCGATGCGATGAAGGTAACGAGCAGTGATGTGATGGTAACCTCTTTGGAACATCCTTTGCAGTAATCGGAGCATGTAGGCGATCCTGAAAGGTGAATCGGAAATAAAACTTAGCAGTAATTAATTTGACGTATAGGACGATATGAAAAACTCATCATTTGTTATGATTATACAACGACGACTGCACTACAATAACTACCCGATCTGGGGGCCATAACAAGATTATATCTTTTTTTTTTAAACGATGATTCTACAATTGATGAAGGGACGGTAAGGGAAAGTAATGGAGAAGGATTTTTTTTCCGGGAATGAAGGGGAAGGGTGGAAAGGAAGGGGGGGAGGTAATAGGTAGCTATGCTTAACAAGTTGTCGTTGTGACTCCTATCTTTTGTCCAATGCTGGAAGGTGCATAGGTCGAACCAAGCTGTAATCAGAGATTATAACCGGATTTGAACCCACAACACCTGCCAGGGCGTGTCGCTCACTGGTACCCGTGTACCTTTGAACCACAGAGGCGCTGGACAAAAGAAGTCTGCACAACCCCCCTTATTAACCATAGCGACATGGGTTGGTGTATTTTTAGACACAAATTGTGCCTCTTCCTCCACCTACTGTAGAAACCACCAACCGAGAAGTTTTAATCTAACGTGTTTTTACTTTCAGGACGACGACACTATGCAGGCCCTTACGACTTGCAAGCTTTCGGACGAACAGCGTCACACGCAGTACCTTGCAAGTCGTAAGGGCCTGCATAGTGTCGTCGTCCTGAAAGTAAAAACACGTTAGATTAAAACTTCTCGGTTGGTGGTTTCTACAGTAGGTGGAGGAAGAGGCACAATTTGTGTCTAAAAATAGACCAATCCATGTCGGTATGGTTAATAAGGGGGGTTGTGCAGACTTCTTTTGTCCAGCGCCTCTGTGGTTCAAAGGTACACGGGTACCAGTGAGCGACACGCCCTGGCAGGTGTTGTGGGTTCAAATCCGGTTATAATCTCTGATTACAGCTTGGTTCGACCTATGCACCTTCCAGCATTGGACAAAAGATAGGAGTCACAACGACAACTTGTTAAGCATAGCTACCTATTACCTCCCCCCCCCTTCCTTTCCACCCTTCCCCTTCATTCCCGGAAAAAAAATCCTACTCCATTACTTTCCCTTACCGTCCCTTCATCAATTGTAGAATCATTGTTTCAAAAAAATATTAATATATGCCTGACCGCATTTCAAGGTCATGACTAAAGTCACGAGTTTGGTCAAGATTATATCTGTTTTATAACATATTTTGATATTTTTAACATGTTATGTTACAAATCGAAAATAAACTAGCAACCCCACAAATTCAAATTTGTAACAGATTCTGATGTTATGGATGAGCTGTATAGATTTCACCACTAAGAACGACAGATTTTACTTTTATAACAAAATATCTTACTTGCAAATTACTTTTATAACAAAATATGTTACTTGCAAAAAAATATTTTGATTACCATCATCATTTTAAAAGTATGTTAAATACTACTAAAACTTGCTGATATATCTTTATTTGCTGTGTTATTTTTGGAATATCTTGAAGTGTTGACAATCAACTTCCAACAGAATGTGTAATAATTTAGATAAAATCATTGCAGGGGTTGTTATGAATCAGGTATTAACAAGAGGCAGTTTAGTTATATTTTTTTGTTATTTCAACCACTTATGGAAGCTAATTTATAACAACGGTTGTTATATCTATATAACATATAATCTATATATATCTGAATTGTTATCTAAATAATAATTTTGTTATTTAGATTAGAGTACAGGACAATTGCAGGGCCAGTTGCTACGATCCTACTGACTCTAACAGCCTCTCCCAGCCGAGCTTCGAACATATGACGACTGGCTTATTAGGCCAGCATCATACCTCGAAGCCAACTAGGAGGCCAAGTTTCTGCAATCATAAGTGCGAAAAATGTGCTGCTTGGGATGAGACTTCATAGTGAGTTTTACTCCAAGATCCTTCACCTGTTCCACCCAATTCAGTTCGGTTCCGGAACTTTCGGCATCAAACTCCATTACGCCTCTAGTACCGAGAAAGCTGGTGACGCAACATTTCTCCACACTCAACAACAATTGATTCCTCATGCACCAGTCACTAAACAAGTCCGGAAGCTGCTGTAACATTCTGCAGTCCTTGATTCGTTTAACTACAAGATAGATTTTTAAATCATCAGCGAAGAAAAGCCTTCCACCTTCATTGAGTAGTAACGCTGCGTCGTTTATGTGGATACAGAATTGCAGTGGCCCCAAATTGCTACCGTGTGGTACTCCAGAACTATTTGTAAACGCGGAAGACCGGCAGTTACCAAATACTCCTCGATCTTGAAAAAGCTTAAGCTTGATACTCTAAATCATAGATGAAAACTAGAGTTGTATGAAATCGAAGGGGTTGCATATGACATTATTCGCAGTTACTTAACTAGTACATTGCAATTTGTAACGATTGGCGATGCACGTAGCTCAACGTAAAAAAAAACAGAATGTGGTGTACCTCAAAGTACCAACGTTGGTTCACTGTTGTTTAAAAATTATATTCGTGACATTGGAAATTTAAAATTAAGAGAAATATCAAGATTATTTGCGAATGATTTTTACTCCTGCGCAGCGCTGACATTGGCAGTTTAATATCGCCAATGATACAGAATCTGCAGGTTCTTTTACGCTACTTCGAAGCGAATTTGTTTGATCCAAAATACATATAGGGGAAGGGCGGTAAAGACGGACACTGCAGGAAAGACGGACACTTGTCATATTTAATAAACAATAATTTTTTGAAGCAAATCAATGATGGGAAATGTTTCTATAGACTAAATGAACACTTTTGAATTAAACTGTCGATTTTTGGCAGCGCAGCTGTCAAATTTATAAGCAAAACAAAGAAAAAATGCGTAGATACGCTAACCGATGTAATTTTGTGTGAGAAGAAAATAGCTGGTAAATCGTTGAAATTTGAAAAACAACATATTCATGCTATACCGACGACATTGGGTTAGTTTGATCCTTCACTGAACATCCATTGGAAGCCTGGTGAATTTTTGAATATTCAGTAAAAAGTTATTGCAGTTTGAAAAAATGGTATCCAAGTCGGGAAAGACGGACACCCAACGGTAGGGAAATACGGACTCACAGATTTTGAACCCATTTCGCCCAACAACGATTTGACATTGCAAATACTTACATATTATATATGTAAAAGTAACCAGAAGACATATAACATTTGGAATGGGCCAACTTTTAGAAACGATTAATATCGTCACCAATTAAAATATTGAAGGGAACCATTTTATTTTCTCGCTCAAAGGGGGGATCGGGAAGGGGGTTTCCAAAACCAATTCTTTTCTAAATACATGATGAAATATTTTAATCTCTCTTAATACTGATAATTCGACGACGCGTGACACCTTTTTGCGAGTGTCCGTCTTTCCCATATCAAGCGTCCGTCCGTCCGTTAATCAGAGTTTCTGCGCATGGGCGGGAAAGACGGACATTTGATATGGGAAAGACGGACACTCGCAAAAAGGTGTCACGCTGTCACTAAGACAGCCGAGGTGGCAATCCAGCGCAAGAGGACAGGTATCCGTTATTGCGCATTAGTCACGCTCGACATGAAAAATGCGTTTAATAGAGCCAATCCGATTCGGAACGTCCCTGCAGAACATGCTTTCTCCATATGCCCTCGTTTCGCGGGCGTGAGAAGCAACATGATGGCAGTTAGCGGACAGGACACTACTCCGGATAACTTAGTCCAAATGATGTGTTCTAGCTCGGACGTCTAGGGTGCGGTCAATGCGGCTGCTACCCAGATCGTACTTGAGCTACAAAACCGCTGGAAAGCCGATCAACGGCGAATAAACAGCCTAACTACCATAGTCCAGTAGTTACCTAAGAGCGTGCGTTAAGCACAATAGCCCCTCCCTGAAGTAATACCGATAAGGTGGTTCCAGGGGGGATTGAGGCTGGAGACTCGAGTAGGGTTTTAGTGGGTCTGGATCCTCACGCCCCAGTAGGGGCGTCGGGATACCAAACCCCACTCCCTGAGTTGTCTTCTCAGGTGTCTGATAGCAGATTTCCCTACTCGTTAAAAAAAAAAGTGCCGGTGTCGCTGTACAGGAATCTGGAAAATTATTTCCAGAATCGTGTGCTATGCTACAACACGAAGGAGGGTCAGAAGTGCGTTAGTGCGTTCCAATCATCGCAGCGGTTCGGCAAGGTTCCATACTGGGCCCGGTGTTGTGAAAAGTCATGTACGACGAGGTGTTGAAGCTAAAGCTGAACGAGGCGAAATTTGTACCAAGCATCCTGATTTGAGTGCTAGATGACTCGACCAAGTTCAATCTCAGGCAAGATATCGTGATATGCGTTCATCGGTACTGCCTAAATTGACTCCATCTTGCAGCAAATTCCGTTCTATCAACCTTCAGCTATACTATCAAAATGTTGGTGGCACAAATACGTCCGTTACCGAATACTTTCTAGCCTGTTCAAACGAAGCATTCGTCGTCATCGTTCTTACGGAGAAATAAGAAATGGCAATATGAGTGTACCTTGGCTTGCCAAACATTCGGAGACTACTACGAAGTTGCTGCTGCTTTGTGCGCTATATCCAAGCTATTCGAAAAAGTAATTTAGGGAACAATTTTATACCAATTTTATAGCAATTTATCGACGATTTTCAGCATGAATTCATGCCACGTCCATAACAGATGCAACTGCTACTCTGCTCTGCTGCATTTGATAAGTTAATCACGAAATTAGGGTTGACAAACCCGACAGGATGGGACTTGGTGGCACTCTACTGCTTTGGTTGAAGTCTTATCTAGGACTTAGCTGGTCGGCATCGGGCTTATTAAAATCGACAAATCAATATCCAACGAGTTTATTGCTACGGCCGGTATTCCTCAAGGCAGTGTCATATTAGCCCGCCCATCTTCGTGCTATATTTCAACGTTATAAACTATTCGCTTCGAGGACCCAAGCTTTCTTTTGCTGATGCTCAAGAATCCCCCGAATAGGGCGGTGGGTGGTGCTGTACGCCCAACGTAGGACCTCAGATGCCCAATAACCCAAAAAGTTCATTTTTGGCAAATGACTAGGACGAATATTGATGGACAAGACATAAACACATACTAACAACCCAAGCAACAATGTGAGTTTTATTGCACTCTTATGGTGGTCTTCAAGCCCAATTTTGGTCTCAAATGCCATCATAAGAGTCTAAAAAACCCAATTCGTTACTAGGGAATGTACCAAAAATCAACTTTATTGATTGATGGACAGCTTAGAAATCGCCATGGGCGTACACTAACACCATCCGTCTTATTCGGGGAACTGCTGTAGACATAAAAACTACAAGGTATACAGCCCTAAGGGTTGTACGAAAGGGTGACGTAGGACTGTGTCATATAATACTCATTAAATAATATGTCAAACTAGATAATCTGTCTTACACAATTATTAATAACTGCTTGATAGAAGCTCAGCCAGGTGTATCTGGGACTGGACAATAAAATCGGTGCATTTCTTGAGTCATGAGGATACAAGCAGTTCACTTCCCTACTATTCCCTAGCAATTTAGCAGTAAATAGAGTAAATAGAGCAGAGATAGTTTGAACATTGTTTTACGATCCACTATGTAATTTAAGTATTCACCAGATTTTCACAACTAATTTAAGTTGAAATTTTAGATTCAATTTTAGATTCACGAATAAACAAACATTTGTTGCCATCAATGCACTCAGTTGTAGTGTATTTTTGTAATTTCGCTACGAAATTTATTATAAACTTCTTTCTAAACAGCTCAAGCTGAGCTCAAATAGCATGCGATAATTTTCTATAAATATGCTTACCTGTCATTTCATGTGACGGAATTATAACGGTATGCGATGGATTGATATCTGCGGGCGATGCCTCTTCGTGCGACAAACTTGCAACTTCACCTGCCGAACTAGAAGCACTCTCACGCTTTCGTTTGCGTGATAATCTAGTACACTCTGCTCCTGTTAAGGATATCCTTGGTTCAGTTACTACACCAGCCACTTGTTTACGAATACGTTTACGGTGGTTACGTAAATATAACGCCTGCAACCATTTAGACATAGCGAATTCTTTAACAAATCACTACTGTATTTCACAAAGGTTGAAATAGCAATGAATGGCCAGCCCACAGATCATTGTAATAAATATGTTATGCGTAGTTTGATATTTGAACCAACTTCCTTCAAATAGTTTCTGGCCGTTGGTTACAAATAATAATCAAAACCATTTTGCACATTTGAGATAAATTCTGATTATGCTTCATTTAATTAGTTTGCGGCCCTTAAAAGGGCCATTGGTTACAAGTAACATCAACCTCTTCAGTGCAGTCAACAATCGGTGTTGCCACCAATAACCGGTCTTGCCGCTAAATGCCGTTGGTTTCGCCACCAATAGCTGTCGATGGTAAATGCTGACCGACCGTCAGTGCGATTGTGCGATGAATGAGCAGACGGCGAACCAAGAGTACTATTTTATAGTCACTGGCACTGCCGCTGCTGCTTGTAAGCTAGTGAGGTGGTGGGGGAAACCAGATCAATTGCTGCTGCTGCTCGAATGATTATCCGACGCTGAATGAGCAAGCATTTTCCATGGAACGTTGAAACGTTAACCATTTAGAAAAGTGAAGAAAATTCTTTTCATTCTTCAATTACTCTAGTTCTTATAAGAACTGTTTAAGACCACAACGGCCTACTGCTGAATTTGCTGCTGCCCGTCAGTCGATTTGCTTCCATTTGCTGTTGGTTTGCGAAAATAACCGCCAAAATGCCATTGGGTGCCTCGAATTGTCATCGAAAATGACATTAGATGCCGCAAAGGTCCTTGGATTTGCCTCCAATAGCCACCAAAAATGCTATCGTTACCTCCCGATTGCTATCGTTGTTGGCTCCGATCGCTGGTGTTTGCCGCCAAATGCCGTTGCTTTCGCCACCAATAGCCGTCGATGGTAAATACTGACCGTCCGTCAGTGCGATTGTGCGATGAATGAGCAGACGGCGAACCAAGAGTACCATTTTATAGTCACTGGCACTGCCGCTGCTGCTTGTAAGCTAGTGTAGGTGGTGGGGGAAACCATATCGGCTGCTGCTGCTTAAATGATTGTCCGACACTGATTGAGCAAGCTATCGAACAATTTCGCATGTCTGCGATGGGGATAATGCAAAATGTAATGTTAAGTGCATCGTGTGGGATTCACGTTGGCCATTGCCCTCTGATTCCGCTTGTCTTTGGGACCGGTGTTGCCATCAATAGCCATCGATGTTGCCGATTGGATTTGAAAAGGGGTGTGGCTTACAAAGTGGTCTCAAGGTTATCATTTGGATCCAAATCCTTTGGTGTATCTAATTGTCGTCCGTGCCTGTGAAGCTAGGCGATAACAAGGGAAATGTATGGAAAAATTCGACCTTGAATCTTTACACACATTTTCACTATTTAGCGTATAAAAAATTATTATTAGTATGTTACTATAAAATTGCTGGACATTTTATCTATCCAACGACATATTAACTGTTATGTTTCGTTCAGTAGTATAGTAGCTATTAGCGTTTGAAATATTTCATTCAAACGTTACACTTCTATTTCTCGTTTTTACAAAGTGCTACCCAGTCCCAGTATAGTAAACAAAGACGTAGTCCTACGTCAAAAAAGTCACCATGGTGCTGCAACAACAACTGGAGAGCTTTTCAAAACGAAAATCGCGCCCCTCACGTCGGGCCCCTCTGTTTCAGGTGCCAGTGGGGTTCTTGAAGAGAACGGATTTCACGGCATATTTGCGATGTGACCAGCCGTCCGTAGTTCCCAACTTTCGGCAGATGTGCGATGGGAATCTCTCCAACTAGTGCCTGCAACTCATGGTTCATACACCTATGCCGCTCTCCGCTTCCCGTTGTACACCACGAAAAATAGTCCGCAACGCCTTTCGTTACAGTACGGTAAGTGCACGTATGTCTTTTGTTAGCCAGTCTGTAGAGGACTACCGATCTGATTAGCATTTTGTACATCATTTGTGCCGCGGCGTATGCTCCTGCTCCCTTTTCCCCGGAAAAGTAGGCCCGACTTCCAGCTTGAATGCGTCGTTGAATCTTCTTACTCGTATTATTGTCGATGGTGACCAGAGATTTTTTTCCTGTATGGACTCATCACTGCGACCAGTATCGTTGATCTATTGTGATATTGCCCGAGTGTTTGCTGTTTAACCCGCAATGCATTAATTTTTGCTATAACCGCTATTGAGTGAGCGATATGCTTATTTAATTTTGCATGCGTGCTTCTGTGATAATTGGTTACCCTTCCTTCAATGCTTCTCTACTTTATCCACCTCGTTCCACATGAGAGCGATATCTCCAATTATAGCCATCCCTGGCGCAGCTAATCAGTGCATTTTACTATAAGGGTCATCTTTGTACTGTCAATAAGCCTTATCGGGACAATATAGAATTCAGCATGAAGGAAGGATGATGAGGGGCCTAAGAATAATAAAGTCAATTTGACATCGAATGGCCTGATTCTACTCAGATTTTAACACACGACCATTCGCTTGTCAAAGCAGACTGGGTAACCTTACGGCTACAGAGTCCCCCACGACCAGAGATTTCAAATATAAGAATTCATCAACCACTTCTAGTTCAACGCCGTTAATAGTCACTGTCCGTGGACAGTAACTTCTTGTTGTTTCTTCTGGAGACAAGTGTTGTTTCCTCTGGAGACTCTTCCCACCATATATTTGATTTTCGACGCATTGATTTGTAACCCAATCCTTCCAGTCTCCGTTTCTATTCTGGCGTAGTTTACCTTTACCATTGCAAGGTTTTTAATAATGTTATCGAGCTCGTCTCTGAAGGCTAAAAGGCTGAAGACTTCCTCTCGTTCCGATGCCGGCTCGTTGGATCACACCTTCAATATCGATGTTGAATAATATACAGGACAGTCCATCCACTTACGGCAACCCTCTGGACTATTCGAAAGGTCTCGAAAGTGCCCCCTCGCTTCAGGGTAGCTTTGATCAGCCGTGTCAGATTGTCCGGAAAACCGTTCTCGTGCATTATCTACCATAGCTGTTCGCACTCGACTGTATCGTATGCTGCCCTGAAATCCATGAAAATATGGTGCGTCGGCACGTTGTACTCCCAACATTTCTGGATGATTTGTCGGAGAGTAAACATTTGATCCGTAGCAGCACATGCCCTCATAAAGTCCGCCTTCTACTGCCCTAGGGAAAAGAATAAACAAAGTAAGTTATGAAGCAAGTTTATATATTTACACTACGCTAAAAAGGCTGTGAATGTAGAGAGTTCATGGATTTCAAAGCTGCATATGATATCATCGACCGTGAAGACCAATGAAAAATCATGGACGATAACAGCTTTCCCGATGGTTATAACTATCAGGTGGAGCAAGATCTGGTGCAAGTAAACGGAATCCAAGGAATAGGGGAGCGGCCGTCCACAATCGAGTAAATTGGAGATTTTTTGTTTATCATGCTTTGTGGGGTCACGCGGTCATCTTGTGATAATTAATTTTATATTTTCAGCTTTTCTCTACTCCTATAATGCCCCATTTTTCAACGAGAACAGAGTTGCATAAAAATGCGGAGATTGACCTTTTAGACTATTCATTTGTTCATTCTCGTGATAACCACTACCTAATATGTAGACCAATTTTCAATATAGCTTATCAACGTTTAAAATCTATCATATTTTACGAAAATATTTGGCGTTAATCTATAATTTCAAAAAGAAATCAATATTCAACTATTGATGATGGTCTCACCTCTGACTTCTTTAGATGCATGTGTTAGACGATCTGTCGAAATGTTTATTATTTTAAAATCAAATTCTTTCAATAATATTCAAAATTGCCCAATAAAACTAAAAAAAAATAAAACGTTATTTCGTAAATGCAAATACAAAACGCACGTGTTTTAGATTTTTTTAGCAAGCTTAAACTAAAGCATTCTAAAGCATTTAATGGAATTAAGTACAACATTTGTATGCAGTATGGATATTACGATATCACAGAGCCTTTCTTTGATATAGATTACAAAGAAAATCTGTACTAAAATAAATACTGACATAAAAAACCAAATTGGATTTATTACGCATTTTAAAAATATACTGGCCGGCTTAGTAAATTAACATCTTAATCTTGAGCAAAAATTTGCCTCCGTATGTACCGACTAAAACTAAACTTAATTGCAAAAAATCAATACCGTACAAGCTGCAGTCACATTCCCGGCTAACCCCCCATTCCGAAGTGCTATGCCATCTCCCCCTCCCTCTGCCCCCCTTACTTGGGACGCTTTCCCAGCTTCATGAATTGTGTTCCTTTCATTTTCACTCCTTCGGTAATGCAAAAAAAGTTGGAACGAAAACGAACAAAAAAAAATCGCACACAAGAAAACAAAACCCACTCCGCGTGGCCTAAGAGGTTCCGCTTCTCTGCGGTCAAACTGGGTTGGGTTTACCTCGGCAAGATGTTATTATTATGCATATTCGTTTGCCCTGTACGCTCTCTCACGCTCCGGCTCCGGCTGGCCGACTCTTTCGATGCGTTTTCCCACGCTCACCACCGATGGGGTTTCAAAATGGACACAAGAGCGAGCGAGAGTGTATTTTCCATTGATAAGAATAAGTGTGAAAATGGGAGCGTTGGTGTAGTCGCTTCTCGTGGAAACCTCCCGGCTGAGCTAGAGCGAGAGAATCCATGCCGGAGTGGTGAAACAAAAAACACGTGTTCGAGGCGGAGTCCGCAGTGATAACACATATGTACTCGGCTTGGCCCGAACGGATTGTGAAACGGATTTCTCTTTTCCTCCTGTGCCGAAGATACCGGGATGCTGCAATCTTGGTGGGATCTTGCAAGATTTGAGGATGGGAGCGTAGAGGATTATATACTTGACTTCCGGCTGCTTCGTGGCGCTACCCCCGGATTTCGTCAGCTGCTCCTGCGGTTCGCGTTACTGACGTTACTGACGATGATTGCAATGATGTTTATATATAATTTAAAGTTCTCACATAATTATTTCAAAATTAAATTATTTCGAGAATGGTTACCTACGCTCGCTCATCTGGGGCCGTGGCGCTCAGCTCCAACTTGCCTTCTGGCATGCTCGCTGGCTGCCGGCTGGTTCGAAGTTATTTGGCTTTTACAAGACCGACGTGTGTGGTCGTAGCCAGACCCAAAATTAGAACTGTTATGTGTGTCGTGTGCTCTCCGGCTGCTGCTGGTCCCGTCCGTGCCGTTATGTTTATGTACTATTCTGGCTTTCATGGGCTGGCCGTTTTACCATCTGCTTATGCTGCTTCGAAAGGAGAACATAAACATTCCGGCAGTTAGTGGTGTAAGTTGCTTGAACGCCAACATTTCCTCTCTCTCTCTCTCTGTCTCCGGACCGCACACCGGCCTCCAATGGGCCGCCCGTCGAACGGACCGGTACAGATCGACGAAAGGGTCGTCATCGGTTGACCAGAATCGGTCGGATCCGTCGGTTCTCGGTAGGTGGGAACCAGTTCCGTGAGATGTTTGCAGGGTCGATTTGTGGAGCAACTTTCCGGTCTCGTTTTTTTGCGATTTGAGTGCCACAAGGGTCGATGAGATTTATGTTATTTTGTTGAACATAATTTCTGCTGGCTCTGAATGAGTATGGTTTATAGAAAATATCGCATTAATTTAGGGAGCAATCTAATTTTTTTTCTTTCGCAGCTTTAGGAAATTTATTCACAATAATAAACAGTGTTTGAAAAAGATATATCCTACCCTGCTAACACAATTGTTATAAAGTTGTTGTGGCAACTAATTATATGACTAATTTTGGTAATAAATAAGACGCTACAACTTAAAATGCCAAAATTGTGTTGCGTGGGTATTGGACATATCTCGACAATTCCTGACAAATTCTTAGATCAAAACTACACTACCGCTTCCAAACAGTGAATCTCACGAAATCTCAACGTGGCGCCTGTAGTTCATAACCATGCTGAGGTCTTATCGGTGGCCCATTTAGTGGCTGCAATTCTATGGCTTCACCGAAAACCCATCGTCATCGTCATTATTGGTTGCCTACGGTCTCTGAAACAGAGACCAATGCCTAGCCTGCTCAGGCCATCGCATCAGTCGGTCGGGTCCCATGCCATTCCGACACGTGAGATTGTGTGGAAGCTTTTTCTGCCTGTCTGCCTGCCTACCTGCTTGCCTATTTATGCCTACTGTCTACTACGGCCCGTGTGCCTAAGGTTGAGCATACGGGGAGAAAAGTGCCTCGTTTTATATACTTCGGGAGGCCCGATCCGCACGGTTTGCCAGATATCACTCCCATGCGTCTGCTGCCAGTGCTACGAGGTGGGCAATAAAGGAGGTACATTTTTACATACCACATCAGCCAGCAAGTCCGGGTGAAAGTTCAAGCTAGGACTTCCTTCCAAGTACCTCCGATGCCTTCCCACAATCATGGTCGGAGTTTTCCACAATGATTCTGGTCGGTTCGGTTGCGGTGAAAAGCCAGTCTGAGTTTTCACCTCACAACTTCCGGCCCGGCTTAGGGTTCCGTTTGGCATGCATTAAGGTCGGACACGCACATCAACTTACGCAACGTTCACATAGGATTTCTAGGGTTGACTGAAGGGGAGCGGAAATGATCTGCTCGGTCATATTTATCAACTGGAAAGTTTTGATTTATTTCGACTGGTGCTGTGCACTGGATGTTGAATGAAATAGTGATACCCACTGGATTTATATTCGTTTAAGTCGTGAATAATTACTTATTTGCAATTCTAAATTAAAACGACATGTGTTTCTACTTTCTATGACTTTGAATTTGGTTTAGCAACAGTTTAACAAACTTAAGTTGGCAATATAACAGCAGTCAAGCTTTAAATTTGATAGTAGGGTAATGTGGTGCAGAATGCACCGCTTAAGCAAAACATCATTCTGCAGAGCAACGGTGTGTTTGTTCCACGTTTTTCAACTTCAAAGACATTGGGATCTTTTTTACACTATCTCCTGGTGAAATTTCCTATCAAAAAACGGTATTTTTTGTTATTTTTAACGATTTTTAGCAAGAGTCAATATCATTATATGGGGCAAAACGCCAAAACCCGTGGCCAAAACGCACCAAGTTTGCCCTGCCAGGCGTTAAACGCAACCAGCAAATTTACATATAATCACGTGTTGTATAAACTCCTGAAATTAGGCTTCAAAAATGACGGAAGCGTTTGTTATAGCGTTCGTTTGCTGGGATGGGATGGATGCGATAATGGGTTCATATCTCAACATAATTGGCAATAAAATTTATTAATTTATTTTTCTCCAACTGATGTGTGATGAAATATTGTAAGTTAAAGAATGTACAGTTAGGTTTAAGGCAAATTCTAAGTCCTATACAATACGTAATATTGTTATATTTTTAATAAATAATCTGAAACAAACGATGTACTGCAAATTAAAAATATTTTATAACTGTTCGATAGGGTTGTTGATGTTATATCGATATTTGATATTATCGATTTTCTGAACTTAAAATATTGATATATCAGGCCGATATTGAGCTGACCGATAATATCAATATTTTGATATTTGCGGCCGATATCGGCCACGATATTGTCCTTACCGTTTGTAATAAAACGCGCTGCACAACTTTTTGGCAGCCTAAAATCGTCGCAGGCAAAAGCGACTGTGAGTGAGTTGAATTTTTTATCCCGTTGTCTTGTCACAAACAGCAATTAAATTTTGTGTAGAAACCAACGTTTTAATTTTTTTAGCAAAGCGAAATTTTTTTTGTGGATATCACAGTTTGCTGATATTTTTCACCCGGTTTTTTACTTACCCGTCAGTCTGTTCGAGGGGATCAATGTGGTGCATGCCGAGTTTAATGTAATAAAAGATAAGTTGCTGCATGCAAAGTTAAATGTTACTAGGTAAATGTGCGATTTCACTTTAACGGATTTTGATGCCTTTGGCACACTTATTCCTTGAATTACAACGAAAACATGCGTAGAATGCATCAAGATCATGAAAGTAAAACCACACTGTTTCGTGCGATTACGTAGTTTTGAAGATTCGGGGTTTTTGCAATATCGATATAACTATCGATATCCGGCCTAAATATCGATGACAATATCGCAGAGGATCAAAATATCGATATTGCCGATATCGATTTTTTTTCAGAATATCAACAACCCTACTGTTCGATCCCGCTGTGGTGCATTCTACCCCTGTTTTGCATTTTGAAGTGTTTTTTTGCAACTTATGTGAAAAACATGCATAGTTAATGCCGTTTTTCTGAAGAATCATCGAGTATGACAGTATATCAATTAGATAGACTGTATTTATCATGAAATTTTCATACCGACAAGTGGTAAAAGCTTAAGAGAAAACCGTGATTTCTTACATGTGGAATGAGATCGCGGATAATCGCTTGATTTTATTGGATGTGGCTATGTTTGATGCTTTTACATGCTACACAATTATGAATTAGCTTGTTTTACACCAAAATAAAATGCGCATTCATAATTTTACAAAATAGTTTCCGCGTTTTTAAACAATTAATAGCATGAGTCATTCTATCCCCACGGTGCGTTCTGGACAGTCTTCACCTATTTTAACCCTCAATTGATCAACCGAATACACTTGTACCCCTGTCAAAATTATCGAGTTCCAGTTTCGGACTATTCCTTTTGAAATTTCGTCAAAGGGCTCCAAATACTTGTTTTTTACATAATTTTATGTAAATTGAAACGTTTAAATAACAATTTTTATATTTATAACCGGGTGCTTCAACTGCTCGAATTTGGACGGATTTTCGGTCAGTCAATTTAGGGCTAAAGTAGCAGAAAAGCTATATTGGTTTATCTCAGATTTATTGTCGATTCTGTGGTCACGCTTTGTAGGCATATAAGGGGGGGCATTATTAGTCTTATTGCGTATATCGGTCCTATCTTTACTACAATTATTCATATATGCAATGATAAATAATTATATCGGAGTTTTTCTAACCATCTAAGATACATCTATGCTATAATAAAAAAAGCAAAGTCTTGGGCTTAAACGACTTGACCTTTCTTTATCGACAGACTTCACAGCCGTTATGCGGTTATGCTATAATCAAAATGTGCTAAAAATATGGTTGCTTTATAAACATTCATTGCAGATATGGATGATTGTAGTGAAAATAGGACCAATATAGGCAATATGACTAATAATGGTGCCTCCACCCTATATACCCATATCTCGATAGATTTTATAGATATTTGGTCAGACCGAACCAAGTGACGAAAATCAGATTCCGAGAAGAACGAAGTCAAATTTTACTGTTCTGCGTTGTTTGAAGCTATCAATCGTTCGAAATCATTTCATATCTCTGGCTGTTTGCATCATTTATGTAATCTGATTAGAATAAATTAAAGCTTAGGAAATTCTTGGTTGTTTGCTGTCATTCACTCGTTTTTTTAACATAACTTTTGTGACTTGGTGCGAGCTGTTTTTTACGATAAGGGAAATCTTCTGAGCACTTGGGAAGATACGGTGCTATTAGACATCTGGGAAGACAACTCAAGTAGCGTGGGGTTAGCTATCCTTATACCCTAATGGGGCATAAGGATCCCGCCCCACTAAAACCCTTCTCGAGTCTCCAGCCCCAATCCTCCTTGGCACCACCTTATCGGTATTACTT
Organism: Sabethes cyaneus; assembly: GCF_943734655.1. Lineage (NCBI taxonomy): Eukaryota > Metazoa > Arthropoda > Insecta > Diptera > Culicidae > Sabethes > Sabethes cyaneus. Next base: position 123,891,263 of record NC_071353.1, on the reverse strand, counting down.
CAGGGTGGGGCTATTGCGCTTAACGCACCCTCTTAGATAACTACTGGACTATGGTAGTTGGGCTGTTTACACGCCGTTGATCGGTTTTCCAGCGTTTTTGTTGCTCAAGTACAATCTGGGTAGCAGCCGCATTGACCGCTCCCCAGACATCCAAGCTAGAACACATCCTTTGAACTAAGTTAACCGGAGTAGTGTCCTGTCCGCTCACTGCCATTATGTTACTTCTAGCACACGCGAAACGAGGGCATATGAAATATGTGGAATTAGACCATGCCCGCTGCCATGTGATCAACGAGACCGATCTTGTGGTACTCCGTATGTCTCTAGTTCCACGTTGGTTGAAGCACTCTACGTCCTCGCTGATCATGCACGAGACAATACTGAAATAGCTGTGGAAGCCTTCTTGCAGGCATAGTCGACGTGGCTCCTGAACTTGGGTTTGTCGTCGACTATGACTCCCAGGAGTTTTAAGGTCCGCTTTGACGAAATAGTTCAGTCCCCGACACTGAACTTCGCTTGCTGCACCGACTTGCTGTTGTTAACCAAGATAACCTCCGTTTTATGATGCGATAGCTCCAGTTTCCTGGAGCGCATCCAATCTTCAGCATTCCTTATAGAGTGGGAAGCCGTCAACTCAACCTCTCTGATAGATTCACCGTGGACTTCCAAGGTGATGTCGTCCACAAAGCTGACAACCACAAATCCTGCTGGGAACTTTAGTTTTAACACCTCGTCATACATGACGTTCCACAATACCGGGCCCGGTATGGAACCTTGCGATACCCCTTTTTTCTGAAAGTGATCGGGTTGCACTGTTATAGTCATTTGCCACCTTGCGGAACCCCTGCGGTGATTGAAACGAACTTCTGATCCTCCTCCGTGTTGTAGCATAGCATCCTGTACTGCGACACTGGCACTTGGACGTTCCGAAGCGAGTAGGCTGTGGAGTTCCAACTAGCGCTATTAAACGCATTTCTCACATCGAGCGTGACAACTGCGCAATAGCGGATACATGTCCTCTTACGCTAGATTGCCACCTCAGCTGTCTTAGTGACAGGCAAGATGGCATCCTCCGTAGATTTGTCTTTACGGAAGCCGAATTGGTTCCTTGACAGACCGTTTGTATACTCAGTGTACTGTACGAGTCTGTTAAGGATAACCCTCTCCAGCACCTTGCCGGCAGTATCGAGCAGACAGATCGGCGTTTATGACGAGAGGACACCCGGAGGTTTTCCTGACTTCGGCAATAGGACCAGGTTCTGTCGCTTCCATCTGTCCGGGAAGTGACTATCTTTCAGGCATCTACTCATTACTGCTCCGAATAATTCGGTAGCCTGTACAATAGCCGCTTTAATGGTCAAATTGGGGATTCCGTGTGGTCCCGGTGCTTTGCTCACCTTTGGCGATTTAGCGATCTCAATGATAACTTCGTTCGTAACCGTTGCTTCCTCCACGACCACTAAACCTCAGTCGCCCACGTTACTTTGAATGTTCGGCAGGGAGGCCGACCATCTTACGCTATGGTCTGAGATACTGAAACGTCGGCCGTGGGACGACTCAGCGGCTTGAGACCAAGGCCTTGGCTCATGGCACGGAAAGAGGCCCTCGATGATCCGCCACAACATCTCTGGCGATTGCTTTGCGGGCACATGGCATGGTGGCGTCACACGCTCGCGACAGTAGCTCAACCAAATGATCAGCGTTCGGATCGGGCATACCGCGATCACCGCACTCTCTTCGGATCGCTTCCACAAATACTTCGGGATCGAAGTATGATGTCTTCTATCCACGGGCGATTGAAGTGTTGGCTCTACCCGCCGCCTGCCGCCTCATTATCTGATCGACACCATAGCGGATCGCCTGATGTGACCATTAGAATCAGGAGTTGGCTGTGAGTGTAGCCATTGTCTACCCTCCAATCTCCTATCAGACCAGGACTGCCGAATATCACGTTGATGATAGACTCCGCACCGTTCCTACTGAAGGTACTTCTGGTGCTGAAGTTGGCCAGATCTACGTTGAGCTCTGCTAGAGCCTCAAGCAGAATCCGACCCCCGTGTTTCGTGCGACTACTTCCCCACTCTACCGCCCAAGCGTTAAAGTCGCTCGCCACTACCACCGGCCTTAGGCCAGTCAACACAACTGATACTCGATCTACCATCCGCGTAAACTGCTCGATAGACCAACTCGATGGAGCATAACAGCTGCTGTAGAACACTCCACCCACTTTGGTAACCGCAAATCTCTCGTCTGCAATTGGCACAACCTCTTGAATCGGAAAACTGCTTGTCGTCCATATATCTGCCGTCCCGAACCTATCCGAGACCCAGTTGCCGTTTCCGACAGGTACGCGATATGGGTCCGAGATTATGCCAATATCCGTTACCGACTCAGAAACTGCTTGGTGTAACAGCTGCTGAGATGCGTTGCAGTGGTACAGGTTGAGATGTGTCACGTTCACTATGAACGTGGCTTGGTCGCCAGCGCCACAGCCTTGGACCTCTCGTTGTGTGCTTTGCGTCCCGTTTACCGGTATGGATCAAGCACGGATCAAGCGAGGCTCCGCGCAGTCCCTTGCTTTATGGCCAGCACTGCCACATCTCCTGCACAATTAACTCCTATCTGGCCCCTTGCAGTTCCAGGCCTTATACCCGTGCACGAAGCACCGAAAGCAACCCTCCGACTGCTTGTGCACGCTCAGTGGGCAAACCGGCCACCCCACTTTTAGCCGAGTAGCTTTCGGGGCTTCATTTTCGTCCGCTAGCGGAAGTCGTACGATCGTTAACCCGGCCGAACCCTTGCGCAGGCAAACCACCTCGGTTGCCACCACTACTACTCCGCTTTGCTCTTTGGGAGTCTGTACGACCTCGTACACTTCGGTGATCTCATCCAGGTTTTCAAGCTGGAGAGGCATTTCTTGTGTGAGAGCTTGTACCTGCACTCCCTCCCCGAGCGCTCCTTTCGCTACCGACGTCTATGCGGAACTCTTCTTGATGGCGTCCTTCTTTAACTCAAGGATCATATCGCTCGTGCTTGAGCGGTGGATCGCCCGCCCGTCCGCGCCCGGATCCCTGAGGCATCTCCTCTCATGGCCTTCAAAACTTCCGAGTATTTCGACCAGTCGGTTTTCAGGATAAGAGCGTCGCCCTTCTTCGCTCGCTTCCCTGTCGGTTTAGGTGGAGCTTTATCTTTCTTTCTTTCTTCTTGACCTTGTACCTTGATCCACGGACCACCCGTCTTGGTGGTTCCCGCTGGTTGATCTCCGCTTGCCTGAGGGCTTTTACAGATCAGGCGTTCTTTTAATTCACCGGGGGTGCCATCCCCCGAGGATTGTCCCAGACGTTTGACGGATGCCTTATCGCTGCTGGTAGCGCTCTCCGTAGCTTCCTGGGCGTTCATTGGCTTTTATTGATGGGCGTTCGTTCATTGGCTTTCGTTGATCTAGTTATTGAATTCTAGTGTGATAAGTTTCTGTTTATGGACAAAACTGGTCACTGGTCTGGGTGTTCCCGGAAGTCCCCGGAACTTGTCCTTATATAACCAACGGGGCGCTAGGTTGTTGATCTGACTGTCAGTAATCAAGTTTTTAAATTCTTGCGTAATTTGAGGTGTCGCATGATAATTATTTGTTCATGTTCGATACTGGCTATTTTCCACAGCGATAACTTAATCCGAAACATTTCCGGTTAGTCCCAATACAGCGTAAAACTCCTAAAATGGTCGGCAATGGGCATATGCTGCATAAAAAATCAATACCGGCTGTGATTTACGTTCATTTTGGAAGTGGCATTGAAGATTTTTATTTGCTTTATATGAGCAATCTGCCATTTAAAACTTCAAAAGGGCGTAACGCAAAAATTCGATCGATTTTATTTTAAATTGGCTCAGAGGTGTAGGTAGTGATGTCCGATTTTGCCAGTTAATCGATTAGTTAATAATCGATTACTTTTTGGGCGGCCAAACATCGACATCGATTAATCGGCGCTACATAATCGATTAACCGAAATAATCGATTGGTTATAACCTTTACGTCTTACGTCTACGACACCAAAAATAAGGATACTTACAGTTACACCTTCGGCTCTATCTCCATTGTTGTTCAATCGATTTCTATAAAACAGAGAGTACCAGCACAAATAAAGGTAACTCTCCGTTTTGATTCAAAATTTAGCGGATTTTGAGTGCCTCTTCGCCTCTGTAACCTACAGTCCCTGTAATGAAATCACAGCATTTTTAGGACGATGTTGGGTGGTTATTTGAACGTATTTTGACCCAATCTAAATACTCCGTTATCGGTCCCATCGGGGTCCAAACTGGTAATTTTTTCTAGGAACGTGTAAATGGGGCATAAAATCTGGTAGACACGAGGCGTAGTCGGTTAAGCTGAGTAAGTTTATCCAAAAGTTTCCACAGTAAATTCGTTTTTGGACTAGGTTTAAGCTTGCTCTAGTCGTAAATTAACAAGCGTATTAACACCTCTTTGTAAAATGAACGCGACACTACATATTTTAATAGCGCATGGAGCAAGTATCGTATGAATAAATTCAGCACTTTTTTCAGCAGGTGAGCATCAAAAGTTCATGAAATTCAACTCCGTGTGTTTTGGTTTTTTGTATAGAAAAAGAGGAAGGGAATTGCCCAATTTTCTAAAAATTCCTTACAAAGTTCCGTGTCTGACAGACTGACAAATTTCAAATTATCTTTTGACGGTGGCACGGTTAGTATCTAGATGAAGTTTAATTTGGTTTTCAGACTTCAGCGTGGTTTTTGAACCGGCCTACTACGGGCAAACTGGCTGATCAAAAGCAAAGCCTTGGGCTTAAACGACTTGACCCCTCTGTATCGCCAGACTTCACAGCCGGCTATTAGAGTACAGCACAGTTATGGGGCTAGTGCAACAATCCTACTGACTCTATCTAGCAGCATCGCTTAGCCGAGATTTGAACATACGACGACTGGTTTGTTAGATCAGCATCATACTTCGAAACCAACTAACTGATTGATCGCGTGTGGTTAATTTAGTAGCTAAACGCCTGCCACTGTTATAAATTAAATTTATAAGAAATTGTCAAACAATAAAATTTTAAATAATCCGGCATAATCAATCGGCCAGCTAATCGATTATCTAGTAATCGGAGCATAAAGCAATCGATTTAAAATTAATCGATTATTTTAGCGGATAATCGATTAGTTCGATTAATCGAGAAGTAATCGGACATCACTAAACTACTTTCAATTATTTTAGTATCAAGCAAAAAGCAAACAAAGTCATGGGTATAAACGTCCTGTTGAGAACTTGACCCTTCTTTATCGACAGACTTCGCAGCCGGTTATTACAGTACAGGACAATTACGGGGCTAGTGCAACGATCTTATTGACTCTACAGCAGCACCTCCTAGCCGAGATTCGAACATAGAACGACTGGCTTTTTAGGCCAGCATCGTACCCCGGAGCTAGCTGGGCTATACTAATTTATATGCGAAATTTCTAGGAATTGGTTTTACCAGTTAAAAGATATTTTATAAAAATTCATGAAATATACTCAATGTGACTTTATTGATATGAATCAAGTAGAGTGGCATTACAGAAAATTATGCATAGTTCAATATTACCAAAAACTTTTAAACTAAACCTTCAAGAAGCTATATGTATGTTAGAGATTAATATTTCCTTTTACAGCTTGCTTTACTCTTGCACTTACTCAAATCAATAATAACTAACTTGCCTACTTACTCAGCAATTTCATGAAAAAACGACGTATCAAAATTTAAGTGTGTTCTGACTTTGTTCAAATTTTGTAAACCTATTAATTTTCAGAAAATTTTTGACCCGTATTTTTTTATTTGGCATTCACCGCGCCCCTTTCTGAGACAGGGTGGCCTCAAAAATCGTCGTTTTGCCCAACTTGATTTTTAAATCTCAACTTTCAAGCGACTGGACCGATTTTCATGATTTTGATACCAAATGAAAGGTATTATAATATTATACATTTAATACCTGTCAACAGAAGTGATTAGAACCAACTAGAACATGGTTAAACTAACAGTTGGATTATGTTGCAAAGACGTATCCATTTCCATCTCAAATAACAAGTAAGATGGTATGGGCGACAGCCTTCAAAAGCAGCTGCACTCTACGGGAAATGTTGTGTAACCTCAAAGACAAAATCCCGCTTGAGGAACAATCTGGAATATATCAAATTCCATGCCAAGATTGCCCCGCTATCTACATTGGACAAACACGTCGCAAATTTAAAATTAGACTAAGGGAACATAGGAAGGCCGTGGAGCACAGCCGATCATGTGACTCTAGTGTAGCAGCACACAGTGAAGAATTACGGCATAAAATAAATTGGGAGAGTGCGAAATTAGTCAAAACCATTAAGAAGGTTTCACTGCTAAATGCATGGGAATCAATGTATATCGCCAATGCAGAGAAACCTCTTATGAATGGAGATGATCCACCAATAATTTCCCCTCTCTTTGGATTGGCAAAAAAGTGAGATCAAGTTAACAATTTCTCCCGCTCTTCGACGTGGATACAACCAGATAAACAATGCGTAATCAGTTGGACATCGGCATCGTCCTGATGATAGGCATAGAATGCCTGAAACCGGTCGACTCGTAGGTAAAAATAATTTTTTTAATATTGTTTTTATCTTTAAATGTTGTAAGAGTGATACGTGTTTGTGTCTTGTCCACCAATTTTATTATTAAGATGGTATAATAAAGATTTGTTTTACCACCAGGTGGATTAAATCATGATTTTTTAATTATGAATTATGGAACGATTATGTTTGATGTAGTTTTTTGCCGATTTCAGCCCGCATAATCCTAATAATTGGACACTACTGTTCACATTTAAATCATATTGAAATAGATGCTACATTTCAAGTTCCAAAAAACACTGTTCCACATCGAGTACAATTTGAGTTGTGTTTCACTTTTTATATAGCAAATCTATTACATCAATTGAATAATTCAAAATCTGCGCAATTACAATTGCTCCATTGGCAATTTCTACCCACTTAAGAAGCTTCTGGCATGAGCATTTGTGAATAACCGAATGCAATCTTTTAGTGATGCTAATTACAGTGTTTATAACCGGCCTTCCAGCACACAACAATGCAAAACAACTGCTAATCCTATTATCCTGATAGCATTGTTCGCATCAAGCGCATCCCATTTTCGCCGAGTCGCTCCGCCAAAAGGAAAGTCTTCACTTTCCAGACATTAACCGTCATAGACCGATGGACAACAAACAATTGTTTTCGCAATTTCCATGCATAATGGCATTAAAAGAAGTTCTGCAGCCGCCTTAAGCCCGGTAATGAGCGTATAATGATGTCGGGATCTGATTGTTCAACAGCTGCAGCAGCCAGCAGGCCATAGCGGTAAAATCTTTGCTGCGATTGAAATTACCAGCTACTATTTGGTGCCGCTGCGTTGTTGTTGGGAAGCATTACACTGACCGCCAGCCGGCTAAAACATTGCAGACCACCCAGCAGCGTTTTTAGTTGTTTTGCGCTGCTGCTGCTGGGTTGGTATAAACTATTAAACTTGAAGCGAATCTCTAGCTAGAGGTATAGTTCGACAGAACTTGATCTTCTTGTGATGCAGCAGCTATTTCAATTTTTTTTAACTAACATTCTACAGTGCCAATAAATCAAGCGTACCCTTTGGTAAATGGAGTTTTCTCATGTTACGGGGTACGCTTGGTGGGTTTAATGGTGATGGTGGGTGGCTCAACCTGACCTGAAGCAAAAGCTACAACAGACGCCTTGCTGTCTACCGAGGATGGCCCGGCTGTCTCCGAACTGTCTGAGATATTACGCAATCCGACACTTTGAATTGTCTTTGTGCGAAACGAAAAGAAATAAAACTGCCATGCTTGACCCCGGTCCGGTTCGGGTTTCACGATGGTCACAATCCCGTCGCATGCTGCGTGTGGTTGCACTGAACGGCAGTCCGCGACGTGTTAGGCTTGTGTTGAACAAGAAATTTTCATGCTAAAATAGATTAAATCACACATGTTGCGGAGAATGTTGATAGATAAAATTCAAATACAAAGACTGTCTTTTTTTGTCTCTATACCGAGCGTTGAAAATATGCGCTATCCTTCTTGTATGGTAGCTGCAGCGAGTTAGTTGCCCGCACCATGATTCATTATTTTAATTTAGGAGATTAAAAGGATTTAATTTAATAAATATTTCTCCGGAGCAAACACAGTGAATCCTCTGCCATATTATGGCAAAATGAAAAAAAAGGTTCCGAGAACGAGCACTGGGTGACGTTTTGCTCACACGTTTCATTGAAATTTGTGCGCTTCAGGTACAGGTTCTCCGGTGCACCGGTGAAAATCTGGGCATCTTTACCTACTCTCCGTAGAGCAGCAGAATATGTATTCACTTGCACTCGAAAGATATACACTTTCCGTTCCACAGCAAAGGAGAGCCGAAAAAGTATGCTTAAAATTAAAAGGATGGAATGTGGTTTTAATTTTAGGAATTTTGTCTTGTTTTTCTCGCTAGATGAGAGCTAATGTTAGCAAACACTTTTGCCTCTGATAGAGGCGGCTATACAGGGATAGGACTGTGCTGTTGCTTTGAAAGTTCAAACCTGGAGAACAGAATCAACAGAACGGTATAGTCTTGAACCCTCACACATTTGGATAATCAGAATGAATATACTTTCCATCAGTGTGAAATGCTTCCGTACCTACCATTCTACAATCCTGGTTGAAAATGTACAAACCCGTAACGTGGGTTATTAGAAGGAATCTCTCTAATGTCCAGCAACCGTCCGGATGGTAGGAAAGATTGTTCTGGACAAACCACTGGCATCGCACCAAAGGATCGACGATGAAGGCAGCGCCGCATGGTCAAGAGAAGAGTACACAAGCTTAAGGTTTATTTTTATTGAAATATTTTAGATGCTAAAATATCCAAATAAAAAGGGTTGGACGTGGCTTAACGAGGATTTGAAAAATGACTTCAAAGGAGCTGCAGACTATGACGCAACCACCGGACGAGAAAACCCTTCCATTACGATGCTGTGATAATTTTCGGAAGCAAGCGAAATTGCAATAGTCTAATTTGCAGCTCTGGCTTATATACTCCCTCTGACCGTCGTCGTCGATTCGGAACCGGCGGCCCCGGCAAAAGATATTCATTATTTATTTCTTTCCCTGCAGTTTTTACACATCCAGTAATTTTTTGCCTCGTTAATTATTTAGCAAAACCGGTCGCATACATTACATACGTTATAATAGAACCACTCGCCTGGGATTCTTGGGAGGAAGGCAACAGCGGGTATACATTGTTGTTGTGCCGACCTACCGGAAGATAAAAGTTCTTTTTTCTGAACCACTCCACCGACCGGCAGCAGAGCGAAAATTATAGATGTTCCTTGGAAACCATCACAAGAACCTGAGCAGAAGAAGTCAGGAGCGTCAACAAGTGCATGACAATAGAGTGCAAATTATTCAATACATCACATTTAGTGGCAACAGTGGGAACAAACGTTCGAATAAACTTTATTTTAACCCACTGACGGGAAAGACATAATTACATTTTGATACTTGAATAAATAAATTAAAAAGAGGTAGCGTAACCCAAGTGTAAGCATCCTGTCTTAATCGAACTGCTACGAAGATTCGGACAAATACGGATACGGATGGCATATCTGTCAAAACCCGATAAACCGATGAGCTCAAAATTTTGTTTGCAAACCTGAACTTGTATGGAGAAACCTTACTTTTCTATTGATATTTTCAACGAACTTTTCAGACGTTATAGACGTGCAGTATTTCCGGGAATCAAGTGACGACTTGGATTAGTGGCATACACGTTACGCCTATTAAAATACTCAGGGCGTCCTTACGCTTGAACGATCTAGCAGTTATCAGCTGATGGAGTAGCTACAGAGTGCTTGCAGAGCTAATAAACACATTCGACGAGCAAATTGGGGAGAATATGAACGAACAGTGAAGGATTATCTGAATAGTGCCGTGTTATGGATGAAAAGAACCGCACCTATTCTCTCAGGTTTTTTTATGAGTAGGGAAATCTGCTGAGCACCTAACAAGATACGGTGCTATCAGACACCTGCGACGACAACTCAGGTAGTGTGGAGTTGGCGATCCCCCTAGTGAGGCGTGAGGATCCAGACCCACTAAAACCCTACTCGAGTCTCCAGCCTCCATCCCCCCTGGCACCACCTTATCGATATTACAGTAATCCCCCCAATAAGGACGCTATTAGGGACCGCGTTAATGGAAACCGTGTTAATGGAGTCTACGTAGCATATGGGAATTGACTTAATTGGTTCCAACATGGAATAACTCGCGATCTTGACCGTATAGAGCGTTGGTGTCTTCGACAAAGTTGTTCAGCAAATCGAGGGCTTTTCGTTGGAATAATTCGGAATTGCCTCACTGCGTGGCGCTAGCGTGTATGTAATATTTACATACATGCTGTATCTTGAACTGCTGACTACTTAGAAACTTTTATGTAGTAGAGTGTCCCAAAATAGCACCATGTCAGAATACCCGGGGGCTCACCCTTCAAATGATAGCTTAGGGTGTCACAACAAAACTTTTATATGACGTCAACATTGGTTGCCGCGATTTAGGGGTCGCACATTTGAGTTTTATGAAAAAAAAAGCATTTTTCAGGAGTAAATTCAGAAAAATATTTTTAGAAATGTTAAAGTAGGTGAAAACAGGTACTTAACTATTTTTTCACAATCATCGGGTTCTAATTCATTCATAAAAAAGTTATGGTGGCATGTCTGGAGTCATATTTGGTAACAAAAATTTATTGAGTTTGGCAAAAATTAAATTTTTTCGAAATTTCATTTAAGTAAACGTCAAAACAGGGTATCGAACAGTATCTCGTACGTAGTAACGTACGTATACTGTATAGATGGAAAATTTTATGATGAACAACTTTGCTGAAGAAAGCATGGACGTATGTTCAAATCTCGCTGAGGTATTCACGTTTTTCTGAAGGCGGGACCAAACATATTTTCGCAATTTTCAAATTTTAATAGTTCCACGCGAAAAAGGTAAATGATAAAACTTGAAGTATTTATTCTAAACGTTACCGACGTGTTTGATAGGAAGAAATATGCGCCTTTCACACACTCAAAAAAATCAGGACGTCAAGTTTACGTGAAAATATATGTAATTCTCATCCATCGCACTTTTCATGTAACATACACGTGAATTGTTGGTAACTCGCACTCATACTAACCAGTTTACGTGCAATCCCGATAAATTTTATTAATTTTCCCATTAACTAGTACATGAAGTTCACGTAAGTTGCTGTACAGAATATTACATGATTTTTCACGTAGATGCGACGTGACGATTTTTTTGAGTGCAAAATTTAGCACCACTTAAACTCAAAAATTTAAAGTGATAAAGGGCGTATTTATTTTAATTGGTACTATGCTTGAAAAATCGTATCTCCCAAAACTAGGGCTGCTCCAAAATGATGCGTAAGCGTGAGTTGTAGAAAATTGATTTTTAAATCTGAAAAAATAAACACTGAAATTTTGTTTGACCCTTTTTGTACTATCAGTAGATGGTAGAATCAACAAGATGTATTCAGACAAATTGAAAGGTAATATTTATTCTAGTTGCTAACTTGGTAATATAACACGGATAACATATGAAAAGGGCACGTTTAAAATAAAAAATAAAATATATTAAACTTTTTTTTCAAATATCTTAAATACGGCTGCATTTAGAAGCTAATTATTATTTTGAACACGTGTTGTCAAGCACATACGAAGTTGTTCTTCAAATTCAAATTACATATATGTATCTATACCTATAAAAAAGGATTTCTGTCTGTCTGTCCTGTGTTCCTTATAGAATCAAAAACTACTGAACCAATCAGCGTGAAAATTTGCATGTAGAGGTTTTAGAGGGGCCAGGAAAGGTTTTAGTGATGGTTAGAGACCCCTCCCCTCACTAAGAGGGGGGGGCTCCCATACAAATGAAATACAAATTTCTGCATAACTCGAGAACTAATCATGCAAATAGAACCAAATTTGGCATGTGGGTGTTTTCGGTGACAAGAATTTATTCTAGGGTAATTTGAGACCCCTCCCCTCTTTATAAGGGGAATTATAACTCCTCTCCCCTTTAAGAGGGGGGGTTTCCATACAAATTTCCTCATAACTCGAGAACTAATCAAGCAAATGGAACCAAATTTGGCATGTGAAGGTTTTCGAGGGCAAGAAAATTTTCTATGTTGAACTAGGACCCCTCCTCACTTTAAGAGGGGGGGCTCCTGTACAAATGAAATACCAATTTCCTCATAACTCGAGAACTAATCAAGCAAATGGAACCAAATTTGGCATGTGTGTGTTTTTGAAGACAAAATTTTTTTCTATGATGAATTGGGACCCCTCCCCACTTTAAGAGGGGGGGGGGCTCCTATACAAACGAAATACAAATTTCCTTATAACTCGAGAGCTAATCCAGCAAATGGAACCAAATTTGGCATGTAGGTGTTTTTGGAGGCAAGAATGTTTTCTATAATGAATAAGAACCTCTCCCCACTTTAGGAGGGGGGGCTCCTATACAAATGAAATACAAATTTCCTCATAACTCGAGAACTAATCAAGCAAATAGAACCAAATTTGGCATGTGGGTGTTTTCGGTGACAAGAATTTATTCTATGGTAAATTGAGACCCCTCCCCTCTTTATAAGAGGAATTATAACTCCTCTCCCCTTTAAGAGGGGGGACTTCCATACAAATTTCCTCATAACTCGAGAACTAATCAAGCAAATGGAACCAAATTTGGCATGTGAAGGTTTTCGAGAGCAAGAAAATTTTCTATGGTGAATTAGGACCCCTCCCCACTTTAAGAGGAGGGGCTCCTGTACAAATGAATTACAAATTTCCCCATAACTCGAGAACTAATCAAGCAAATAGAACCAAATTCGGCATGTGGAGGTTTTTGGAGGCAAAAATATTTTCTACGGTGAATTAGGATCCTTCCACACTTCAAGAGGGGGGGCTTCTACACAAATGAAATACAAATTTCCTCATAATTCGAGAACTAATCAAGCAAATGGAACCATATTTGGCATGTGGGTGTTTTTGGAGGCAACCATTTTTCCCATGATGAATTAGGACTTCTTACCTTTTTAGGAGGGGGGGGGGGCTCTCATTCAAACGAAATACAAATTTGCTCATAACTTTAGAACTAATCAAGCAAATGGAACCAAATTTGGCATGTGAGAGTTTTAGATGGTAGAATTTTTTTTTTCTGTGGTGTATTACGACCCCTTTCCCTTTTAAGAGGGTGGGCTCCCATACAAATGAAATACAAATTTCCTTATAATTTGAGTACTAATCTAGCAAATGGAACCAAATTTAGCATGTAGGAGATTTTTGAGTCTTGAATTTATTTTATGATAGTTAGAGACCTCTCACCCCTGTGGTAGGGGGATATGGACTCTCATACAAATAAAACAGAAACTCAAAAACTAATCCAACTCGAGAAATTCGAGACTCTTCCATAAAACATCAATCAATAACAAGACCACAAAAACTATCTATAGTAACACTAGATCATTCAGGACGAGCCGGTCGCGAGTGTTGCCGGTGACCCGCCGTCGGAGGCGCCGCCCACTGGGGGGCTTGCAAAACTCGAGATAGTGACAAAGATCATCCGAGATTCATGATTTATGTACAACACAGGTTAATTTGTGGCAATACGAAGTTTGTCGGGTCAGCTAGTATAAGAATAATAAGAAATATAATAATAATCTTAGGTTACAAAATATTCATAAAAGTCGTTGTTCTACAACATCCTTTGACTAATTGCACCATTTCAGAAAAAGTCTCAAAATGCATCAAATCACCATTATTTTTCTAAAAAAAAATTCAAAGTTACCATTTCCTGTATATTTTAATTTTACATTTTTTCCTGACTTTAGAATAGTGATGGCCAAACAGCGGCCCGCGGGCCGCATGTGGCCCTTCAAGATGATTCGTGCGGCCCGCGGACTGATTTGAAAGATGGTGGACTTAAGAGAAAATTTTTTGATGACATATTAATCACTCAGTTTAGTTGTAATGCCTCGCGCATGTTGTGAATCGCAATGCTTTCCGGTTTAAATCTTGTGGTGATTCCTAGAAAATGGTTTTTGTTGTCGCATATTTTACATTTTTTGTTATGCACAGGAATGACCAGAGATTATTGCGGCCCGCGGCATTCATGGGCGATTAGATTATTTTTTCATGTTTAAAACTCAATTTTCAAAAACTCACGCTTAGGCTTCATTATGGAGCAAGCCTAGTTTCAGGAGATACAATTTCTCAAACATAGTACCGTTCTGATTCAAACTTAGAACAGTCTCAAACTTCGAACACTTCAGAATAAAATTAGCGATACTACGAGCGCTAATATGATAAAATATTATGCTTATTGTACACCACCGTGTTCGTTAGAATGTCCTCTATACGATGAGGTATGACATTGAACTGTAGGACTCCTTGTAAGAAATCAGCAGGCGTTGGAAAAAAGTGAGAACTCAGACTTCGTTCGCATACTCTTAGCGTTTCGTGCAAAAGTAGCTGTTTTTTCGTTTGCATTTTTTTACTAATTTTAGAACATTTACCTTCCCACTTCGCGATTATTAGGTAAGTGCCAGATATATATGTACTAAAGCATAGTTAAAATACAATATTTCATGCATTATTCCAAAGATATTAGTTAAATAAAAAGTGTTCGAAGTTTGAATCACGTTTTGAGGTGTGATTCAAACTTCGAACACCCACAAATAATATCCGGTTTTTCCGGATTTTCCTTCGGGAAAATGAATTATCTGCATTGTAAAGCTGTACAAAGTTAACTTGCTTTAGTTGTGGTACATATGGTTTGAAAATATTAGCAATTGACTACAGAAGTACGGATTGAAACTAATTATTGTATGAAAAATTTAAATCATACTGTTAGGTGGATTTAAAAAGACAGTGTTTAGAAAAAAGATGCAATTTCACTTATTTAAGTTGAATAACACTAAAAACATTAATACTTTTCAAAGTAATACAAGTGTTCGATGTCTGAGACTGAAATATTTGAGCTTTGAATGTCGACCATGAAAGTGTTCGAAGTTTGAATCAAAACCAAACAGCAGGTTTTTAGTGTTTTTCAATGTAAATTAACATTTTATCCGCATTTTCAAAAATTTAACACGAAAATAATCAAATTGTCATGCTATTAAACCATTTATGGGAGTAGAATAAAGTTGTTTTCGAACATTTTTCTTTGAACAAAGTTTCAGCATAGCTTAAGTGTTCGAAGTTTGAATCAGAACGGTACCTATTAAAATAATTACACCCTTTTTAAAAGTGATTCTTGAGCCTAAATGGTGCCAAATTCTTTGTAAGGTGCATGTTTCCACCTATCAAAAACGTAAGTGACGTTTAGAGTAAAAAGTTCAAGTTTTTGCATTTACCTCTTTCGCATGAAACTGCTAAAATTTGAAAATTACAGAAATGTGTTTTGTTCCGCCTTCAGAAAACGGTAAATACCTCATCGAGATTTAAAGATACGTCCTTACTTTCTTCGGCAAAGTTGTTCGTCATAAAATTTCCCATCTATACAGTATAGTTACGTTGCTCTGAGACACTGTTCGATATCTTGTTTTGACGTTTATTTAAATGAAATTTCGAAAATTTAAATTTTTTCCCGAATTTAATAAATTTTTGTAACCAAATATGACTCCAGACATGTCACCATAACTTTTTTGTGATTGAATCAGAACCCAATGATTGTGAAAAAATAGTTAAGTACCTTTTTTTACTTACTTTAACATTTCTAAAAATATTTTTTTGAATTTACTCCTCAAATGTGCGGCCCCTAAATCGCGGCAACCAATGTTGACATCATATAAAAGTTTTGTTGTGACCCCCCAAGCTATCATTTGAAGGGTGAGCCCCCGGGTTTTCTGACATAGCGCTATTTTGGGACACTATTATATAGGCTATACCTTGCGCTGCTGACTATCTATAAAGTTTCGGTCTTCGGGAAGGTTGCTCAAATGACTGCCACCTTCAAGATGGCGCCACGTAGTGGGTCAGTTCTGCGCTATTTTTCGGACCATCTTGAAGGTGGCAGTCATTTTAGCAACCTTCCCGAAGACCGCAATTTTCTAGATAGTCAGCAGCGCAAGACAGTCTTTTTAAGCATATTACACATGCACTATCACCAAGTAGTGAGTCAGTTCTGTGCCATTTTCCATGGCATCTTGAAGGTGGTAGTTATTTGAGTAACGTTCCCGAAGACCGCAACTTTCTAGATAGCCAGCAGCGCAAGATATAGCCTATATAAGAGTATTACATATATGCTAGCGCCACGTAGTGAGACAATTCCGCCCATATAACCCAATGAAAACCCGTTGATGTACTGAACAACTTTGTCGAAGAAACCAACCTTCTGTACGGTCAGGATCACGAATTATTCCATGTTGGTACCAAATAAGTCAATTTCCATATGCTACATAGACTCCAATAAGGACGTTCGACCGCGTTAATGGAATCACTCGATACCGTCCTTATTGGAAACGTTCTTATTCGAAACCGCGTTATTGGGGGGACTGCTGTACTTCAGAGAGCGGTTATTGTGCTTAACGAACCCTCTTAGATAACTACTGGATTATGGTAG
Source organism: Sabethes cyaneus (assembly GCF_943734655.1). NCBI lineage: Eukaryota > Metazoa > Arthropoda > Insecta > Diptera > Culicidae > Sabethes > Sabethes cyaneus. The sequence goes on along the minus strand of NC_071353.1, from coordinate 123,874,571 downwards.
TTAGGCTGTTTATTCGCCGTTGAACGGCTCTACAGCGGTTTTGTAGTTCAAATACAATCTGGGTAGCAGCCGCATTGACCGCTCCCCAGACGTCTGAGCTAGAACACATCCTTTGGACTAAGTTATCTGGAGTAGTGTCCTGTCCGCTCACTGCCATCATGTTGCTTCTAGCGCCCGCGAAACAAGGGCATATAAAGAAGACATGTTCTGCAGTTTCTTCAAAATCCACGCATTCGGGACACGAGGAGGACTCCGCATGCCCAAACTTGTGCAGATACTGTCTAAAACAACCATGCCCTGACAGAATCTGTGTCAGGCGGAAGTTGACTTCGCCGTGGTGCCTGTTGACCCACCCGGATACTTCCGGGCTAAGTCGATGTGCCCAACGGCCTTTTGTGGAATGAGACCATGCCCGCTGCCCGCTGTTGTCATCGAGGCTGATCTTGTGGTAATCCGTATGCCTCTAGTTCGACATTGGTTGAAGCATTCTACGATCTCGCTGATGATGATGTCAATGAGCATCATACCCGTTAAGACGCAGATTGCGTCATGGGAAACTGTACGATACGCACTCGCCACTCTCAAGCACCAAGGTTTTATATACCACTGGACTATGTTCACTTCATATTTTGTCTATATAATGAACTTTGGCGAGAACAAGAATGATATCACTAGTAGAACCCAACAAATTTGCGACCAAGAAAGATCGTTTTTCCAGATAAACGCCACCTAGCGAGCAAATCCTGTAAAATGCCCCACGTAACTTTGAAGATCTCGTGTTCGCGTATGTTTTTGTAGAAGAAAGCATCGTTCTAGATGGTATGGGTGATATAAACGTCACAAATCTGAAAAAATTCGATTAATCCTGTCCTATTTATCCTGAAAAAATCCTTATTTATCCTATTTATTTTTACTAAAACCCCTCCTTGATATTAAGGTCCCACCGCCAAATCGCCATTCCTAATTTTATCAGTTAGTCCATTAAGTTACCTTTGTAAAACATTTGAAAATTAGCAAATCCGTCTATTTTTCGCTGAGATATAGCAGTTTGAATTTTGGGGTCAAATTGACCCCAATGTATAGACAACGTAAGTATGTTTTTGTACAGACGCAAGGTTAAGCGCTTGCGTTCAGCCGCAACACGGAAGTACTGTTGCCATCGCTCTCCGTACTACAAGATTCAGTTTAATAAACCTACCCTGCGACGCCAGACGCACGACCAGCAACTTCAAGCGGCACACAGACAAATAAAATGCTTTCAAAATCTAGTTTCAATGAAACGCAAAGCTAGTGCAATATGTATTATGATTATTAATTGGAGCCTCGAAGTATGGAAGCTATGAAAAATAATGTACTGGTCTTCTTCTTGTGGAACTTGGGTTGTTAGAGCTATGTTGGACGCATCTTAGTATTTTTAGTATTTATTTATTACCCAGTAGCGTAAAGGTAAACCTTTTTCAAATTTGATACCTGCGGATGTCTTAGTATTGTACATCAAAAACTTAACTCTAACAAAAAAACTTAACTACTAACATTAATTGCGATTCCAATAATCGAGGCAGCCCCTCTTAAAAACTGTTTCAGAAGTTGATCGTTTAACAATCGGTGGTATTGCGTTATAGTTTATTACACCTCTAACGAACAGTGAGCTTGAGTAGCTAGTCGAGTTGTTGGGAGGAACTATCAGGTTCTGTAGCCGACGCCCTTGGGATGGCAACAATTTCTCAAAGAGTACTGGCGGAGATTGCGTTCTGATCAGCTTGCGTAGGAACACACATGAGCGGTGCGCGTAGAAATTCTCAAGTGGGCATCCGATCAGGTTTTCCTGCAGTTGAGTTACATGCGCGAAGCGGTTCAACCCGTAAACAAAACGTACACATGAGTTCAGCGCGACTTTTAGCCTGTCTATGGAGCCCGCACTTGGTTTAACGTGCAGTAATTCGCCAAATGTGAAGTGGGGTAAAATCAACGCTTTGAACAATTTCAGGCGTGTGCTGGTTGGAGCAGCAGAAGCAGAACCGTAGAGCGTTCGAAGGCTTGCGTAGATTTTCCCGCATTGCTGATTTACTAGCCTGTCCCATTTTAGATCCGTCTGGAAAACGAATCCAAGATTCTTCGCACACTCTGTCCACTCAATAGTTTGCCCGTCCATAGTGACAGAAGGCAAAAAGTTGGTCTGATCTGTGTTTCTACGGCGACTCTTCAGAAACATTGCTGTACTCTTCGATTGGTTGACGAACAACTGGTTACGTTGAGACCATTCCATTATTCTCGCTAGATCTTCGTTCACCATCCTAATCAATTCATGAGAACAGGGACCAAGGCGGCAGATATACAGCTGAACGTCATCCGCATACATCTGTATTGAGCAACATCTTAATACGGAGGGTAAATCGTTGACATAACAACAAAAAAGCAGAGGTCCGAGTACTGAGCCTTGGGGAACTCCAGATGTTGAAAACCCCACTTCAGCAATCCGAAGTGGGGTTTTCAACATCTGGAGTTCCCCAAGGCTCAGTACTCGGACCTCTGCTTTTTTGTTGTTATGTCAACGATTTACCCTCCGTATTAAGATGTTGCTCAATACAGATGTATGCGGATGACGTTCAGCTGTATATCTGCCGCCTTGGTCCCTGTTCTCATGAATTGATTAGGATGGTGAACGAAGATCTAGCGAGAATAATCTTCATTGCCTTCCCCCTTTCATACCTATGAATTCATGTGTAAAAATGTGAGTTTTAACTCGCTTTTCTCTCAGTCTTATAAAATAAATCTCAATTAGGACAGAATTACCAGAGAATTCGACGTTTTGGAATCACCTTTGAGAGTGCTTCGAACCGAATCAGTACTTTTATCGATGAATAGCAACACTGACGACCACAGATTATGCCGTCCATCATTATGGCTTGTAAAAAGCTAGTTGAGTAAGGACAGTATATACTTACCCAACATTTGATCTGGTCGAAGGCCGTGCATATTTTCTATGATATTCGGCCATTCCTGATTCGGCCATGTGTGTTTCAGCCATTTGTGATTCAGGCATTCGCGTTTCAGTCATTTGTGATTCGATTAAATCTACTATACCATTTGTTATTTCGTCCAATTGAGTTTCGAGATTCGGTCATTTGTGTTTCGGCTTTTCGGCTATATGCAATGTTTTTAAACTGAGTCGATTGGAATTTTTGTGAACTAACGGAAATTTGCCTATCTTCCTGTCTGTCATCAATTATACCTAACGTCTATGATGCCTAATGTATTTAAGCCTAACGTCCATATGTCTATCGATAACAGCGTGTCTGTTCTTGATCTCGAGGAGATCCAGCGGGCAAAACTCTACAAAAATGGCCAGCAACACGCTAGCAACACGCTGGATAATTTCAAGGATTTGTGAAAATAAGGAACTGCCGGAAAAGTTGATATAGAAGGTGTAGTTTATTCCTTCTACTGATGAGTTTTCTCTGCGGAAAATCCTACAGACATGTAAGGAACACAACGTGACCACGCATCATATTTTCGTGGATTTCAGAGCAGCATACGATACAGTCGAACACAAACAGCTATGGCAGCGAATCCACCAGAACGGTTTTCCGGACAAACTGATGCGGTTGATCAAAGCTACCCGGGGAGCGAGTGATGTGCTACGCGCGTGCTTCGAGGACACTCTTGAATCCCTTTGAATTGCGTAGAGGGTTGCGGCAAGGGGATGGACTGTACGCTATATGACAGTATGTTATTCAACATCGCTATTGAAGGTGTGATCTGCAAGCGACCATCTAAATGAGAGGAACGATCTTCAGTAAGAGTAGCCAACACGTAACCTTTGCAGAGGACCTGGACTTCTTTACTAGAAACTTTGGAATGGCAGAGGCAGTCTACACCAGACTAAAAACGGTGGCTTTGAGTTATAAATTAGTGCGTCAAAAACCAAATAGGGTATGTTGCTGCTTCGTCGTAATTGCCTATTCCCGTCCTATCCAACACAAACTAATAAAAATATCAGCATTTTTATCACACACAATGCGAAACTAGTTATTTCCTAATATTTTAGTTTGTTGTCTATCATACGCGATCAATCAAAGTGAGCTGAGATCTATTTAAATGCTTTTTATCATTAAAGAAGTCCTACCAGAAAAAATTTCCTACGTTTTTTCGTGCGACGAAGAAAAGAATGTCGACTAATCGTTTTAATTTCCGTCATTCATAAATGAAAATAACGCATGCAAGGCACTGTCGTTATTCTACAGCCAGGAAAACTTGCCTGACCTGCAGAAATTTTGCAGAATAACATTTGTCATGCTGTCCTACACAAATACATGCGCGTTAGCTTCGTTAACATTGTTGTGATTTTGAGTTCGGACGATGAAAAATTTTGATGGATGGATTTTAAAACGGTACGACGAATTTAAGAAATAACGTCATTTGCGTAATTTCAATAATATGCTTTAATAATCGCTTTTCAGTTATTTTAAAGTTCACGGATCGGAAGGTAAGTGTGTTTTAGTCAAATCAGCACAAGAACTATTGGAGTATTCATTAAATCCATCCAATAAATGATGAAAGTTAGAATGGCTTTACTTATTACGACGGGAATTATAAAAAAAACCCTTAAGAAATTCTTCCGAGGACGCCATATTGAAAAAAAAAACACTATGAAAAGAGTTATTAAAAAAGCTCTTGACTCCGAGCAATCAAACCACTATGCATTGACGGCGGCGGTTTCTCCTTGTTCGGCTAAGGAGTTAGTCCAGGCTCTCTTGTCCCGCCTACAAGCACATTTAACAGCCCTCTCCAGTTCGGCGTATCGTTGACGGGCAGCTGTCTTAGCCGATCTGGTCCGCGCTCGCTCAATGCCGGCTTTCGCCTCTCTCCGCTCGTCGACCTTCCTCCAAGTTTTATCCGAAATTCACTCCGTCCGCCCGCTGTGCGCTTTGCCGAAGGTTTCATGACTGGTCGTGATGAAGGCGTTCTTGTTGCTGGTCCATTGCTCTTCGACGGTTCCACCAGGTGGCAGTTCCGAGGCTCGAGATTCAAGTTGTTCGACAAAGGCCCTTTTCACCTCAGGATTCTCCAATCGGCGGACGTCGTAGCGGCACCCAACTTTCTCCTCCCGTCGTTGGAAACGTGCGACGCGCAGACGTATCTCAGCGATAACAAGATGATAGTCGGATGCAATATCAGCGCTGCGTTTGTTGCGTACATCAAGAAGGCTCCTTCGCCATTTCCGGCTGATGCAGATGTGGTCGATTTGGCTTTTCTGTTCGGCCGTCGCGGGAAACCCACGTGACTTTATGTACTGGTTTATGGGGGAAGAGCGATCCACAAATGACCATGTTGTTGTTATCACAGAATTCTGTAAACAGCTCCCCGTTTTCGCTCATCTCTCCTAGGCCATGGCGTCCCATGACGCGTTCAAGGTCCGCGTTGTTTGAGCCAATCTTCGCGTTGAAGTTGCCCATGTGGATTTGGATATCCCCCTTCGGGATTTTCTCAACCACGCTGTTCAGCTGGCTGTAAAAACTCTCTTTCTCCTGCAGGTCGGCCGCATCTGTTGGTGCATAGTACTGGGTTGCTGTAATGTTCCTAACCCGTGTTCTGAATCTGGCAACGATTATTCGCTCATTTATCGGTTCCCACTTCATCAGGGACGCATGTGCCCCTGGGCTCAGTAGGAATCCAACCCCTCTTTCTTGCGTAGCATTTTCACCTCGTATGCCAGAGTAGAGCAAGACTTGCCCGGATGATGTGCTGTGTTCGCCAGTACCCGGCCAGCGGACCTCGCTCAGCCCCCGGATTTCAAGCTTCAGGCGGCTAGCTTCCCTTGCAAGTTGAGTCAGCTTGCCCTGCTGGGCAAGGGTCAGTACATTCCATGTTCCAATTCGTGTCCGTGTTTTCATGCTAAAGGTCGTTGCCAATAATCCAGAGAGATTTCTTCGTTTCGGTATTCTTTTCGGTATCTTTTCGGTAACTTTTTTGTGTTCCGGTACAGTAGGCTGTTAACCTAAGGTCCTTATCCCGCTGATGGGGGGGCTGCCATCTTAATGTGAGCGGGAGCCACTGTGCTCCCTTTCCTGTTAGCATACGACAACCGAAGTTGCGTACCCCAGCCGGCACCTCGTGGAGGTAGGAATAGGAGTTAATGAACAGAGGTTATGGAATGCACATGTTCTTCCTTTGCCAGCCAAAGCTGGCCGAAAGCCACGATTATTTCTTTTTGCACACCCTATCATTACCAGTGTTTACCAGTGTTATCGATGTTCTCCGGAATATCAAAAAAAAAAAAGAATGCGAGTTTTGACATCATGGTATCGTTTCCTTTGCATCTTCAGGAACAACATTGAATAGCCAGTGTGAGAGCGCATCCCATTTCTATACATCCAAGGTTTAAATCAGCTTAATTAGGCCGTTACAAATATTTTTTAAAGTTTTTGTCCTTCCGAAGCTAGACACCTGAAGGGGAGGGGGGTCTCGAAAAAAAACCAAGAGATTTTTTTTAATTACGCAAAAAGAATTAAGAAGGATAGGAATTTTTAATTGAAGTTTAATCGTGAAACCGGAATTTATTCTTGCTTTTGATATATACATTAATTCAGTGGTGGGCACCGCTAACCGAAAATTTAGCGTCGCTAACCGCTAATTCGCTAACCGAAAAAGTTAGCTCGCTAATCGCTAAACGCTAATCGATAAACTCAGATTAGCGAAAATTTCGCTAATCGCTAATCGCTAAATCTGAATAACCCAAAAACATATACATATATTTGAACATATACTAAGGTTTTTTTCTAATTCCCGTCGTAATAAGTAAAGCCATTCTAATTTTCATCATTTGTTGGATGGATTTAATGTATACTCCAAAAGTTCTTGTACTGAATTGACTAAAACACACTTACTTTCCGATCCGTGAACTTTGAAATCACTGAAAAGCAACTATTAAAGCATATTATTGAAATTACGCAACTGACTTTATTTCTAAAATTCATCGTACCGTTTTAAAATCCGTCCATCAAAATTTTTCATCGTCCGAAGTAAAAATCACAACAATATTTACGAAGCTAACGCGCATGTATTTGTGTAGGACCGCATGACAAATGTTTTTCTACAAAATATCTGCAGGTCAGGCAAGTTTTCCTGGCTGCGCCTTGCGTGAGTTATTTTCATTTATGAATGACGGAAATTAAAACGATTAGTCGACATTGTCTTCTTCGTCGCACGAAAAAACGTAGGAAATTTGGCTGGTAGGACTTCTTTAATGATAAAAAGCATTTAAATAAATCTCAGTTCACTTTGAGTGATCGCATGTGATAGACAACAAACTAAAATATTAGAGAATAACTAGTTTTGCATTGTGTGTCATAAAAATTCTGACATTTTTAATAATTTGTGTTGGATAGGACGGGAACAGGCAATTATGACGATGTAGCAACATACCCTATATATAGCGCAAATAACTGTCGACAATTCATAATTTTTGGACATAATATATATGCATAAAAAATTAACTAATTTTAGTAATTTTTCATACGATTACCTAGCCAACTGGTGATGAACCCACCTATGTACCGCCAATTGGAATTGATTGTGTACATAAATAATTTGACAGGATTATCATTTTTAGTAGTTGCGACGAAAACAGATAAGCAACTACACTCGATGCTTTGTTCGTACTGGCAGATGCAGCCTGGTGTGAAGAAGTTGGACATCGTGAGCACTTCGTGTCCGCCGGATATATCCGATCCGGCACATACAACATCCTCTTCCTTCTAGAGAATGGTTAAGTGCAGTAGAAGCTGAAAAGGGACACCAAGAGCAAGGTGCCCTCAGCCTTCCGCGCCTTGGGGAGGTCGGCACTAAACAGTGAAAAAGTACCTCGCCAAAATAGACATTTTTAAGTGGATGCATCAGTCAAGGCTGGCTGAAGGTGCTGGTGAAAAACATCTTTACGGCGAAGGATGACGAGACCTACTTGATGTTAGACGGCAACGACTGTCAAAGCACTGAGTACATTAAGTTCAAAAACAGACACTGATGAAGCCTGCAAGTCGTAGGCGAAATACGTATCTGTCGCGAATAAACCCTACTAGCACAGTTGTTATAAACTAGTTGTGGTAACCGATTAACGACTAATTGCAGTCATAAATAGGTTGCAGCAACCAGAAATGACAAAAGAGTGCTACTTGGGAATATAGATAATAAAATTTCTGGTATCGTATTCTACTAACACGCTCCAAAAACTTCAAACATTACGCCCCGCCAAGAAGGTAAGCGATGGCGTCAAATATATCTCCCACAGAAAGTTCCCAAAGAATGTCCTTCTGTAACTGACGATCAGCGAGAAGCGAATGTTCAAGCTGCTGTTCTTTCTTTTGGGGCTTGTGGTGAACGAGGATATATGCAGCATGAAGTGCATGCTAGAAGTTACCGCCTGGAGAACGTGGTTTTTTGGCCGCCCCGGCTTCGGCCCCATGTGCCAAAAGATCAATGGAGGAGATGTGCCGGTTAAAGATAATCATTGAACTGAATGCCGTCAACCCTTCCGGCATCTCTCAGCTGCAAACAATAGAACATTTTCATTGTTTCCTCGGCCATGACTAAGGTTCCAGCTAACTGCCGTCAGGCCGACCGACAGGGCGTAGAAGTATTTGTTGTAGAAGGCTTAATAAAAGTAGCATTTAAGGAAACCTTTTGTAGTTATTTTCATCTTCCTTGAAAAAGCTTTGAAAATAAAAACCGAAACGTCAGAGCGTAACTAAAAATTTGTTACGATTTTAGTTTGACTACATACGCCATTTCCCAAAGAAGTTCTTTTAATCGCGGTCCGTGTTTTGTTTATTTTTGTAATGCATACGTTATCACCACAACTTGTTTGTCCTTAGAAACTTAGAAACTTCTATTATCCAGAAATATTCGTGTTTCAGTTACATATTGCATGCTCTATCAGTGTCTGTTTCTTATGTTATTATTGCCGGAAATCAAATTTCGGTTTAATTAGAACTTGTTTGAATTCGACTTGTCTGGAAAAGATGAGTGGACCTCTTGGTATACCCCCCTCTCGGATGCCCTCAGTGTGTTCATGAAAACAAGTTTGCTGTTATAGAATGTTTCGAACACTAATATTTTTATTGCCGTAGGACTACGTCTTACCGCAGGTTGCCAAAAACTTACTTGCACCGGATGGATAGCTCTTGGCGGACTTTTCAAGCATAAAATGATTGCAATCGTGATTAATAATATTTACTCAATTTCTAACGCATTTACATTCAATTTTTTCATATCAAAAAATGGTCTCAATCTTGGCAACATAGGCGACACGCATTTCTTGCCAAATTCGAAATCCAACTGTACTATTATTTTGGTGATTCAACCGCATACAAACTAGAAATACTCAGAGGTGAGAGATACGCGGAAGCAGCCATCTTGAGAGCCACTCGAGCAGCGAGAATTGTCAAAAGGGAGCCAATCGAACACGCATACTGTTTGCTTAAATGTTTGATAACCAAGTATTGAAATAGTTATGAAATCTACTTAAGCTATTGTCACGCAACTTGAATATTGTACTCGGACACAGTGTGTATAAAGCTTGGCAATGCATTTTACACTGATTAAGTTAAAAGATATATTGCTCTGTTTTATTTACAGTTTTTGTACACTGATGCCAAACCGTTAGCTTTAGTTTCCGCGTATCTCTTACTGTGAGTATTTCTAATACAAACTTGTTGATTTGTGACATTATTTCTGACCAATGCAATATAAAAATGGCGAGGTAAAGTTTCAATGATTTCACAATTTTCATGCAGCTTTAGCGATTTAGCGGTTAGCGATTTCAAGGGTTTATTTTTAGCGAAGCTAACGGTTTCGCTAACGTATTCCAAATTTAGCGAAAACGCTAACTCGCTAACCAGAATTTAGCGCCGCTAAGAAGCGATTTAGCGAATTAGCGAAATTGTGCCCAACACTGTACGTTATTATTTTCCATGCAAAAACCTTCCAAAATAGAGTCAAAATCGAAAAAAAATTATTTTTTTGCCGATTTTCGAAAATTACATTATATTTGTACTGCCATTTTTATTTCGTGATAGAAGCGGTAACATTCCGTACACTCTTTTTTAGAGGCTGTAAAACCCACAGGTAATTGATCTATCCAAAAAAGATTTTACTCAAGTTTAACAAATATTTTTTGCCCCCCGATTTTTAGAGCCAATTTTGAAGGGTGGGGGGACAAAAACTTCATAAATAATTTGCATTGGCCTTATCCACAATACATCTTTTTTGTCAAAACTCATATAAATGTAGCGGAAGTAGCGTACTTATTCAAAACAGTTGTAACTTGTAAACTAAATATCAGAGTGTCATGATTTGTTGACTATTTGAAGGTTTTGTTGAATTGATTGAGTGGTATGTTAGATTTAAATTGTTTTGGATAGCTTTAATATCTTATAAAAGAGGTTTATAATTTTTGGCTTAGCAGCGACACCAGCATAATATCCTAGCTACATAGAGAATATTTCATCTTGGTTTGGTTAGCAAAGTGAGCTAATGTATGTATGCTTATATTCGATTACTGTATGAAACAACAGCAATGGGAAGCTGAATGCTTTGCAAAGTGAATAATTAATGAGGAAAGAATTGCAAAGAACAAATTTTAAATGTACCGGAATAATGAAATATGCAGCGCTGAAATCCTATCCCTTTTCTATGCGCTCAACATACACAGCTGGCGACGAGGGATATTTTTCTTCTTACGGATTAGCAGCAAAATGCACTGATTAGCCCATAGAGAAAGTTAATGATTTGGTTACACGCACTCGCCACGTTTCATCCAAACAACTGCACGCCGGTTCCAGTAGACCCAGTTACAATAGTGCACTCCGTTCAAAAGATTCCCAACCACTTTGACCAACACTTTAGATAACAATCTGGCTAGGTACGATACCGGTAGCACCAACATCATAACCAAAACTCAAGGGTTAAAATCCTAACCGATATTCTGGCAAAGGAAAAACCCGAAAACGGCCTACACACTTCAGACCAACCAACCGACTGCGGTTGATAAAAGTTGAATCGATATTCTGCCGGCATGGTTCGGTACGGTGCGGAGGGTATCCGAAGGTGAACGTCCAAGAACCCGAAATACACCAACCTTTCACGCCCACCCATGACCCTGCCAGTTCCAGTCGGAACTCATGTTGCTGTCCAATAAAAATTCTGATATACTAGCCAAAGACCTCAGCACGGTAACTCTCGGTTCTGGGAGAGGGGCCGACTGTTGAGAACAAAGTAATGGTAGCAATTTGTAAAATCTCAAAATCAGTGCCGAGCCTACAGGAATCGTACAAGTTGTTGTACACACTTCACAATCATCTATCCTGCAGCCTACGAGCGGCAGTGAGTGGAAACAACTCCAACAGCCGACCCAGCACACATCATCATCCTATCATATTATCATGATTGGGTCTACTTCCCAGTGTGTACGAACGTGTTGGCCAGTTTCTCATTCGGTCCTGCAACGGAACCGGCTACCAGCCGCCGCCGTTCTCGGCTCTCGGCTTTTGTGGCCAAGTTCTGTGGAAAATTCACTTTTACAGTAAAGTGCTTGCAGTGTGTTCGGTGTGTACGAGCAAATATTTGTCCAATTTGTGCTTGATTCATTTCAGAGTGTGGAGGACCGAGAAGCCGAGCTGCCCCCAGTGGCCAGTGAGTGCGAGGAAGGCTGGTTTTGAATTCAACAATCATTGAGTAGGTAAACTTATTAGGAAAACGATTTTTCCCTGCATGATCTCGCCTGTGTCCGGTTTGTCTACTGTAGCTGGGAATTTATTGTGTTTGTCATTGTTTCTTCTGTTTACCACTCTAGCTCAAGGGGCTGGTGAAACATTTTTAATTCTAAATTAATGTGATTTATTTCGTCTTTCTGACATGCCTACATGAAAAGTGAAGAGCTTTCGGTATTATTTGATTTCAGTTAAATTAAATAAGTTGTCAGTGTGGTAAATCGTTGATTACAAATTGCGCTTTTAGTTTGATTTTTTTTATTGCGAAATGAAAAAAAAAATGTTTATGAGTTATGTTTTTCTGAACTATGAAATGTTTATAAATGTCTGCCTGCTATAAGCTGAAAACCGTGGTCTCTAGAAAAATCACCTGAAAACTTATAACAAACTCATGAACCTCTAACAGGATAATTGAGGGACACGGGCCCAGTTACAGTTACAATCCATGTTGTGTGGCAAATATTACAAAAAAAAACACAGGCACCTCAAATTCCCGACTCCCGAAGTCGGTTTCGATCTCGAAATACGCCAAGCAATTGGCGGCATAAGTGTGAGAAAAAACCACCCAAATGACCGAGACCGCCAGCAACGGACGGACGCTTGTGGGTTTACACCATAAAACGAGCTCCGCTCACACCACCGTGTGCGGTATTCCAGCTTGCGTTGACGTGGGCAACCTTCCGACTTTCAAAACATATGCCGGGAAATACGCAATTCACGGCTGCCGCCCGGTAGTTGTAGCCTGGCTGACCAACCAACGCAACGCAACAAGAGTAGCAAACGAAAAGTTGAATGAATATTGTGAACAAAATCTGCTAGACTCGATATAAACATATGCCGCCACGTCAGAGACGGCCAAATTAAAACAAAGACCTGGCGCAGAAAAAAAGAAGAGGCCGACGCAAAAACCATACCTACCCATATGAAAAATAATTTCGAAAGTAAAACACATGTTTTCCATTCCGCTTTGACACCGCACCGGGAATGGTTAAAATGCAGCAACAACCGTTCGCGCTCGTCCCAGTCAGTCCGGTCAGCGTGATAGGTAGGTATGTTTCGCGCTGTGAAAATGAAAAGAGCAGCAATTTCCCGTCTCTCGCAGCATAGAATTTTCTCCTGCCTACCGGACGGAGTGCAGCATAGCAAAATTATGCTGCACTGCTAAACAAGAGATCAAGCTCAATGCGGGTTTCTCTCACAAACGTTACTTTCTCTCACAGCATGAAGCTTCCATTGATATATCATAGAGGGACATAGTTGTTCTGCAGTTCTGTTGGTTTGTTTCCCAACTGGGTGAAATTAATGTGGCGAATTTCCGCTAGGGGTAATCAATAGCAACGAGGGCTCAGATGGATCTGTTTTGCTACTGTACCTGCTAACAAGAGCAATGATTAATTCTGTTTTTTTGGCATTGATGGTAATCCTTGATTAAATCTTTCGCCCACAAACATATTTCATTCTATTTAACGTAGTTTTAATATAAAATAAGACGAAAACGAACAATAATCGATTAGCATGTAATTAACAAAAATGGTCAGATGTATTCAGAATCTTCCAAAAACGATCCATCTAAGCCCAAAACTTTTCAAACAGTAAAAACTGATATAAGATTATACAAATTTTTGTGACGTAATTTATTTCAGATGCAGATCATAAAATAATATTACATTTACCGGCAGTTTGCCATGAAATGCAGTGACTATGTTCTTTACCCTTTTTCCCAGGTTTAAATTTACATTTCATATTATATTCAGGTTTTTGTATTTACGGCGCATTCCCAGTTATCACCGAGTGGTACACAAAGTGCGCTCTTTGTTTAGCACTCAGTGTAAACCGGGAGTACTTCGTAAATACATAGATAGAGATAGAGCAATACTTATTTATCAAATTTGTAGATAATCGTAAGCTCTATAAGTGTCTCATACATACACGGAGAATAAAAATGTCGTTTCAACCATATTTATGGTTTTATTTCGAATGTTTGGATCACCGTTCAATTATATGTTTGGGTTTGGTTGATTTTTTTCGGTGAGGAATGAAACAGTTTTAGATTTTCTGCGTTACGCGTTTCAGCCTACTGTATTTCATTCAGCCATCTTCGGACGCAAGAAAACACGTCTTAATCCTATGAATGTTTCATACTAATTACTAATCCTATGAATGTTTCATACTAATTAGTATGAAACATTCATAGGATTAAGACGTGTTTTCTTGCGTCCGAAGATGGCTGAATGAAATACAGTAGGCTGAAACGCGTAACGCAGAAAATCTAAAACTGTTTCATTCCTCACCGAAAAAAATCAACCAAACCCAAACATATTTATGGTTGTTTTACGCACAAACAAAAATTTCGTTTTGTTTCAAACTGAAATATATGATTGAAATAAAAATATTTATTGTTATATCAATCTTAACTTCAAATTTGAAAATACTTTACTTTTAATTCAAAACTGCTATTTTCTTGATTCAAACAGAATCTCGTTTTGAAACAACAATATTTTCAGGTTGTTATAAAAATATTTTATTAAGGCTTAAAGCAACAATCATTTTGTTTGAAACAAACTGGAGCTTTTTCGCTCCGTGTACCTTTTTCAAATTTAGTTTGACTAAAGTGATACCGCCATCCGGGATGAGATTGTGCCACGGGGGTGAGATTGTGCCAAAAACCAAAAATGTTTATTTGTGAAAATTTATTATATCTTTAGAAACTGGTGATCTAAATTCAAAATGATGATGAACATAACATATTTATTCATAACTTAGAATGGAACACAGATAATATTTGCAAACTATTTAGCCTAAACAGGGTTTCAAAGTTCGCGATCAAAAATACGCGGAAATAACGCTTGTAAACAATGTCCCGCATAAACCAACCCAAACAAGAAATCGCATCAACTTGCTATCTTGAAGGTATATAAACTAATCATTTACAATGTATTGAAAGGTTATTATGCGTTGGATAAGTTTTGATTACGAAAATAATCTTTTTCGAAACTTTGTACTTTTCTAACTTCACGGGGGTGAGATTGTGCCAAGCCGTAATGGTCGATCCAATTTGTAGATTTTACATACACAACAAAAATACGTCAGTATACACCAGTACACTCACATTCCTTACTATTGAGCACAATATTTTGACAGATTAGATTGCATCATCCATTTTGGAGCAAACGGCATCATAGGTCTGCTAAATAATTTAAACTAATTTTTACTTTTTCTCTGGAAATTTCAGATACTTTGAATAAACACTCTAATAAAGACGAATATATTATACCGTGAATAAACTGCCAGTTTTAAGGAGGGGGAGGGAGGTGGGATAAACCACATGTTCTGCGGCCGCGGGTTCTCGAACGAAGTAATGGTTATTTTTGTTAAATGATCAAATAAGTATGTCCCCTTAGGATACACCCCTTCATATATCTCCCCCTTGTTAACCCTAGAAACGCTATTGACTATATAAAGACTGCCCATTGACTACGAACTCATTTTTAATTATTTCAGACCTCTACGTGTTATTTTCGTTCATACTTTTTGTATGATGGGTTGTTTTTGGCCGACCCCTGCCCCTAATAGTCCACTTAGTTCATGGACGGCCCCATGTGAACTACTTTATACTGATATTTATGTGTATTGTTTATAAACATGCTAATGTTCACTGTTTAGGTTTTTAGCCTAACTTTGTGTTTTTGGCACAATGTCACCCCCTAGAAGGGGTGAGATTCAGGTTTTTACAATCTCACCCCTTCTAGTTCTTCTAACCATCTCTACGGTAGTTGTTAATTGAACAATTTAGTATATATTGACAGGTTTGAAATCAACTTAGTTCCTAAATTGTGTGTATACTGAGCTAAAGAACAAAAATATATGCTTTTTTGGCACAATCTCGCCCCGGATGACGGTACGTCTATTTTGATTAAAACAGAGGAGCGTTTGGTGCGAAAAATATTAGACTAAACGCTCCTCTACTTTAATCAAAATAGAGTTTACGTTTGACCGCGAAAAAGTCAGAGACAAGTAAAACGAAAAAATAAAGTGATATGGCCAAATACCGTGCCGGCTCCTAATTCTACACAGCTCCTTATTCTACGTATTTTTCGTTATATATGTATATTTTAATATTATGCATAACTATGATCGATGGGTTATTTTTTCTTTAAATGTCTGTTGAACATTACGCCTTTACTCACAAAAGGACCATAATATTTGACATTTGACATGCGATTCAGTATTGCGCAGATTTGGGAACTGATTTTCTATTCATGTTCCAAAGTATGCGCTAATGTAGGGTATGAAATGGAGAAGGCAAATGAGGAAGCGTCCAACATAGCTGCAGCCATCCTAAGCCCCTACCTAGCACCTCCACGTAGGCTTACCCGGTAATACTTTATTGAATGGCCAAGCTAAGAGGTTTCCGGCTACTTGATCTGAGCCACACGACCTTGTTAGGAGGTAAGCTTAATATAAATTATTTTAATTATTTATTTCATTTTAGCTCATGAAGCACCTCCTACTATTCAGTGAAAACTCTGACCGAAAAAAGTTTGAATAATGCTCATGGATACCAGAAGAAAAAATTAAATTGATAATGGAAGCACTTATGGAAACTCAAATGATGCAACTCTATTCCATTCGAAGGACTGCTGGTGAGATTGTTCTATTTTTGCCCATATATCTTCATATATTGTATATTCATATAACACATATTTTATTACACTGCCATGTACCATCATTATAGTAAAGGGAAGGGAGCATCAGGGTCCCAAGCAGCACACATTTGGCATTTTAGTTACAGTAACTCATTTATGACTAAAATTGGTTACATATAGGTTGTCGCAACTGATTTGTAACAACTGTGCTACTAGGGGTATCGAATGAATCGAAGACTGAATGAGGAATGCGGTAACCAGACCAAGTCATATAAGATCGGAAAGGATTTTGACACGCCCTTCTAGCATACAAATCATCACGCATGATAAGTTTGCGAAGTTATGTATCTAAACCGGAGATCTGTGCTGGAAGGAGTGTATATTTCCGTGGAATCATGTAAGCGGCATTGCTTATAGATCCACCCAACCCCTTTTGGTTCTCCACGAACAGCATTGACATGAAAGTTGTTGGGTAGATAAATTCGATTCTGCAGTAATTCTTCTTGCATACAATAGGAAACCCTTAAGGTGATGATGGCTACCCCCATACATACATACATACATACATAGATCCATACATGTTCCAAAGTATGCGCTAATGTATCCTGAAAAAAAAACGCGAGAGAATACACAACCTCACCCAAATAGCTAAGGCATATAGGCATGAGGATTCAAGTCAAACCTTTAACTTGCATTGAATGGAATCCTGTGCAGCGTCTCGGGGTCCAAAGCTACGAGCGCAGATATCATATCTTCTGATTTTTTTTTTGAATAACCGTCTTCATGGAGCTTTCACGGAGTAGGAAAGTGGTTTCTATACGAAAACACAATTTTTAATATTAGTCTAAAGTGTGATGGTCAGTATACATAAATCCCGAATCAATTTACCCTTCACGTTATCTTGAAGAAAATATCTAAAATCAGCCTATCAAAATAATAACAATATTCCTGTGTCACCTGAACAGCACAAGAAGGCCGAATCATAGATTTAATTATGGTAATGGCTAATGCCGGATTGATGGTGTGCTTTCAGCGTCAAAAGGCATAAAAAACAGGACATAAGTATTTATTATTACTTTGTTGGTGCGCAGTATTTGGAACATGCGCAAGAAAGTGCGTAGAATTAGGCACCGTGGATAAGTTAACACAATGAAAAATATACTCAATTTTTGGTCGACTTTTAATACTAATTTTTTACCAGGTATTATAGGCCGTAACTCTACACATTGCTGCTATCAACGTTGTTAATTCAATTCTAGAATACTGATAATAGTTCTGCAGTTCTGCAGGCATTCAATGTTCGCTAAATCTCACTTCATCTGGTCTCGCCACCTCGCTCGCTGGGCCCCTCTTCGTCTTGTTCCTTCCGAATTTTATGTCATTTTTTTGCAAGATGGTTGTCCGGCAATCTAGCAACATATCGTGCCCAAAGTATTCGTCGTATTCAAATAATCACCCTTATTCTTGTTTTCGTTCGAATGATATTCGTTCGAAAGTTAAGCCGATTCGTATCTTTGTTTTCGTTCGAATCTATTCGAACGTTCGAACGCTCGTTCCTTTTGTTCATTCGAATATGAGAATAGTGCTTCCCGATTCGTTCGAAACAAACTATTCGTACGAACGCAGGATACGGCCGTAAACAAGAATAAAGGTGAATAAATTGACTGGATTTATAAAAATCGTGCCCCACATTTCGATCGCCGCTCGTCTTATAACACCTGGGTCATTCCACGTAAGTTAGGTCAGATTGTTCGCTTTGGGTCAAAAAGCAAAAATCCGAAGTTTGGTGCCGATTGAACTCGCCCTCGATTTATGGGAGCCCCCCTTTTATAAGCAAAAGCCTAGTTTTCGTCAAATCCGTTTATTTTCATTTGCTTATACTCTCCGCCAGCTCTCGCTCCACCTGGTCTAACCATCTTGCTCGCTGCGCTCATAGTCGTCTTGTTCCTACCAGATTTGAAGCACACATCATCTTTGCAGAGAAGTTGTCCGGCATTCTTGAAACATGCCCTGCTCTTTCGCTGATAATGCGCCTCCGAATCTCATGGCTGGTATCGTTGTCCGCCATTACCAGTGAGCCCAGGTAGACAAATTCGTCAACTACCTCAACCTCAAACTCAAACTCAACAGACATGTTCTAATCATTATGCAATTCATGCATACGATTTAATGTAAACTTTCTATTACGATCTTGTGTTATCTGGGTAGTTACCAAAAACCAAAATAAAAGGATTTCTTGAAGTGGAGCTATCGATTGTTGATAATTCCCATAATTTATATTTTCGGCAGGGTAGTTTGTCGACAAAGCAAAACGACATTTTATTTCTCCTATGTCCGACGTTTCGATATATTTAATATCTTTTTCAAGAAGTTAGAACCACGTATCGTATTTTGTCTGGTGGATTCTGCAGAAGATTTAAACTAGTTACATTGATTCGTAATACTAGCATTAACAGAACATTAACAAAAATCAGCCAGTTAATATCAATCCATCTTTTATGCATACTTTACAACCGGAATTAAATAATAATAACAATTATTTGCTTATTTAGATCACCGTGACACTAACATTATTAGAATATTATTAGGATAATAATTAACCAATTATTGGTTGTGAGTGATGATGCAGAATTGACGCGTTATTACGTCTGATGATGGCCGAAGGAAAACAGTAGGCAGAAACGTCACACCAAATCAATAGTTTTTTGATTTTCACCGAAAAGAATCAACAAGTTCTAATAATAATAATAACAATTGTATAATAAAATATATGGTTTACCGTTTTCATGGACTTTCTATTCGCCAGTCTTTGGATCTCGTCTGTAGTGAAAACATCCCAATCTACTGCTAGATGCAAACAAATCACGTTCATTTACCTGGCAGTATCTCTCATTTTTCAGTATGACTAACAACTCAATTACCAGCTTCCAACATTTCGCCAGCGAAGTCTATCAATAGATCCCGACATACCTTTTCTAAACACTGTTGCATGCCGCAGCCCTCGTAAACAAACAAACATTCAGCAGCGTAAATAAACACACAAAAAGAAGCAAAAAGTGTCATCCCCGCCGTTCACCTGGTGAAAATCCAACCGATTTTTGTCGTCGGATTTCTCAAACGACGAGCATTTTTCTATAACAGCGAATGATAAATGATTGTTTCTGCTTCTTACATCGGTACTCTAACAAGGGATAGCATAGGACGACCTACCAAAGAAAACACCTTTCAAAAAGCAAACAAACCAGCCCATAAGTCATGATATTTTTCTTTTGTAATCGTTGCACCTTCTTTGATATGCTGTAATTAAAATAGCACAAGATTGGCAACCGCCTTTTGTGTAATAAATTCCTTCAACATGGGTCGCATTTTTGTGATCGTCGCTACAAACGAAAGTTTTAAAATAGAACAATTCGAAGGAAGTATTTTCAAAACATAAATAAATTGATTCCTCTTATTAAAACTGCTAAAAATTAAAAACGTTATCACTGGCAGCTTAATTACTCCAACATTTACAACGCACCCTTATATCTCGCCAATAATATTGAACCATTCCGGCTGTCGGCTCGACATTTCACCAACCCATAAGAGGCTCGGTAAACCCGTAACAAATCCGCGCCAGTTGGGAAATTATATAAATAATCGTAAAACTGCATCATCCCATTTGATCGCAGGGCCGACCAGCAGAGGCGCGAACAAAAGATTTTCCACCGCGAGCATCCCCTCGCCCCGGGAAGGTTCAGAGGATTCGGTTGGTCCTCTCTGTTTTGCCACGTCGGTTGTGACAATAATAATAATGGATGTACGGGGACTGTGCCTGGCTGCTATAGCAGGGTACCGACATACAAATGTCAAATAAGATATCACCATACCGCATGGCCGCGTGCATCGCAACGTGTCCCTATTTAAAAATGTCTACCGGCTGCAGTGCCGAAAGCTGGCTGGAATCCGAGCTTCGTAGCCTCCGTGCGTCATCCGTGCGCCGAAGCCGTGAACAATAAATGGAGAAAAAATTAATAAATCACATCAGTCAACAACAATCCGGCTTTGGAGATATCGGTGGGTTTTGTAGGTATCGGAAAGCGGACGGAACAAAAGAAGCGCAAAATATTTTCATTCAGTCAATAATTCGAAGCAACCCCGAGATGTGCTCCGATCAAAGATTCGAGACGCAAACCAGAGCAGTGAAAGGTTTGGAAGTGGAAGCGAGAAGAAAATGCAATGTATCAATGTGACCAACATGGGCATTCTAGAAACATACTACAGACAGGGGGTGTGATGTTTTCCTACTTTGAGGTATATTTTTACGGTTCTCCTAGCGGAATGTGAGAGTTTAGAACGAAGGGTAATAATTTTTGAAAATTTTGAATCTACAAAACCTTTACTGTTTGTTGAGATAGTATTTCGAAGCAAAATGAAAGTTCACTATTATATGGCTCGATGTGTGATTTGTACTTGTTTGGATTTTAACTTCCACTACTGTTCTGTGCAGGTCGTGATGCATCCTTGTTTGGGAAGTTAAGAAACCATGGAGAAACTCTATGGGGAATTTACATTTATTTACTTATACTCAAATTTTCCCACTAGGCGATTGAAACGCGATCTTCGCGTACCATGCGAATCATAGAAAAAAATTTGATCGCCTCACACCCAAGCATCATTCTGCTGGTTCTTTTTGCAACTTTAGCTGATTCAGCTCATCATATGTGAATAAATTCTTGCAGTATGCGGATACAATCGGGCGAATAAGGTTGGTCGCCCGCTTTTTTATAACTCTTCTCTTTTTTATAACTGTTCTCTTTCAGGACATCAAATTGGACTAGGTTTATAGCGGTCTCAGAATTCAGAATTCTTGTTGGGACAAGAGGACTTTATTACTTTTTCCGACCTAATTCCCAAGCACAGATATCAAATGAGTATAAGTCTGAATGTCATAAAGAATCTTCGACCTGTTGGGACAAGGAGACTTTTACCCTTATTCTGCGAGGCGAGTGACGTGACTATGTTGCAGTCACCGCGAATCAGGTGACAATTGTCACCTAGGTGACTCGCCTTGTCACTTAGGTGACAAGGGATTACCTACGAATGGCCGAAACACAAATGGCCGAATCACGAATGGCCGAAACACAAATGGCCGAAATAACAAATGGCATAATATATCAAATGGCCGAATCACGAATGGCCGAATCACGAATGGCCGAATCACAAATGGCCGAAACACGAATGGCCGAATGTCATATTCGACCGAAAATATTCATAGCCTTCAACATGCGCAAACATTGGGTACATGCTGTCCTTACTCGCTGCCGCTCGTTCGGACTTAACTAAGGGATAATCCCTAATAGACAGTAAACCTAGGAAAATGCATGCACCTAAATAGTAGTGGTTTCTGCGGGGGGGCTGCCCCCCCGCAGTGGCCGGCGCTTCCGACGGCGGGTCACCGGCGCACACTCGCGGTCTACGGCCGTCTCGCCCTGAATCATCTAGGAAACATTTGCTACTAACACGGTAAATACGACTCGCCCCTTATAATGTAGGTGTATTTATAATCAAGAAATATGAGGTAAAAACCAGGATAAAAATTATCTTTCGTAGATATATGCTTATATTATAATTATAATCTTATTCTTACTGTCACGGATTTTCATAAAGAAGTAAATGCAGTAAACTACAAGTTTATTACCAAATTACTAAAGCGGCCGAAATATTTCATTAAATATCCCGCCGTGTCCATCTTTGTTGACCGCACATAGCAAAGCCAACAGTTGTGTCCATTGTTGTTGAACACGGTTGTTCCGCACGGTAGTTGGTAGTTGTCCTGTGAAAAATGAGTGCATCCGGCGATTCATCCGATGTTGCTGGTTTCAACGACGAAGAAAGTGCACCTGTCGTTAAAATTGTGTTGTCGCAGAGAGGAAAACCGATGCTTTCCATTGATGGGATACTATTCAATTAAAACAAGCAGAAGCGGAATGCTTCTTATGCTTTTTTCATTTCACACAATATTCACAAAATATAATAAAACAAATATACGCGGCCCAAGCAGCACACTTTCCTCATTTCTGGTTACAGCAACTTATTTATGACTGAAATTAGTCGTTAATCGGTTACCACAACTAGTTTATAAAAACTGTGCTAGTAGGGAGACTAAAACAACATTACTCTACCAGCACAGACATATTCATGGCGGTAAAACGGCTGCAGGTTTGTTGATAAAGTACTTTTATTTGGTGTTTTTAATGTAATAAAAATTCTAGGCTTTGTCTTTTCTGCCGCAAAATCGGATACAGGAGGCGTACGACGCGATGGAAAGAACGATGCCTGAAGAATTGGAGAATTTCCTTGCATATTTTCGGAGTACTTACATAAGTGAGAGGAACCGGAACAACAGGCCATTGTTTCACCCCGCTCTGTGGTCAAATTTTAAGCCTGCCATTGACAAGCTACCGCGGATCACAAAAAACTTGGAAGCATGGCACCAACGATGAACAACCATTGTTGGTTCCCATCACCTGTCAATGACCAGGATCATCACAGAGCTGCGGGTGGAGCAAAATTCGATAGAGGGGAACATTCTTAGAATTCTTCAGGGGGATGTTCCGAATTCGCGCCGAGAAATAGACGAAAAAATCTACTCGAAATGTGTTAATGCTCACAAAATGAGCAGCAAAAATTTTGTTGACGCAGTTGCGCTTTTATTAAGCGCTAAACAAAGGCGTTCGTAAAGCATGTTTTGTTTGTTTAATAGTAGTAGTTTGTTTTTTGTTTGATTAAAGTTATTTGTTAACTACTTGCCAATTCATGGTTTTTATTGAGTATTTAGGCATTTCGAAAAATTTCGGCCTTTCGTGATTCGGCCATTCGTGATTCGGCCTTTCGTGATTCGGCCTTCTGTGACTGTTATTTAAATTCGGCCATTTGGATTTCGGCCATTCGTGATTCGGCCATTTGTGTTTCGGCCATTCGGTACCAGCCCGTGACAAGGGTTTCTTACCTAGGTGACACGATTGTCACTTAGGTGACTCGACTCGCCGTGGCGAGTCACGGCGAGTGACAATTGTCGTATTGAGTCATGTGACTCGCAGAATAAGGGTGTTTGTCACTTTTTTGTCTAAACATAAAATAATCGTACTCACAGTAAACAGATGGTGTATTCAACTGTCGTCCCAGACTTTTTGTTAATTTTCACTAAATTAGTGATTGAAAAAGAAAGCTATACTAGAAATAACATAATTGTTACATCTGTTATAAGTCGATCGGTATCCAAACCATTAAAATCTATTCATGAATGGTAACGTTATTAGCGTTCAAAATCTTTCATATTGTCGTGACGCCTCCGCGCTTTTTGATTTTTTGGAATGACATCCTATCCCAAAACTTACGGTAAGACGCATTTTTGCATCAAAAGAGGTAAAATATTTATATAAGTGGTCAGTAATTTAAAATTAAAGAACCCCTCTGTAATTTATAATGGACCTCCAATTTGAAGATGCCATTGGGCAATATTGAAGATTGTGCTAAGACCTTTCCTTTAAATACATCATTATCTAAAATAGTTTGCCTTTCTTTTAATTGAAACAGCTCTAATTATTATGTAACACCACTCATTCATACTAGTGAATAATGATAAGTTATTATATTTTTATTATTTTATTGAAGCCAGTAAATGTTCATGGCTTCTCATTAATTTCAAGATTTACATTTCCAAAGGTTCTTCCACGTCATGCATTTTGAAAGTTTTGCTGTTTTAAGTGGAGTAAACAACTTTTGCCTGCCAATTCGTTTCCGGCTTATGAGTCCAGATTGTCTGCGCTTACTGCTCCAAAAGATTAAAATATGCAACTTACAAATGTCTATCTGCTATCGTCTTTTCCAAGCAAGTCTTTAAATCTGATCAGCGCATCAATAGATCCTAGCGGCAAGAGCTCTTTAATCGAATCAAAACATTTGTTTGATGGTGCCGATGCTGTTCCCTGCAATCCTTGCTGAATTAAGAATTGCATTTTCTTTTTTTAGAAGTTACATCCGTTTGTAGTGCTTTAATTGCGTGGTTGGACGAGTTAAATGCAAAGTTGAGAATTAGAACATGTTTAAATTTTGCATTTATTATTTGACTAGCTGGGTACCCGATCTTACTCGGGGCGCCTTTGTCTCGCAGCTACTTGTGCATCAGTTATTGTAACCGAAATGCTTATAATGCAAAAAATAACGCTTGTTCCTCATTTGGACGTTCCTCCCCATTTGTTAGCCCCCCCTCCCCCACTTTTTTACTACCCGACCACTTGCACATCTGTTTTCTTCACGGAAATTCCTATAAAACCTTATAAAGAAAGAGAAAGAAGCCACCCCAGCCATAGGAAATGAATAGTTTTGTTATTGTACTTTTCTAAACACACCTTTTATTTAATTATTAGTTTAGTACTACATGCCATCCTAATAAAAAAGTAGAAGGAGCAACAGTGTTTTTTTTTTCATGAATACAACAAACCTTTCATTCCTTTCCGGCAAAACTTTTTTGTAAACAATGTTATTAGTTTCACCACAAGGAGCAAGTACCTATGCACAAATTATTGGCTGAGCCCACCGGAACATGCCACAAAAAGTTGACCATGAGAAAAACATGGTGTTCTCAGATCAACTCCACACTGTTTGAATCATTGCTCCTGTGACTCAAATAGAGTCGGCTAACAACACTTAGCACTTATGATCGAACACTTTTTATACGGGTCACTTTGATTCGGCGAATAATTACAAACAAATAAATAGCTGCAAGCATTGAAGTTTAGTGTTTCGTATTCAGACTTTTTTCTGTTACACGGATAAATTGTTAAAGTCATGTGGTCATTACTTCTCCCTTACTGTCAGCAATAACCGGTCATCAGCTCCCCCTTTTGTCAACCCCGTCAGTTCTGATTCCCTTATGTCAAGGAACATGTATGCCAAGTTTGATGAAGAACGGTCAAGGCATTTCCCTTTATCAGGGAACCTTCCTCCTTTTGACGTAGAACTACGTCTTACGGCAAGTTTTGAGATAGGGTGTCATTCCAAAAAATCGAAAAATGCGAGCGTCACGAAAAATGAAAGGTTTTGAGCGCTAATAGCTCTACTGTTTTCCGATCGATTTTCAATATTCTTACACCAATCGATCGGAAAATCTTCTAAGAATTGACCCAAATGAAGAAAAGTATGAATTCTTAATGTTGAACTATTGAAAAATTGAAAATAATGAACCTATGTTTCACCAGAATTCTCGCTTCGTGATTGGTTGGAAGATTCTTTGCGATGATCTAAGCCTATACCAATTTAATATCTGTGCTTGGGAAGTAAGCCAAAACAAGTGCCAAAGTCTCCTCATTTCAACAAGATTTCTTAACACCGCGGTTAAACCTAGACCATT
Organism: Sabethes cyaneus; assembly: GCF_943734655.1. Lineage (NCBI taxonomy): Eukaryota > Metazoa > Arthropoda > Insecta > Diptera > Culicidae > Sabethes > Sabethes cyaneus. The sequence goes on along the minus strand of NC_071353.1, from coordinate 123,848,766 downwards.
GTGATGTCCTTGCTTGGGAAGTACGCCAGAAAGAGTGACAAAGCCTCCTCGTGCCAACAGATTTCTTACGAACGCGATTAAACCTAGTCAAATTTGATGCCTGTGTTAGGGAAGTGTGTCAGAAAAAATGACACAAGTTCGTTGTCCCAACAGATCGCAAATTCTTTACTGCGAGACGATTAAACCTCGGCGAATTTGATATCTGTGTTGGAAAAATGTGCTACAGCTGTAATGTTCGGTTATAATATGACTCAGTATGAATACGCATGCTTGCCGTTTCATTAGAAGTGTAGTGAAAAGATGTGCTGTTGATAAAATAGGATTAAATTGGTTAAATCCCTTCAACGTGGGGAACCATGGGTAATAAAAACAATCTTTAATTTCAGTAAGGTAGCAGGAAAGCAATGGTTTGTGTTCTTGATTTTGTTAAATTGTTTTCAAATGCACAATCTTTTGAGAATTGAACGTATGCAATGTTACTACTTTGATAAATGTTATATACAACGCATGTAGCAGATATATATATGTTGCATATAGCATGTATACATGAAGAATCGAATTATTACAAGCATAAATACATGCTACCATCACTACAAAGAGACTTACGTAGTCCTGCGCCACCTATATATGCGGTCGTGTCTTGTACACAACCCCTCTGATTTTTTTGTTATCCCCCCAGTGCAGATCCGTTTATGTCAAAAAACATGTGTGCGAAGTTAATAAATAGTACTTACTTACTTAGGTGGCTTGCCGTCCTAAGACCAGGGCCCTACAACGTCACCTTCAATTGCATAGCGTCACTCATAAATGAAGCAATGAAGCTTCGGTTTCTACTAAAGAAACTGACTAAAGAAAAGACACTGGAGCTCAGTCACTCACGGCCTCCTGTCATCATTAAACCTGATTTGCTCAACGATGATTGTTGTGCGTGACTCTGTTCAAAGTTGCTAGGAAAAGTTCGAACAATATTTTTTCGAGTTCAACATTTAGGCGATTTTATGAACTGTAAGATACAAATTTGATTGCCTGGTGTGTTCGTTAGGCAGCACGGATCGATTTCGTGATGCTACGATGATATTTGTTGCCGTTTGCTTGCAGTCAATATTTTCTCCCGCGTTGATCGACTGATACTCCGCAAGTTTTCGAGTAAAAGATTCAGAAGGTTTCATCGAGATTCATGCGCACTTGGTTTCGACGAACTGAAAATGAGTTACCTGTCAATTCTTTAGTCAGTTTCTTTAGTTCACATACTCTTAGCGTTTCGTGCAAAAGTAGTTGTTTTTTCGTTTGCATTATTTTACCAATTTTAGAACATTTACCTTCCTACTGCGCGATTATTAGGTAAGTGCAAGATATATATGTACTAAAGCATAGTTAAAATACAATATTTCATGCATTATTTCAAAGATATTAGATAAATAAAAAGTGTTCGAAGTTTGAATCACGTTTTGAGGTGTGATTCAAACTTCGAACACCCACGAATAATATCCGGTTTTCCGGCTTTTCCTTCGGGAAAATTAATTGTCTGCATTGGTAAAGTTGTAGAAAGTAACCTCCCTTTAGATGTGGTTTATGGAGTTCGTAAATATTAGCAATTGACTTCAGAAATAAGGATTGAAACTAATTATTGTGTGAAAAATTTAAAACACACTGTTAGGTGGATTTAAAAGGACAGTGCTTAGAAAAAGGATGTAATTTCACTTATTTAAGTTGAATAACACTAAAAACATTAATACTTTTCAAAGTAATACAAGTATTCGATGTCTGAGACTGAAATATTCGAGCTTTGAATGTCGACCATGAAAGTGTTTGAAGTTTGAATCAAAACCAAACAGCAGTTTTTTAGTGTTTTTCATTACAAAATAACATATTATCCTCATTTTTAAAATTTTCCCATGAAAATAAATAAATTGTCATGCTATTGAACCATTCATGGGGGTAGAATAAAGATGTTTTCGAACATTTTACTTTGAAGAAAGTTTCAGCATGGCTTAAGTGTTCGAAGTTTGAATCAGAACGGTATGAAGCGAAGGTAAGAGAAAGTCAGTTTCATTTATTTGTTTCAACGATGCCGGGCCCTGCCTAAGACAAAGCCTGTTGAACAAAGTTTCTCCATGTAACTCGGTTGAGGGCTACCGCTCTCCAATTCCTCGGACACCGAGTACTCTCCACCAAATCTCGCTCCACCTGGTCTAACCATCTTGCTCGCTTCGCTCCTGGTCGTCTTGTTCCTACCGGATTTGAGGCGAACACCATCTTTGCAGGGTAGTTGTCCGGCATTCTTGCAACATGCCCTGCCCATCGTAACCGTCCAGCTTTAGCTACCTTCTGGATACTGGGTTCACCATAGAGCTGTGCGAGTTCATGGTTCATCCTCCGCCTCCATACTCCGTTCTCCTGTACGCCGCCGAAGATCGTTCTTAGCACTCGTTCGAAAACTCCGAGCACTCGCAGGTCCTCCTCGAGCATTGTCCATGTTTCATGCCCGTAGAGAACAACCGGTCTAATAATCGTCTTGTACAGGGTGCACTTTGTACGGGGACTTAGTCTGCTCGACCGCAATTGCTTGTGGAGCCCATAGTAAGCACGACGTCCGCTGATAATACGCCTCCGAATCTCACGGCTGGTATCATTGTCCGCCGTTACCAGTGAACCAAGGTAGACAAATTCATCGACTACCTCAAACTCATCGCCGTCGATCAGTATACTACTGCCCAAGCGGTGTCGTTCGGCATCGGTTCCGCAGGCCAGCATGTACTTTGTTTTAGACGTATTTACCTTTAACCCAATCTTTTCTGCTTCGTGCTTTAGTCTGGTGTACTGTTCAGCCACCGCCACAGATGTTCTGCCGATAATATCCATGTCATCGGCAAAGCAGACGAATTGACTAGATTTGTTGAATATCGTGCCCCGCGTGTTGCTATCCGCTCGGGTCATAACACCTTGTAGCGCTATGTTGAACAGCAGGCATGAAAGACCATCACCTTGACGAAGCCCTCTGTGTGATTCGAATGAACTTGACAATCCACCCGAAATCCGAACACAGCACTGTGTACCATCTATCGTAGATTTAATCAGTGTGATGAGCTTCCTGGGGAAGCTGTTCTCGTCCATGATTTTCCATAGCTCTTTCCGGTCGATGGTATGATATGCGGCTTTGAAATCAACGAATAAATGATGCGTGGGAACTCTGTATTCACGGCCCTTTTGGAGGATTTGCCGCAGTGTAAATATTTGATCCGTTGTAGACCGACCTTCGACGAAGCCGGCTTGATAAGTTCCCACAAATCTATTCGCAATTGGTGATTGGTGGAGACGGCGGAAAATGATTTGGGACAGCACTTTATAAGCGACATTGAGAACGGTGATCGCACGATAGTTCTCACAGTCCAACTTGTCGCCCTTTTTGTAGATCGGGCAGATAACCCCATCTTTCCACTCCTCCGGTAGCTGTTCCGTATCTCAAATTCTAACAATTAGTCGGTGCAGACAAACGGCCAGCTTTTCTGGCCCCATTTTAATAAGCTCTGCTCCGATGCCATCTTTTCCAGTTGACTTGTTGTTCTTTAGCTGCATGATGGCCTCCTTAACTTCGCCTATCGTTAGGGCTGGCACCTCTTCCCCGTTTGTTGCACCGTCGAAATCGCTTTCCCCGCCGCCATGGTTCTCCGCCTGGGCGCCATTCAGGTGTTCGTTGAAGTGCTGCTTCCACCTATCCGTCACCTCACGATCGTCCGTCAGAATACTGCCAGTCTTATCCCGACACATTTCGGCTCGCGGCACAAAGTCTTTGCGGGATCCGTTCAGTTTCTGGTAGAACTTTCGCGTTTCCTGAGAACGATGCAGCCGCTCCAACTCTGCATATTCCTGCTCTTCCAGGTTGCGCTTTTTCTCCCGAAAGATTTGGTTTCGCTGCATCTTCTTCTGTTTGTGTCTTTCCACGTTCTGACGTGTGGCACCGCGCATCTTGGCCGCCCGCGCAGCGTTCTCCTCATCCATCACCCTCCTACATTCATCGTCAAATCAATCGTTCCGCTGATTCCGGGTCACATGCCCGATGGAGCTCTCCGCTACACTGCTGATGGCTGTTTTGATAGTGTTCCAACAGTCCTCGAGAGGGGCTTCGTCCAGCTCGTCCTCTTCCGGCAGTGCAGCTTTGAGTGAATGCGCGTAATTTGCGGCGACGTCTGGCTGCTTCAGCCGCGCGAGATCTAACCGAGGCTGGCGTCGGTACCGAATGTTGTTCACAACGGAGAGTCTTGGGCGCATCTTAACCATTACTAGGTAGTGGTCCGAGTCAACGTTAGCGCTTCGATACGATCTGACGTCGATAATGTCTGTGAAGTGCCGACTGTCGATCAAAACGCGGTCGATCTGTGATTCTGTCTGATTTGGTGACCTCCAGGTGTACTTATGGTGGATTCTGTGCTGGAAAAAGGTACTACGTACGGCCATATTCTTGGAGGCGGCAAAGTTGATAAGTCTAAGGTCCATTTCATTGGTCCGTTGGTGTGCACTGAACCTTCCAATCACCGGTTTGTATTCCTCCTCCTGGCCGACCTGAGCATTGAAATCCCCGATGACGATCTTGATATCATGTTTTGGGCAGCGGTCGTATTCACTCTCCAACTGCGCGTAGAATTCATCCTTGTCGGCATCGGTACTTCTGAGGTGAGGGCTGTGCACGTTGATGATGCTTACGTTGAAGAATTGGCCCTTGATTCTCAACCTGCACATTCGAGGATTGATTGGCCACCACCCAATCACCCGTTTCCGCATCTCGCCCATCACTATGAAAGCTGTACCCAGCTCGTGTGTGTTGCCGCAGCTCTGGTAGATGGTATGTCCATCTCTGAACGTACGTACCGTTGAGCTCTTCCAGCAAACCTCCTGCAGCGCTACGACGTCGAACTTGCGGCTCTTCAATACGTCGGAGAGCACTCGAGTGCTCCCTTGGAAGTTGAGAGATCGGCAGTTCCACGTCCCGAGTTTCCAATCCATAGTCCTTTTTCGTCGCGTGGGTCTATTCCGATTGTTCCAGTAAGAATATATTTGTTCTTCGTTCCGTACTTTAGTATTTTTCGTGGTGACGGCTTGCAAAGCCTGCTACACCAAGTTGATAAATAGCAGTCCAAGCATTTCGGAGTTATGGCCTCCCCCTACTATGAACTCCCTCTTTTGTCAATCCCCAAGTACTGATTCCCTTATATTAAGGAATATGTGTACTAAGTTTGGTGGAGATCGGTTAAGTCGATCTGGAGTTATGGTGGAACATACAAACAGCCCTCCCTGCAGAAACCACTACTATTTAGGTGCATGCATTTTCTTAGGTTTACTGACTAGTAGGGATTATCCCTTAGTTAAGTCCGAACGAGCAACAGCGAGTAAGGACAGCATATACCCAACATTTGTGCAGGTACCATGATTATTTTCGGCTGACTATGACGTTCGGCCATTCGTGTTTCAGCCTTTTGTGATTCCGCCATTCGTGATTCGGCAATTTGTGATTCGGTCGTTCGTGATTCGGCCATTAGATATATTATGCCATTTGTTATTTCGGCCATTCATAGGTAATCCGTTATTAACTACAATTTTGCTGAATAAAGTTTTGTTATATCTTATTTAGTTATGGTACTACAATGCAAGTATCTTATAAGTGATCAAATGAACGTTCAAATTTTGCTCGGCTAAGACGGTAATGTCAAATGAATCAAAATTGAGTCAAAATGATCGGACCATCCCTGTCTGTCGCATATCATACCAAAGTAAATTGCAGTATTGATTATTAAAAGCTCGTATATCTCTTTGTTATAAGTGAAATCGTTATAAGTTAAATCGGAAACATCACATCTTTTAACAAATAAAATCGTGTTATATACGTAAACCGCTGTCCATGTATGCCGTTTCTGTGCATCATTTATGCATTATAGTTCGTTTATTCCGTATATTTGTACGTATTTAAAATGATATTCCTACCAGCTACTGTTCCTAACTGGGATTCTTGGGCATAAAAGATTATAATACTTCAAATAGTCAAATTTGTTGAGTTGCAGCTCAGCCCAAGCTGCTCGAAAACTCCCTGGCTATAGTTTCTGCAATAATTAACCTAAAACTATAGGTTACCGGTTTGAACAATCACCTTCCTTTAACCGATCCCCATTCGAGACCGTTTGACCGGAAAGGTGCGTGCACAATGTAAGTGGCAAGCAACAAAACACACACACGTTATGCGGTCGGGTGGGTTTCTGACATGATCGCGTGAACCCTTAAGTGACTGACACTTTTTTGTGCACGGAAACTAATTTTCTATCATTCTTCCCCCCTTTGTAACTGCTTTCGGTTTGTTAACCGATTTCAATTTCATAAATCGAGGGTCAAGTAAAAAAAACCACTCCACATATGCCGATTTCTGTCGCTGCCTGGTTGCGGAATGTTGATGTACTGTAATTTAAACTTCACTGTCACAATCCTCAGAAACAATTTCGAAATAACAAATTGTATTGAAAGAAATCAAATTTCAAGCTTAAAATGAAACAAAATCAATCGAAGTAAGTGAAGCCGAAAACATTAGATACAGTACATTAGGCACATTCTGTCATGTAAACTGATCATTGTTTGTTACTTACTTACTGATCTCAAAATTTGCCGCTGAAAAAAAAAACAAACGTAAAAAAGCAGAGATGCGTCAAAATAGATAAAAAAAAAAACTCGAAGCTCTTTTATCCTACGCTAGACAAAGGCGTTGGTTGGGCTTTTTTTCTAGGTCGCTTTTTTGATCTTGTTTATCCCTCCGTTTTGGCCGAGCAGAAAGGCCACGTTTCTGGCCGGTATCCTTTTGTGTCCGCTTGGTTTTGATTGTTTCAAGCTTTCCGGAGAAATTTGTACCTCTCTAAAACCAATGTAACCAATGTTTGGAGGCTCGAGCAAACCCGGCTGCGCCCGTTATTGTTTGCACAAGGCACAACAAGCGATTTGAAATCGCAATAATAGGCACGACATAAATTTTAAATTATAATAGCAAACGAGAACATTTCAATTTTGGTGTAATGTGTAAGCTTTCAAATCGATCGGTTGATTCTGACAAAAGATTTCTTAAAAATTTGTAACTTTTATAGGCACAAAGGTTGCCGTTCATTGTTCGGATCGGGTGCAAAGGGACGAACCGACTTGTGATGTAATGTCCAAATATTTTTCGTTTGATAGATTGTCTTCAAACAAAGAGGTTCGTACCTTCCATCGATTTAAGAGGAAATAAAATAAATTACGAATTTTCATGACCGATTGCGTCCGAGCAGCAGCTGTTGACCGTTCGCCCGTTGGTGAGCCGCAGTAGAAAGGGTTGCGGCGGGTCGTACAATCAATAAGAAGCCTGCGTTTTGAATTGCGTTGTTTTACCGCTCATTAACGATCTTTAGCCTCACCTAATTTGAGGATGCATACGGTTCGGTTGTGTGGAACCAGGAGGGGTAAACGGTGATAATAACTTACTCCGAGCCAGCAGCGGAACGGCGCGGACGTCACGGTGCTTCATCGCTCGTACTACGGGGTGCCGTAATTGCTCGTGGTCCCTTTGGTTAAGCACAAATTTACCTCGAACAGAAACGGTTCTATATCGAGAACGCGGACAGGTGGAAACGAACAGTTCGATCGAACTCAGGAAGTCTCACAACGGATGTTCGGTTTGAATTATTCCCTCTTATGCGGTTGCCTTCGGGAATGGCTCAGAAGCAAGGTTTGATGGGAGCACAAGCTATTTCGAAAGTTTCCTTATCGAACTGTTTACATATAACATGTTTCGAAGTCATCAAAATAAATTAGTTCCTTCACAGTCCGATCTAGTTTTATTGTCACCGAAAATCGCTCTCAAACAGAGGGTCAAAACAGCGTAACCCACTTCAAAATATTTACCCAAAAGATTAATATGATCACAGCTCGCCGCTGTGCCTTCCTTCGGCAGCGCCATTGTTTTCGATCAGCCATCGCTGCTGCTTGCAGGGCATTAAATCATTGTCGCATGGGTCTGCGTTAAACCTCACCTTACCACCGCTCCGGGGGACCAAAAATCGGCTAAGATTCGACATCAAGATCATGGTGAACGGAAAATCCCTTAATTCAATAAACAGAGTCCTGTATCAGCTCTCAGCAATCGGCTGCCGTCTGTCGTTGAAGAATACATATATGCGGCGGCGACGGTGGACCCAGGAGAAAGCCCAATACAAATGCTAGTTCAGAAGAAAAGCAAAAAAAAATGCATTTACGCAACCCCTGCCTGATGTCCTTCAAAAGGATGCAGAAAGTTACAGTTGATGATATCTCCGTGATTAATGTGTATGTTTGAACGCAATCAGATTATTTCAACTAGAGAAAAGGTACTTGAATGTCACCGAAAGTAAAGAAACCCGTTGATAAACAGCTAAGCCGTGCCGACCTGATGGGTACACAACAGAAGGAAGATTTCAATTGTCTTCCTCCATTGTTGGTTGCGACAGTTTTTTTTTCGCTTCTCCATTCAGCTAGCATTAGGGAGGGTTTGCACACAATCCCTGGGAAAGAGGTTTCTACCGTTTGTACCCGGAGCCTCGGTGTAATCATGCGTGCTATACGACTCGACTCGAACGGAAGGTGGATTTGATGCAATCGATACGAGTAAGCAGATTTACATGCCTTATGACATTACCTACGACAATGGACACAATGGGAAAGATACACAAACCTTTTATCCTCGGTTTCGTTTTGTGATTTCTCAAGAGTTTCAACTCTCGACGGGACCGGTTGATGAACTTTTGATCCCATCGGATCAAGGTATATCTTTCTTTTGCTTTCAAAACAAATTCATGTTGCAAAGTTGGAAGATTTTTTATTGATTTAATTGCTTCTAGCGAATTTTTGTCAAATGTAGAGTAACTACTTTAATCTGAAAATAAGCCTTTACCTAAATTGTAGACTACAGGTCATAAAAAAATATTGTTGCGTAAAGTATAAAATTTGAGTCAAAAATAGGCTCAACCGAAACCAAAAAACTAGCTAAAACCCGAATTGCACGGTATTTGCTTCCTCCTGCGGATCCTCGGGGACCACAGTGTGGACCCAAGCAGAAGCATTTTCCGAAACATCGTCTTGATTGCTCACTTTATTGCTCCTGCCCATTGTCCCTCGATTTTACGGTAGTCGAGACCCAAACTACCGTTTACATTTCAATAATAAATTGCCATTTAGCCAAAAACGATCGTCACCGCCGGGAACCGGGGGAACAAACGCTGCTGTGCAGATTCTTTTGCTGTGCGTTTTCACCAGACCTTTCACCAGGCATTCCTTTTTCCGTACCAGGGTAAGCAGGGACTCCCTTCTTCTCGGCCGGCGGAGACGGCCGATTTGGCTTTCATCTGACAATTTTCACAATAACGTTTACAGCTCAATCTGTCACCATATAGTTCGGTGTTTGCTTTTCATTCCACTTTGGTCCGATTTCGGGCTGCTTTGCAACGAACGTGAATCAAAGCGAGTCCTACAAGGATTGCCTTCGACAGCCAGCGCAAATGTCGTGTGTGCGATAAGAAGATGGTCCGTTTTGCGACAGTGCCGTATCTAGGAAGGAACGCTTCGGAACGCTAATTGTCTAATTACAAACTGACCGTACTGATAATAATGACAAGAAAAAAGAAAACATTTTTTTTTAAATGAAATAAAATGAATATAGAAAGGTACCATGTCATTCTGAAACAAATTAGAAATGCGATTTGAGCTAGGACAGGACGTGTCAACTGGCTTCTTATTCTTCTTCTTATTATTACCGCCATCCCGATTGAATATTCTTTGTTACACTCTGCACCACTGTTGCCTGCACATATTATTTTAAGAATAACTTCGTTTGTCGCACAACAGCTCCCGAATACGCCACAGTTTATGCGACCAAAATCATGTTTTGCATTTCATTGTGGAAATTAAAATTACACACAAACAAAACTAATGTAGAACCAAGCATAGAACTACTGAATACAAAAGAAATCGAAATTTGGAAATAATAACTTATTGTCGTATTCCCACTAATGAGTTTCAGCAACACTGAAAGCGATACCGCGTTACATTTCCCAGTCAACGGTTGCTCGTCGCTTCCAGCCAATCAGAAATTGAGTCAATTTTGGGTCAACGCCGCGGTTGACACTTGGCACGTCCTGTCCTAGGATTTGAGCGTCACAAATAATGATCACAAAAAGTGGTAAGGTTTTCGAGCACTAATAACTCAGCAGTTTGCCAATTGATCTTCAATATTTTTACAACAAACGTGCGCTCAATGAAAAGCAAATTACATTTTGCTCGCTTTTGAAAATTTAGTTGAAACGCTCTTTCGAGTCATTTTCTCTACGTCTTTTTAATTTCCCTAGAACAAACTAAAGATCGTACTCGAAAAAAATGGAACACTTTCTTTTTTGTATAACTTTTCATTACATGGGTGAAAACTGATGAAATGTTGGGTGAAACTAGTTTAGTGTGTAATGTTTCCATTTGCAAAATGCAAATCGTCATAACCTGTCAAGTGATTATCGATATGGCTTCGAAGCAAGAAGTGTTTCGGCAAAAAATTAAGAGCGCGGTCGTGGAAAATCCAGGCAAGTTTGAATCTCCAAACAGTTGGGAATCGACCATTCGACCGTGTCCCATGTTATAAATGTTATCGTTCAAGAAGACCCAGACGACCCAGCGGCGATCTGACACTGAAAGAAAAGCGATGATGGTCGTCCCCGTGAAGGCAAAGAAAATGAGGGATTACTTCTGCACAATCTGAAACTTTCGATTCGGGACGAGGCAAAGAACGATCAATAAAACGGGTCGGACAACATATCTTCAAGGTAAAATAGGCGCTTATCCGAACCGATAAACAGAATATGGTGGCCACATTCCGCGCCAGGAAACTGTATCGCGAGTGGCAGGTGCAGTCGAATTACATCGTAATGGACGACGAAACGTATATTAAAACGGACGCCAAGCAGATCCCCGGCCTGCAAGTCCCGCCTGGATGTTTCGGAAAAGTTCCCGAAGAAGAAGGTCGATAAATTTGCCATGAAATACTTGGTGTGGAAGGCGATCTGTGGGTTCAGCAAACTCAGCAAGCCGTACATAACGACTGGCTCCATCAACGTCCAAATATTTTAAAATGAATGCCTCCAGAGCGCCCGCTGCTCTCCTTCCGGTCCCACGAATCGCATTTAGTCCAAGGTGCGGGCATTTAGCCAAGGAGAGGAGGTTGAATAAACCAACTTAGCAAAAGCATATCAGTTTTCATTGCCCTCAGGAAAGAGGGCGAACATGTTCGTACGGAAGGCATTTTCGTGCTTTAACGGTTGCAGCTCATGTTCACACAACATTGGATAACTGAAAAACAGTTTACTTTTTGATCTCTGACAATGCGGCTACAGAATTGGTTTTACTCACTTTTGTAAATTCATAATCTTTAAAAAAAATTTCCATGACTTCCCAATGACGGACGATATAGCAGTACAGGGTCTGATTATTTTATTATTGTCCTTAATATCAAGATTTGAATACACTAGAAAATTATCAGTAGAGCTCATTTATGCAATGAATAGCTAAAGATATAAATAATTCGCCTATCCAATATTTGGTCAAGTGCTAAGTGTTTTACCTACAGTATTTGATTTGAAATATCGGGAGTACAACGTGCCCACGCATCACATTTTCGTGGATTTCAGGGCAGCACACGATACAGTCGAGCGCGAACAGCTATAGTAAACAATGCACGAGTACAGTGTTCCGGGCAAACTGACGCAACTGATCAATGCTGCTCTGGAGCGAGTGAGTGACACTCTCAATTTCTATCGAATCACGCAGAGGGTTGCGGCAAGGGATTGGACTGTCCTGTATGTTATTCAACATCGTCAACGTAGGTGTGATTCGGTGAGCTGGCATCGAAACGACAGGAACGATCTTCAGAAAGAGTATCCAAATCCTAGCCTTTGTAGACGACTTCGACATCATTACTAGAAACCTTGGAACGGCGGAGGCAATTTACGATAGACTAAAAACGGAGTCTAAAAGCATTGGGCAGCAAATCAATGCGTCGATATATGACTGCTAGATGGCTCGATCAGGTTGAAGCCAACTTGCGTGTGTCGAGACGCTCAACGAATTGGCGATAAACAGCCCAGGACCGAGTACAGTGGAGAGGAATTCTTGATATGGTAAGAACCACTCCGGTTATCTGCTGGTAAAAGTAAGTAAGTAATGTAATTTGAGCACTCTACCTATGTAACCCAGGGCTCTTGAGTCGAAACCAGTTCCACTGCGTTAGAAATTTTATGTGGTTGATGAGCGGATAACCGTTTTTGGCCGGATTATCTCTAAGCTTCGCTTAAGAGTACCCGCGAAGCGTTTCGCTTGTCTGCTGCGAATCATACGGAGCAGTGCAACTGTATTTCGAAGAGCTGCAATACTGCTACTTTAGTGCTAACCCTCTTTTAGTCTTCTTCTTCTTCAGCAGCATAGAGCCGGGGTGGCTCGTGCTGTTTCAAGCACTCGTCTCCATTCAACTCGGTCTTGGGCCACTCGTCGCCAATTTCCTAGTCGTCTCAGAAGTCGCAAATCGCTTTCGACCAGGTCGAACCATTGTGCACGTTGGGCCCCCCTGTTCCTGGTGCCGGTGGGGTTGTTGAAGAGGACTATTTTCGTCGCACTGTCGTCCGGCATTTTTACGACGTGTCCGGCCCACCGTAGCCTGCTAACTTTCGCCAGATGTACGATGGGAGTCTCCCCAAGCAGTGCCTGTAGCTCGTGATTCATACGCCCCCGCCACTCTCCGCTTTCAGTTTGTACTCCGCCAAATATCGTCCGCAGCACTTTCCGCTCGAACACGGCAAGGGCGCGTATGTCCTTCGTGAGCAGCGTCAAAGCTTCAAGTCCATAAAGAACTACCGGTCTAATAAGAGTTTTGTACATTGTTAGCTTCGTGCGGCGGCGTACGCTTCCTGATCGTAGCGTTTTACGAAGGGCAAAGTAGGCCCGATTTCCCTCTTGAGTGCGCCGCTGGATCTCCTTACTAGTGTTGTTATCCGCGGTCACTAGCGATCCCAAATACACGAACTTCTCTACCACTTCTAGTTCGTCGCCGTCAACGGTTACCGTCCGTGGGAGGCGACCGTTTGTTTTTTTTGAGCCTCTTCCTTTCATGTATTTGGTCTTCGACGCATTTATTTTTAGCCCAATTCTCCAAGACTCCGCTTTCAGTCTGGCGTAGATTGCCTCCGCTGTCGCAAAGTTCCTGGCTATGATATCGAAGTCAGCTGCAAAGCCTAGAAGTTGGCTACCCTTGGTAAAAATCGTGCCTCTCGTTTCGATGCCCGCTCGTCGGATCACCCCCTCAAGAGCGATGTGGAACAGCTTGCAGGATAAACCGTCAGCTTGTCTCAACCCTCGCCGCGTCTCGAAGGGACTCGAGAGTAGCTCTGATCAGTCGCGTCAGTTTGTCCGGAAAACCGTGTTTGTGCATTATCTGCCATAGCTTGTCTCGATCAACTGTATCGTATGCTGCTTTGAAATCAATAAAGATGTGATGCGTGGGCACGTTGTACTCCCTGTACCCTCTTATAGTCCTGTAATGCTTTTTGTTTGCAGTTGATTACCGACAAGAAGAATTCGTATAGAATTTTGGATGCCAATTCACTATAGCTATGTAGTCAAAAGATCATAAATGTTGATATACGGTATTTCTTGGTTACATGGTTCTTTCATAATCAGTCGGAAACTGGTTGGCATTTGGATGATATCTTGCATTTACTGTAGGAGTCGACAATGGTCTTTTGAAGAGGACAGCAAAATGTACACATAGCCGTTGCCAAGAATGATCTGCTTGTTGCAACGTTTTTGGTGGAGCTTAGCACACTGGCACGCAAATGCTATCACGATGAAGTGAAGTTCTCCACATCCTGATCGACGCCGGACCAGTAGACTTGGCTCCTCACAATCGATTTCAGTGCAGCCTCGACGATAGCAGATACATCGCTTTCCATCTGAACCGTAGCGAAATCTTCATCGGGTTCCACTCGTGTATCGATGAGCCTTAACGAAAATCTTGCATAGTGACGTGCATGATAGTGAAACTGTGTGATAACAATACGTAGGCCCACTGTTGCAGGTAGTATACAGCCCTTTTCCATCTGGCCGTTATGGTGTTCTGCTGAAGGGAGCATTCTCACGGTCATGACACACGACCTTAACGGACCCGCTCAGGGCAAGCTTCGACTTCATGACTGGATGCATCTGCTACGACAATTGCTTCGAGTTGGGGATTGAAATTCGCGAGCATCAGATCCGAACCCAGTTTTTGAACTACTCAAACGAACGTTGGCAGCTGTCGTTCAAGTCTCACTTTGAAAAATTGCATTGTCTAAGATCTTCCATATTATGAATGAATTCACCATAACCATGCATATTGTTACTGGTTTTCCTGAGTTTAGCCGGATGGCTTGATGATTGACTCTTTGTTGTTCAATCCTCCAATGTGCAGTGGGAAAACTCATCAAATGGACTCAAAGTGAATAAAAATCAACTCCTGGAGTAATTTCATGAAGTTTGACATACATATTAGTGGGGTTTCTAACTAGACATGTTTATAGTCTCATAAGGCTCCACAGGAACGTGTTGCGGAATGGCCATTCCGAGGACATATCATAAAATGAACTCAAAATGGATAAACCTCAACTCCTGGAGTGATTTCACGAATTTTGAAATACATATTGCTAGGGTTTCTATCCAAACATGTTACTGGTCTCATAGGGCCCCACAGTAGAGATGGTCGGGTAGCGGAAAATTTGCTCGAAACCCGCACCCGTACCCGTACCCGCCGGGCTCGGGTCGGGTTCGGGTATTGAAAAAAAATAATTTGCGGGTTCGGGTCGGGTACGGGTTCTTCATTTTTGTTTTTGAAACCGGGTACGGGTCGGGTCGGGTATCTCTATTGACCACATTTAACACTAAAGACGGTCGGGTACCCGGGCCCGTCCCGTACCCGTCGGGTTGCGGTCGGGTTCGGGTATCAAAAATAATAAACTTGCGGGTTCGGGTCGGGTACGGGTTTTTAATTTTTTTCTTGATCGGGTACGGGTCGGGTTCAGGTATTCAAATTTTCATACCCGACCATCTCTACCCCACAGGAACCTGCTTCAGAATGGCCATTCCAACTCGTCTCGAACAACTCGTTAAACGAACTCAAAATAGATAAACATCACTCCTGGAGTGATTTCATGAATTTTGATACCAATATTGTGTGGTTTTATTGACAATTGTATACATTTCTTTTGGATCCGGAACATGGTTCCGGAGATCAAGATTTACGGGAACCGGACATGGTCCCAGGCTTGATATATCTCATGCTCTAAAAATAGACAAATTTTCCAATCTTTTGACGGTTCAAGATCCAAAATCGGTCAAGAATTGATAAAGTTAGAAGCATTTCATTTCGGTGGGTACCCGGTACCCATCCGTACACTTATGGGTGTTAAATTTCCCGTACACATAACGGTTAAGGACAGCTGGGCTCCTATTCAGACCCAATTTGTCGCTTAACACCTGTCTTCTTACGTGACCAGATGACTGCTGCTGATTTGATAGGAATACTGAACTAATTTGATAGGAATACTACGGCCCCCAGATGGTACTCGCAAAGACCAGTTTGGATCGCACTAAGCCAGTAAATATATCGAGCAGAGCATGTGGATCGTTAAGTTTGCGGCCAAATCGACACCCCAGTGCAAACTTCTGAAACAACATTCCTTAACGAAATTATTGAGCAGTTGAACGAGATTGATATGGCACAGAATCTGCCGAAGTTAACTAGGTCTTGTTGCAGGTCAAAACATTCTTTAACGGTCTTGGTCTGGAATCCCTCAAGGCAGCCACCTCGGACCATTGATTTTCCTCATATACTTCAACGAAGTGAATTTCAAACTAAGAATTCCCAGTTTGTCTTTCGCCGATGATATGAAAATCTTCAGCCAAATTAGTTCTATCGCTTAAGCCCGTATGCTTCAACAGCAATTGGACAGTTCTGCAGATTGGTATGAAGGTATGAATCGTATGAAGGGCAATCCAAGTAAGTGTGCCATCATTAGTTTTTCAAGAAAAAAAATAGCTTATCACATTCGAATTTAAGCTTTCAGGAACCATTGTTAGAAGAACAAATTGTATCAAAGATTTAGGCGTGTTGCTGGATAGTAAATTATCATTCCACCAGCATGTAGCTCACATAGTCGGCAAGGCCTCTAGAAATCCCAGCTTCCGAATCCGAGACTTACGGTAGTATAGTTGGACTTCTCCGACTATTCAACAGGGGTTTGATTTTAATTTGTCCAGGGAATCAATGAAACCCAATTTTAATGCAATTTTTATCAACTTAAATATCATTGGGACATAGAATTAGCCTGTTTATAATGTAAATAAATAAATAAAAATAAAAAGAACAGTTTGACATCACCGGCGTATACCAGAATATTTGCTTTGTGGATGAAGGTGGGAAAATTGTTCATCACTGGTACGAAAAGTAACGGACCTAAGCGACCTTGTGGTATACCTGAATTTACAATAAATGCGGTACTGCGAATTTTCACATACTGCGTTCTGCATGTTAAATCTAAGCTTATCAACTTTGCCGCCTCCAAGAACATGGCCATACTTAGTAGCTTCTTTCAACACAAGCTCTTACATAAGCACACTTGGTGGTCAAACAGTCAGAAACACTGATCTACCACGTTTTGAACGACTGCCGGTACTTCTCAGACATAATTGACGTCAAATCTTACCATAGCACTTGCGTTAACTGGGACCGGTATCTGGTAGTGGTTAAGATGCACCCAACGCTCTGCGTTTTGGACAAAATTCGGTACTGACGCCGGCTCGGGTAAATCTTGCGCGGATGAAGTAGCTGCGCTGAAGGAAGAGGTCAGGCTGAACGAAGTTTCTCTTGAGGATTGTTAGACACCTTCAATATAGCAGAAAACATCTTCGGACGCGTGGAACGATCTCAGAGGAAGGACTGGTATGACGATCAGAATAAGATGGTGGAGAATATATGAGGATGACAAATGAGCAAGTTCTACAGCAAAATCAACACTCAAGGCTTTATACTGTGAGCCAAAATGTATTCACGAACGGAACCCAAGTAAAGAAACATGATGGTGCTGAAAGTAATTTCGTCGGTAAGACAAACGTATAGAAGATGGTCCTACCTCCAACGATAACCGAGTAACAAATTTAGTTTCAAGGTGCGCTTGAAGATTGACATCTATTTCTAGAGATCGCTAAGTGTCGCTTAAAACCATCACAAGTATAGATGATGGTTATGGTTCGCTTCTTTCTCCAATTACCAGCAAAATGAACGGTCATCGTCTATAGGTACTAAATAGCGGATTCCCCTAAGTACGACTCTGGTCTCAATCGGTAAACGAACTTCACGTGATAATAGTAGGTAGTATTTCCCTCTCCTCTTTCATTCACACTACCGCCGAGGGCAGTCATAACATAGGTTGCAGATTTTCCCAAGTCGAGAGCCTCGAAAACCATCGAACGAACGGCGAAGGCACGCTGACAGTCGGCTGCACAAAAATCTCCCGTTGCGTGTTATGGCAACAAAGGTGATTGTTCGCTCAAAGTCAAATTATTAAGAAAAATTCCGAAATGCTGCCGGGATCTCAGGGCTCTACCTGCGGTGCGGTGGAACGAAATGAAGACATTCGTCGTGTACCCCTGCAAAGGACGACGGGGATGGATTCGTGGAAACAAAGCTCCTTGAATTGAAAAACTGGTAAAAGTCAAACTCAATCAGCCCGTTCGGCTGCAATCGCTATTGTTCGATTTAATCATATTTCGTACGCAAACGCGCATACACGCACACACTACTAGTGGAAGCTGGAAGGACCACTTTTTTGCAATTGTTCCACCGATTCGCGGCGTGAGCTCCCGTTCAATTTGCCTAACTAGCAAGCCTAATTCAATTTTCCACTTCATTAGCAAATGCAGCCATCAGCAGCCAACGCGTCAATTCCCACCAGCGGGACAACGTTGGCATCGACCGACCGATGGCGACGGGCGCGGCAGGCAGAGTGCGAGAATCGGATGAAATGAAACAATTTATGCGTTGCTGTGTGGCATACAGCACAGGACACCGCGCGCGCTGCGGAGAGTTCCTAATTTATGCAATCAGTGCTGGGCTTCACGTCTTCGCGGAAAGGAAATCGTGTAAGTCGTTCGATCTGACGCGACTTCCGATGTTGTTTTTTTCACTGGCTTTGTAATCGAGTGGCAAATCAGTAACCGGGGGGTGGTAGGGTGCTGGAATAATGTAATTTTTTTTACAAGATTACAAGATTGCGGATTACAAGAAATTAAACTAGTGAAAGATAGCACAATGTAAACCTTATGAATTTGAAAATCAAACTCACCGTGTACGTTGTATGGACCCCTCAACCAACTACAAAGCCATCGTCTCACGGGGAACTTGTTTCTGTCAATTTCTGTGCAAAAAGAATGATTCAACGGTAAAAAATGAGCATACCCGAAAAAAGAACTACGCGGGGTGGAATTTCCTCTACCACCCCAGAACAGCCACTAGGGAAAGAAAATCGCAGAATTGCTTCCCCGAGACGTGCATCTGATTTGGATGTTTATTATTTTTATGGGAAAATTATGTGCATACATATATTGAAACATATTTACTTCTCATCTTCCGACAAAACTTTTCAAAGACCGCTTCACAGGGAATTAATGGTTCGTTTTTTTCCCTCTGTCTCTCTCGCTGCGACCTCCACAGCTTCGTAGCATAATGGCTTTGATACGCTTCTGTCACTGTCGTCAACCGAGCACCGTTGTCGGTTTGTTACGCGGATCCTGCACCGCCGGGAAGATGTGGGAAAAGCGGTTCCGCGTCGAGATGAAAGGGAAATTAGGATTATATGGGAAAGATTACCATAAAATCATGGCCCAGACGCGGCTCTGAGACCATTATCGTAAATACGTCAGTAAATTGAGTATGGTAGATGATAGAATAAATAAACAGTTCCACTGTGTCGAGCGCATCTCGCAACTCTTTCAACGCCGATCCGAGGGAACACGGCGCGATCCATCAAAGGAGGATCCCTATTGGCAAAGCCAGTGAAAGAGAAAAACAAAAAGAATTAAAATGGAATAGATCCGGTCGTCAGACGGACCATCGTTGATGTGCGGTGTTTCGTTACAAACAAACCGAGCGCGATCCAATAAAATGCGTAAACCCAGAGGCCGTTTCCATGTGGCCAAACGAAGTCGATTTTGTGTAAACAGTGCTGGATTAAACCAGGCGTTAGCAGCTCAGTTGAATAACAAACGGAAAGTGTCATTTTTTGTAGTATCATTTCAGAGAAAAATCATTATGAGTTAAAACTTTTCTTACAGGATGAAACCTAACCTCGTTTTCTCACATAACAAGCATTCCTGTGTGTGACAACCACGCCGGTAAAACTCACTGAGGATAAATTTATGCAAATGAGTGTCTAATCTTCTACCTGCACTACAATTGCAAGGATACATATTCAGCGCATCCTATGTCACCTTCCTCTGCTCTAGGTTTGATTGACACTTTCGGACTAAGTAATGTGACACTTTGTACGACCAACTTCCGATTGTTCTAAACCGGTAAAAAGCGACAATTCACGTGTGTGGCCATCCTAAATATGCGGCTTGCTTATATATTGCAGTGCAGGCGAATACTGAGAATTTGAATAAAGCCAAACTTTACAATTGTCTGTTTCCTGTGCGTAGGATTCGATCCTGCCACCATATGCGGGAAGTGATTAATCATTTTGCTCGAGTTTTCTGGTTGGCATAATGGATTGTTTGCAAATCTCGACCGAGCAGTGGCAAAATTTCAATTGACTTTCTATACATTCTATTGAACGATGAAAGTGAAGTTCTTTTTTAACGAGTATTCATACATTCGTCAATTTATTATTCACAAATGAAGCGAAATAAGGACTCAAAACATAACGCAAATGTGGCTACACCAAACCTCACCAGTGGACGTGGAGAAGTGGAAGTAATTTAATGGAAAATTTGACCAAAGTAACAATACTAAATGGATCTTTTCGAGCAGACTTCGCCATGGGTGATCCAAATGCGAAATGTGGGTACAATGGTACGATGATAAATGCAGTTCTCGTCGTCAGTTTGCAAACTTTTGCAATGATGTTGCACTCCACGTGTTTCTTTTTTCTGATGATTGATGATGTTCATTTGAATTGAAAAGCTTATGCAGTTTGAAGACATCAAAAATCCAATATGAAGTTTTAAAAGTATGATTTAAGGTTATCGTCGTTAGCAGCATAGAGCTGGGGCGGCTCGTGCTGTTTCAAACAGGCGTCTCCATTCAACTAGAACCTGAGCCACTCGTCGCCAGTCGTCCCAGAAGTCGAAAATCACTTGCGACCTGGTCGAGTCAACTTTGCACGTTGAGTCCCCTTGTTCCTGGTGCCGATGGGGTTGTTGAAGAGAACTGTTTTCGTCGCACTGTTGTCCGGCATTCTTGCGACGTGCTTCACCATATGCCTCATAAGATAACACTTTATTTGACCTTAAGGAGAAATAAATCGTCTTTGACTTTTCGAATTTCAGAAGCATGCAGTTTTGGGCACAAAATAAGAGTTTTGTGTATAAAAATGTATTCACTGCATTTTTTGCCAATCTGACCATATAAAATATATTTTCTTGAACAGAATTTTTGTTTTATTTGAAAAAACTCCCGATATTGGGACGGCCCATTTCTCTTTAAAAACAAACACTGATCAATGGTTTATGGTAATATGTATATAACTAATTCAATATTTCACTCTATAATTTTTATTTTGTACTAGCTGACCCGACAAACTTCGTATTGCAACAAATCAACCTGTGTTGTACATAAATCATGAACCTCGGATGATCTTTGTCACAATCTCGAGTTTTGCAAGTTTCTGAGGAGTTCAACCTTAGATGATTAATTTTGGCAGTTACGTAACTATGAAAGCATCCCAGGTAACCAATAAGCATCACCAATGCTATTCAAAAGTAGGCCAATATTCTGGCAAAATATACAGCTACTTTACGGATAACCTTCTTATAGTGCCGACATTGCTAATTTACAGCTAATTACCGACACGAAGAATTTGAATACAATTTTGGATGCCAATTTACTACACCTATGCAGTCAAAAAGCCAATATACAACAACGTACAGTATAAAATGCCAGATACGCTGATTTGCTGCCTATGTTAATGCTTATTAGTTACCAGGAGTGGGTAGTTTAATATACAAATTTACAATTTTTCCTCACAGTAAAATAGAAAACAACTCCCCTGTCCCCTCATTGCATAGCCAGCAAGCAGATAGTAATATTCGTCATGATTGTACAACATTTCGCCGAATATCATTTTGCGAAAAACCTTAAGCGGAATGTACCATTTCGCGGAAAACTTTTTTGTGGAAAGTACCATTTCGCGATCCTCTCCTTACTCGCTGTCGCTCGTTCCAGGAAACCCAGGTAGACCTAGGAAAACAAATAAACCTTGACAGTAGTGATTTCTGCAGGGAGTTGCCCCCCCCCCCCCCCCCCCCCAGTGGGCTGCACTTCCAACGGCGGGTCGCCTGCAACACTCGCGGCCGTCTCGTCCTGAATGATCTAGAGTTACTATAGATAGTTTTTGTGGTCTTGTTATTGATTAATGTTTTATGGAAGAGTCTCGAATTTCTCGAGTTCGATTGATTTTTGAATTTCGCAAGAATTTCTGTTTTATTAGTATGAGAGTCCATATAAGACTTCAAAATCTCCCACATGCCAAATTTGATTCCATTTGCTTGATTAGTTCTCGAGATTAGAGGAAATTTGTATTTCATTTGTATAGGAGCCCCCAGTCCTAAAGTGGGGAGGGGTCCTAATTCATCATAGAAAAAATTCTTGCCTCCAAAAACACCTACATGCAAAATTTGGTTCCATTTGCTTGATTAGTTCTCGAGTTAAGAGGAGTTATGAGGAAATTTGTATTTCATTTGTATAGGAGCACCCCTCCTAAAGTGGGGAGGGGTCCCAATTCATCATAGAAAAATTTTTGTCTCCAAAAACACCCACATGCCAAATTTGGTTCCATTTGCTTGATTAGTTCTCGAGTTATGAGGAAATTTGTATTTCATTGGTACAGGAGCCCCCCTCTTAAAGTGGGGAGGGGTCCTCATTCACCATAGAAAATATTCTTGCCCTCAAAAACCTTCACATGCCCAATTTGGTTCCATTTGCTTGATTAGTTCTCGAGTTATGAGGAAATTTGTATCTCATTTGTATGGAAGCCCCCCTCTAAAAGGGGAGAGGAGTCATAATTCCCCTTATAAAGAGGAGAGGGGTCCCAATTTACCATAGAATAAATTCTTGTCACCAAAAGCACCCACATGCTAAATTTTGTTCTATATGCTTGATTAGTTCTCGAGTTATGCAGAAATTTGTGTTTCATTTGTATGGGAACCCCCCCTCTTAGTGGGGGAAGGGGTCTCTAACCATCACTAAAACCTTTCCTGGCACCAAAAACCTCTACATGCAAATTTTCACACCGATTGGTTCAGTAGTTTTTGATTCTATAAGGGACATCCCGACAGACAAACAGACAGACAGACAGAAATCTATTTTTATATATAATATATGAAAAAAAAATTACTTGTCCACGTGAACACTTTCCTTAATCCCCCCCCCTCCACCGTGGAGAAGCGCGGACATTTTCGCACCACGACCACCCCTCCCCCCGCCCCCTAAACTGTCCATGTGGTATATGGATGGCCCCTTTTTGCATCATGATCATTGAACTTCTTTGACAGTGGCTCTCGAAAAGGCGCATCATTTTCGATTCGTTTGACTTGTATCGAAGGACAAACTCAATGTCCTTAGAAACACGATTTCCCGCGGAAGCGTAGTTCTCGTCACCGTTTGTTTGTCTTGGGGATTCACGCGTTCATTGTTCAGCTTCTGCAGGCAAACAATGCGAGAAAAAAAATCACAGCTCACGGATAACCCCCAAGAATGCTTACCACCCGTCAGCATAATACACCAGCTCCGATCGGTGCTAACGATAGCGACCGATAAAATGCCACGAATAAGACCTTTGAAAAATACCACGAATTCCACCACCGTTTACTGGCTGGAATTGAGTTTTCCTTTCTTTCTTCTTTTTTTTTATTGAGATCCTTCCTTATCTCTGGAAAATTTATTTACGCGCCTTTTCTTCGCTGCTTCTGCAAACGATGAGAAGCGTATGCTGATCAGCGTTATCTATCGAAATGATATTATTTTCAATTTCGCCTTGCCTTCTTAGACATATAAGGGTAAAACATCGATTCACTTGCCTTCAGCAAGCAGCCGTTGTTCAATGGTTTATTTAAACTGAATCCTCACTGGCAAGCGGCAATATTCGCACTGGCTGAAAGTTGATCAATTTTCCGGCTCTCCGGTATCCCTAAACTGTGGGATTTTTTTAGCCCCGGTGCAAAGTATCAATTTTATGATGCCATTGAATTCGATTCGCTGTCGAACCAACTTGGCATGTTACCATGTGACAAAGGACTGAGGAAAGAGATTCAGTACGATATGGGATTTGGGCTTTTGCCAATGAAATCCATCGTTAGAAATCCATGTGGCATATAGAGGCGGTGGTGGATAAAAATTTCATGCTCAATATAATGCGTATTCGGTTAAGATGAGTCTTTCGAGTCAATTGCGATACCCCGTTCGGTATCGAGTTCAGTCAGTGAATTGGATCGGCTTCGATTCCACGCATCCCTTCCGACGTACGGAAGAAGCATTGCATCTGTTTTGTCAATCAAACCTTCCGATAATCTTTAACTTATAAAGTTTTACGAACTGGAAGTCAAACGTTACAATTTTCGTGGAAAGTCAAATTTCATGTTAAATTGAGCATAAAACAAATATTTGTTCCCTTTTGAAAAGTAGATCATTAGCGTAATAGTTGTCTGCCAAGCTCTCGGGTTTCCCGACTGGTCAGCTTGCGGACCATGCCGAGTGTCGAGAAACCCTTTTCAATTGACACATGCTCATAAAACTTATGCGGCA
Organism: Sabethes cyaneus; assembly: GCF_943734655.1. Lineage (NCBI taxonomy): Eukaryota > Metazoa > Arthropoda > Insecta > Diptera > Culicidae > Sabethes > Sabethes cyaneus. The sequence goes on along the minus strand of NC_071353.1, from coordinate 123,824,645 downwards.
GATGCTTTCCCGGGGATCTGCCGATCTGCCGATCGGTGCTCAGTGCTCTTGGAACACGTGTTAATCATTAGTCCATAGATAAATAAAACGCCTGCGTTTATTGATTTATTGTCGTCGGCATACTTTACCCATTGCTGCCGGTGTTGGTTTTTGAAAGGCAATATTATTTCTGTTTCGGTTGATGATTCGGTGCTACCAAATAGAATTTCTTCTGCACGCAACCGGTGGCACTTACAATACGAGTAACTTTCGATTAAGCCTAAAAAAATATCAATTCATGTTGCAAATCTCTATATTTTACACAGTTTTTAAAACAGATTGGAATGTTCGTTTTCCTTTATTGGACCCTGTGGTTTACAATAGTATAACGACCAAGTCCATTATAAGAGTTCTAGTGTATTTTGCATGAAAATGGACCCTAACTTATTGAAAATGTCGATTTTAAGGCATAAATCATTAAATTCAGCTAAAATTATATAAACTGAACTGTGAAATATGTTTAGTACTTTCTGTTTCATGTCCTCGTAAATAAGAAGCACAAGCTAATAAACACCGAAATTGTACCCGAGGTCCATTATAGGTAAAGTTATAAGTATAGTGTTTTTATACTATTTGCCTAACTTACTCTGTTTAGCCAGAACAACGCGTGGTTGTAGAACCACCGTTCCAAAAATATTTCAAAAAACAGAATAACTCAACAAACTTATGTCTTCAAATCTTCAACGCTGTGTGTAACATTTTTGACTTCGACATATCAAAGTCAGTTTTCAAAATCAGTGAAATTGCATGATGAAACATAGTTCATAAGCATATTCAATCTGTACGATTTTTGATCGAAGGCGGCGTTCAATAGAATAAAAATCAAATTACCAATCCTTCCCCAATGTTGAAGTCATTTTACCAATTCGATCCTGTTTATCAGTGGTACATCCTTGCCACAACACAATTTATTCTCTTTTAACTATTCTTGCAATGAAATGGCTAACGCGCGCATACGTATAGAATCATATCACAACCGAACACTACAGATGTACTTCCTCAACACAGATATAAAATTGCCTTCGTTTAATCGCGGTCATTAGAAATCTTGTTGAGACGAGAAGATTTTGTCACTTTCTCTGGCATACAGCCTCCCAGTTGTCTTCAAGGTATGACGCTAGCCTAATAAGCCACTCGTCGTATGTTCGAATCTCGACTGGGAGAGGCCGTTAGAGTCAATAGGATCGTAGCAACTGGTCCTGCAATTATCCTGCACTCTAACAGCTGGTTGCGAAGTCTGTCGTATAAAAAAACAGAAGGTCAAGTTTCGATAACGGAATGTAGCACCTAGGCTTTGCTTTGCTTTGCTTTGCTCTGGCATACTTCCCAAGCAGAGACATAAAATTGGTATAGTTTTCATGATCTTAAAGAATCTTCGAGAATGTTGGGACGCGTAGATTTTGTGCCTTTTATTTTTCTAAAAGGAAAGCAATCGAAATTACTCCAACAGATGGCGTACTTAACTGTCGTCCCTGCCTGTGAAGCAAGGCTATCACGAAGAAAATGTACAGCGATATGTAACCTTGAAACTTCCAATAATTTCCACTAATTAGTGATTGAAAAAGAAAACTTTAACAGAAACCGCATAATTGCTACATCTATTACGAGTTACGAGCGGCCGTACGAAGCAATCCACCGGATCATTGTCAGGATCTGGGAGGAAGAACAAATGCCGGAGGAGTGGTTGGATGGCCTCATTTGCCCAATGTTCAAAAACAGACATCGACCGGAGTGTAAAAACTATCGAGGAATTACATTGCTCAATTCTGCCTACAAGGTTCTTTCCCGTATCCTGTTCTGCAGACTAAGACCGTTAGCGAAGTCCTTCGTCGGCGAGTACCAAGCTGGTTTTCGTGAGGGTCGCTCCACGACGGATCAGATGTTTACCTTGCGTCAGTTGCTAGACAAGTTCCGAGAGTACAAATTGCAGACACACCATCTGTTTGTGGACTTTAAAGCGGCATACGATTCAGTTAAACGAAATGAGCTGTGGCAGATAATGCTAGAACATGGTTTTCCGACGAAACTAGTTACGCTGATTCGTGCGACGCTGGACGGGTCAAAATCATACGTTAGAATAGCATGTGAGACCTCAGCTGCTTTCGTGACGTTGGACGGACTGAAGCAAGAGGATGCACTCTCTAACCTGCTATTCAACATTGCCTTGGAAGGTGCATTACGAAGGGCAAACGTGGGAAGGAATGGAACTATCATCACGAAATGTCACATGCTTCTTGGTTTTGCGGATGACGTCGATATCATCGGAATCAACCGTAGAGCAGTGGAAGTGGCCATCAGGCCCTTTAAAAGGGAAGCGGCGAGATTGGGACTTACCATTAACACCACCAAAACGAAGTACATGGTTGCTGGTAGGGAACGTGGGAGCCCAAGTGGTGTTGGTGGCGAGGTGGAGTTAGATGGGGAAAGATATGAAGTAGTGGAGGAATTTATATACCTTGGTACACTCGTAACATGTGACAACGATTCTACGGATTACGCAGCCAGCTGAAGTCCCGTAGTTTGCAAATTCGCACAAAACAGGCGCTCTACAGAACACTAATCCTCCCGGTGGTCCTTTACGGACACGAATCATGGACGCTAAAGGAAGCTGATCGGCGAGTGCTTGGGGTTTTTGAGCGTAAAATTCTGCGATCTATACTTGGTGGCAAAATGTAAAATGGAGTGTGGCGCAGACGCATGAATCACGAGCTGTACCAAGTATACCAATATGCTGATATAGTCAAGGTAGTGCAATGTGGCAGATTGCGGTGGGCTGGACATGTGGCCAGAACGCCCAATGAAAGAGTAGCCAAAACTATTTTCAGCAGAGAACCAGGAAGAGGCCGTAGACTCCGAGGCAGACCCCGCACCCGGTAGGTGTGTGCTGTCGAAGATGATGCACGTTCAGCTGGTGTTCGTGGCAATTGGAGAACGGCAGCCCAGGACCGACGGTACTGGAGGACCATAATTTGTTCGGCGCAGGATCAGTAACGGACCATTGCCACTAAGTAGAGTAGAGTAGAGTAGAGTAGAGTAGAGTAGAGTAGAGTAGAGTAGAGTAGAGTAGAGTAGAGTAGAGTAGAGTAGAGTAGAGTAGAGTAGAGTAGAGTAGAGTAGAGTAGAGTAGAGTAGAGTAGAGTAGAGTAGAGTAGAGTAGAGTAGAGTAGAGTAGAGTAGAGTAGAGTAGAGTAGAGTAGAGTAGAGTAGAGTAGAGTAGAGTAGAGTAGAGTAGAGTAGAGTAGAGTAGAGTAGAGTAGAGTAGAGTAGAGTAGAGTAGAGTAGAGTAGAGTAGAGTAGAGTAGAGTAGAGTAGAGTAGAGTAGAGTAGAGTAGAGTAGAGTAGAGTAGAGTAGAGTAGAGTAGAGTAGAGTAGAGTAGAGTAGAGTAGAGTAGAGTAGAGTAGAGTAGAGTAGAGTAGAGTAGAGTAGAGTAGAGTAGAGTAGAGTAGAGTAGAGTAGAGTAGAGTAGAGTAGAGTAGAGTAGAGTAGAGTAGAGTAGAGTAGAGTAGAGTAGAGTAGAGTAGAGTAGAGTAGAGTAGAGTAGAGTAGAGTAGAGTAGAGTAGAGTAGAGTAGAGTAGAGTAGAGTAGAGTAGAGTAGAGTAGAGTAGAGTAGAGTAGAGTAGAGTAGAGTAGAGTAGAGTAGAGTAGAGTAGAGTAGAGTAGAGTAGAGTAGAGTAGAGTAGAGTAGAGTAGAGTAGAGTAGAGTAGAGTAGAGTAGAGTAGAGTAGAGTAGAGTAGAGTAGAGTAGAGTAGAGTAGAGTAGAGTAGAGTAGAGTAGAGTAGAGTAGAGTAGAGTAGAGTAGAGTAGAGTAGAGTAGAGTAGAGTAGAGTAGAGTAGAGTAGAGTAGAGTAGAGTAGAGTAGAGTAGAGTAGTGTAAAGTAAAGTAGAGTAGAGTAGAGTAGAGTAGAGTAGAGTAGAGTAGAGTAGAGTAGAGTAGAGTAGAGTAGAGTAGAGTAGAGTAGAGTAGAGTAGAGTAGAGTAGAGTAGAGTAGAGTAGAGTAGAGTAGAGTAGAGTAGAGTAGAGTAGAGTAGAGTAGAGTAGAGTAGAGTAGAGTACAGAAAGTGGTTAAAGTTTAGTAAAATAAGAGTGTGTGGAATGGAGTGGAGTGGAGTGGAGCGGAGTGAAGTGGAGTGAAGTGAAATGGTGGAGTAGAGTGAAATTTCAAGCGAAATAGCAATCAAGAAAACAAAAAATAAATAAATGAACTAAATAATATTGACGATGCACATGCTTAAGTTTTGGACGGTGTTAAATCAGACTGAACCAAGTGACAAAATTCGGATTTCGAGAAAAATGGGTTCAAAGTTTGCTGCTCTGTACGGTTTACAGCTATCAATCGTTCAAAATCATATCATAACTCTGGCTGCTTGCACATTTATGTAGTCTAATTGGAGTGAAATATAGCTAAAAAAATTCTTGATCGTTAGCTGTCTTTAACTCATTGTTTTAAATTTTTCGACTTGAATTGGTCTGATTTAACACCGACCAGATGTGTGTGAAATTTACCAAATTATAGTACATATAAATTGATCTTTTTAATCATGGATCAATATGTTTTACTCCATTAAATCCTTTTAGTATAAAAACTATCAAGGCATTACATTGCACAGTTCTGCCTGTAAGATGCTTTCCCGTATCTTGTTCTATAGACGAAGTAGGTGAAGTTTTTCGTTCTTCGGCATCAATTACTAGACAAGTTCCGTAAGTACAACTTGTTGACTCATCATCTGTTTGTAGATTTTAAGGCGGCGTACGATACAGTCATGTTGTGGTATATAATGCTAGAACATGGTTTTCCGACGCCGGACTAATTACACTGATTCGTGCGATGCTAGATGGATCAATATCATGCTTTAGTATGGTGGCTGAGACCTCAGCCGCTTTCGTGACGTTAAATGGACGCTTTCGTAACGTTGAATGGATTGAGGCAAAGGGATGTACTATATAACCAATGAGGTTTAAAAAGGTGTGGCAGATGAAGACATTTAATGGTATTAGTAGCGAAAAATCAGAAAACGACGTCAAACTACAAAAACAAACCGCGTTGGACAATGGGGTTTGTTTTTGGAGTTTGACGTCACGCTTCATCGTGATTGGTCGATTTACGATTCCACCCACACCGTGAGGAAATTTCTTCACTGCACTAACACCACTTAACCAACATTGCCACACCTGTATATATCACATTGCTATATAACCTGCTACTGACCATTGCCTTGGAAGGTGCAATACGAAAAGCAAACATGGAAAGAGGCTGTGCGCTGTTTAGGACAACGCTCGGTCAGCTGGTGTTCGAGTGGATTTGAGAACGGCAGCACAGGACAGTATTGGAGTACCATAATTCGTGCGGTGCAGATAACGAACCGTCGCCATAGAGTAAGTAAGCAGTAATCCTTTTAGATTTCGTTTTTCCACACATTCAAAATAATTTTTCAAAGTGATAGTCTTTCCGATAAACAAAAGAAATCGGACATTATAGGTTAGTTCGACCCGCGGGTCTCCCCGTAAGCCTTATTTCAATGAACCTACCCTTATATAATTTACCACTCTCTCACCTTTACGTCTTGTCTCGCTTGGGGGATATTATAAATCATCTATATTTCATTATTTTCTTCTACTATCTCCTTCGTCTACAGAAAAGACTATCGTTATAGAAAAATATTTAGATTTCTGACTTCATTAATAGGTTAATAAAAAATTTGACATTGGTCTAAACGCATATTTAATTTTTTCAGAAGAATTTACACGAAAATATTTTCTGTAGAACTTGTTACTCCTAATAATTACGCCTAAGTACTCCTAATTTCGTCCAAGTTAAAAGCAGTAATAAATAATGAAACATTGTTGAGAAATCAATTAATTTCAGATTTATCCCGAAACCGGTTTCCATCATTTTATCATTTCATCAGCAATTCAAAAAAAAAACAACAACAAACTGTCACGAGATGACAAACACACAGAGATTTGTCAAATGGTTCCGTATTCAAATAAGCAATTTCATCGTCTAAATTCGATCAAACCGATCCGTTCATCGCGAATGCGGAACCCCTATAAGTATTTCGGCCGAAGAACTCATCGAAATCAACCCCAAACACCAACAACACACCGAGAAAGGCAACCGAATTGGCAGACCATACTGTGCGGCAGCACATTTTCCGGCCGTAAAATGTTGGGCACAGTTGTGGGCTTAAAGATGTTGTACTTCCAGCCAGCCTGCCAGCCTTCCCCCTGTGTGCTGGGTGGTTTGCGACTTGCCCGCTCGGAAAACCCAACAACGGTTCGACCAGAAAAAATCGCATTACCTTCCGCCCGGAGTGCACGCCTGTCGGTGTGCGTGTTCGCTGATCGGAAAGAGATCTGTTCCACTCGGGGACGCGTAACACCCCTTCTATTCGGAGTAACTAAGTAAAAGACACAACTGGTTCACCACCCTTCGGTTTTTTTTCTCGCACCAAAATCCAACCCGGGAATGGGCTGCCAGAAAGCGGCAAATGAAAACATAAATTTTCACTCACCGATCGATGTCGAATGTTGCTACTGCTCGGGCCAGTCGACAGTGTGTGAAATCAATTCAGCAGCAAGCCTTGTCGGGCCGAGTCGGTTCCAGTATCTTCTGGTTCTTTGTGCGTCTTTTTTATTTTGGCTAATTCGATATCAGATGAAACATATTGCAGCAATAGGTGTTCCCCCTCACGTCGGACCTGCCAGGCCGCCTGCCAGCCAACCAGCCAGCCTGCCTGCCTGGCAACAAATCCCGAGTGCGATCCGAGGGGTTCTAATCCGGAGAAAATAGGATATGCTATTAAAGTTACACACTCTTGCTGCTGATTTGTAACATGATAGGGTGACAGTTTGGAAAGGAGTAACAGTTTAAATCCCTCGAACTGTGAAACGATGATGATTTGAAAAGTACACGGAGCGGAAGGTCGTGATAGATTGGGATAGGGTGTGAGAAAGGGTAAGGTTAGATTTATCCTCATTCAACGTCGGCTATGGCATAATAATGGAGCTCATTAGTTTGTCAGGAATTCTAATATTGCAACAGAATTCGGAAACCAAATGTGTCGAGCGCAAAACGGTATTTATGTGGTAGCAAGAAATTAGTCTCGGCTTTCAAGAGCAATCGTTGACATCATGCAATATTTTTCCTAATGGATTACAACCCTTTTTGAATGGAAATGCTAACAAAACTTGATAAATACGTAATGTTGTGAGTCTCACCAACAATGCAATCGTGATATCCCATTGCACTATTTTAACGAGCTTCGCTGCAGTCAAACTTTGAACTCAACACAACTTCAATTAAAAATTTAACCAGCTCTGTAGAGGATGGTTATAGCTAGGTGGATTCATAGCGTGTCATCCGAGTTACCTCAATTCCACAAACGAAATTGTCAGATATAAGCCAGAGAGAAGCACTGTTGACGTAGAAGGCAGTATAGTAGCTGCACCAAAGCTGAACGTCGTTCAATTGAAAAGGCTTTTATTCCAACAAAATTTCAATTTCCGGATGCCAGGGGTTTCTCATAGACAGTCACACAATTTAAACCAACTATCTGAGGAAACTTTCGTTCAATGTGATACAGTACTATTTTCTAGGTGTGTTTGCAACTCGAAATTCGGCAAGATATTAAACTCTATTTGAGAATTGAGAATTCAAAACATACAGTATAGTTTTTTTTCGAAAATTATGCAATTTCAAACCCACCGTCAGCCCGCCTTGAGCAACTGCTTCGAAGAATGGTGCCACTATCTTCAGCCAGAGAAGCGAACATTTCGTAACCGTAAATCAGTAGTGGTAACTGGTAAAGTCACCGTTGCTTCCTTGCGTAGTAGGTATGTACGGAACCAACGCCAACGGGTCGGAGTCGGCATCGGAGCATCCTTTACCCAACCCGAAGCCGACACCCAACCGACACGGCTTCTTGCTGGCCATCGTAGATCGCAGGGCGCGCAAAGTTGCAGGGTTTTTGCGCTCGGCCGAAATGACAAATGATCAGTGAACCACGAAGTGGAAAAAAGAACAACGGCAAACGAACCGCGCGCCACCAGGTTTCGCGTGCTGCAACTGTCGCTGTGCCAGCAGCAGCAATCGCAATCGCATACACCGCGCCGTAAGCCATCAAGATTTCGTGGACCGGAAAAGAGAGGCAAAAATAACCGACAACCGGAAATTGTAGGTGTGCAGAAATGAAATTTAAAAAGGTTAAACGGGGTTTTGTTCCCTCTCTCTCTCTCTAACTCTATCTCGCTGGCTTTTGTTCGTTTTTGCAATAATAACTGGACGTAAATAACAACTTCTGTATTGAATGGTTGTTTACTTTATTGTTTCTCCGATGTTCTGGTGATACGAATAATGTTGCAGAAAATAGCGTTAGCATTGGTTTACTCAATTTTGTTAATTGATCGATTCACTTAAACGAACATCGTACGCAATTTACAAGTTCGAAAAATGTAGAAGTTTAATGTTAAAGTATACTTAAAAAATTGTTTAATAAATTTTGGAGATATTTCTATTAATCTGTTGAATATTTTTACTAATCTACAACCTGTAATCTGCTTTATCAATACCGGTTATCTCTGGTAGTTTTAGAATGAAATACTAAATTACTAAATTATGTTATTATATGAAAATGCAGGTGCTGCGCTTGCCTTGACAAAATTTCCGCTGGATTCCGTATACATAGACACTTTCTAAATTTAACCCGCAAGATAGTAATTTCTTATGCTTCCAGATGAACCCAGTTCTTATGCTTCCAGATTACTCCACGAATTGTCTCGAATGGGAGCCCAAGGCTTTGCTTTTTTGGGAGCCTCTAGCAGACAAAAAGTGTAGTTTTTACTTCATCTGCGTTTCCTCACTATTTTGTCAACATCTCTGGCGTTCCGCTAGGGAGCAATCTAAAACCAGTTTTGTTTATCATTTTCTTAAGTGATATTGAATTCTCGTTTGATTTTACATTCAAGTTTATTTACGCCGAGGATTTGAAGATCTACGTAGAAAAGTGTTGTATTGAGGACTGCCTGCACATGCAAATGCTACTGAATGTTTATTTGTTTAATTGTTAAAAAAATACCAGATTTCAGATTTCGACGAAAAGGTATGTTTAGTAGGGATAACCTTCGCAGTGATGTCGTTGGTGCATTCAGGTTGATTTGACGAAGGATGGATGTTGGGCGTCAAAATATCCAAAACAATCATGGCGCTCGCTGTTTCTAGGCAAAGTCGGCAGAGAGAGATCCACAGTATTCTAGAGACGCTCGAACCAGTGACCCGTAGAGCGCTACCAAACATTCAATGCTGTTGAAGTCACGTCCCGAGCAACAATGTGAGTTTTATTGTACTCTTATGGTGGTTTTTATGACCAATTTTAGGCTTAAATGCCATCATAAGAGTGTAATAAAACCCAAATTGCTACTTGGGGTGTCATTCGCACAGTCAAGCTTGCTGTCTAGAGGCTTTGGCAACAATTAATGAAACGTGTTGTATGAAGGTTAGCTTGACATCAAGTAACACGTCGAGATACTTGACTTGTTCCACTCGCTGCATTTAGCAGCATACGATTCGTCTCGCACCAGCTGACAAAAGCATTTGAAGGGCAATATAGCCTCATAGATCACTATTGAATTATTTGTTGACGACAAGGATTAATTCTACGCACAGTTGGAGCCAGATCATCATCGGGGATTTCACTGCTGAGGTAGGCAAAGAGGAGGAATACAAACCGGTGATTGAAAGACTCAGCGCACACCCGCTGACCAACGAAATGGGCCTAGGACTCGACATTCTCGCCTCCAAGAACATAGCGGTACGTAGTACCTTATTCCGGCATAGACTCCTACACAAGTGCACTTGGAAGTCACCAAATTAGACAGAATCACGGATTGACCACATTTTGATCGACTGTCGGCACTTCTTAGACAGTATTGACGCCAGACCCCTTTGAAGCGCTAACGTCCCTAGTAGCACAGTTGTTACAAACCGGTTGTGGCAACCGATTTGTGACTAATTTTCGTCATAAATGAGTTGCTGCAACTAAAAGTGTCAGATATGTGCTGCTTGGGGTTGATTCGGACCACTACCACTAGTGATGGTTAACCCTCTGTTACTCGCGCTGTTGTATTTTGTACAACTCCTGTAAACCGTTAACTTGACCTCGGTATATCTCGGGACTCCAGCAATAAAGAAAATTACTGTTTTCAGCAAAGTTGATCCGCAGGCCAAGTTCTTTTAAACGCTGGAAAAAGTTTCATAAGTTTTTCACCAAGTGGCATTAGTATTCGAGTGAATTCGATTAAGAGTGAAGGTTAAGATGCGTCCAAAACTCTTTGTTGTGAACTACGTGCACTACCTCGGAGCTACGTTGCCGGAAAAAGATCAGCTGAACACCATCAAAACAGTCATTAGCAGTGTAGCGGAGAGCTCTATGGGGCATCGGGAACGATTGGTTTGACGATGAATGTAGTAGGTTTATGAATGAAAAGAACGCTGCGCGGAGGACCAAGATACACAGTGCCACAAGTTAGAACGAGGAAAGACACAAATAGAAGGAGATGCAGAAAAACCATATGTTATGGAAGAAGAACCGCTACCTGAAAGAGCAGGATGTGGAAATGGAGCGGCTGTATTGTTCTTAGGAAATGCGAAAGTTCTACCTGAAACTCAACAGATACCGCAAAGGCTTTGTTCCGCGAGCCGAAATGTGTCACGATAAGAATGGCAATATTTTGGTGGACGATCGTGAGATGACCGAAAGGCGGAAGCAGCACTTCGTTGAACACCTGAAGCAATTTGGTGCCAGCCACAAAGACAGGCGAAGTTCAGGAGGCCATCATGCAGCTATAAAACAATAAATCGGCTAGGAAAGATGGCATCGAAGCGAAGCTTATTAAAATGGGACCAGACTCGCTGGGCACTTGCCTACACCGGCTAATTGTTAGAATTTGAAAGTGGAGAGACGCGGCTATCTGCTCGATCTACAAGAGAGCGACAAGTTGGACTGTGAGAACTATCGTGCGATCACCGTTCTTAATGCCGCCTACAAAGTGCTGTCCCAAGTCATTTTCCACCAATTGCGAACAGATTTGTGAATAATAATCAAGCTGAATTCGTTGGTCACCAACAGATCAAATATTTACACTGTAGCATATCCTCCAAAAGAGCCATGAACACCGAGTTCCCACGCACCATTTGCTCATTGACTTCAAAGACGCATATGATACCATCGATCGAAAAGAGCTATGACAAATCATGGACGAGAACAGCTTCCCCAGGAAGCTCATTAAATTGACGTAAATTAACGTGGATTGTACACAGTGTTGTGTTCGAATTTCAAGTGGATTGTCAAGTTCATTCGAATCACACAGTGGGCTTCGTCATGGTGATGATCTCTCATGCCTGCAGTTCAACATAGCGCTACACGGTGTTATGAATCGAGCGCTTCAACAAATCTCCAACAAATCTAGTCAATTCGTCTGCTTTGCCGGCAGACTTCTGCCTTACATAATGATTTTGACTCTTGCCAAAAACCGTCAAAAATAACAAAAAATACTGGTTTTTGTTAGGAAATTTCACCAGGAGTAAGTGTAAAAAAGATCCCAAAGTCTTCTAGAAGTTAAAAAACGTGGAACAAACACGCCGTTGCTCTGCAAAATGATGTTTTGCTTAAGCGGTGCATTCTGCACCACCTTACCCTACTGCCGTTCTAACCCAAATGACGGCTCCGGAAGTAGAAATGTCCACAAGGAGCTCTGAAGAGGCCTTACAGGAGAACCACTCACCTTCACCCGTCCAAGAGCAGCAACAGCTGCAAGAACATAAATACACAAAACTTAAACATAAATAAATACGTTGCCTTTTCACCTCTAACACCATGCGTCGGATATAGGAGCGAAACATCGTTCTAGCTGCTAACTACAGACTACATAGACGAAAAACTGAACCAGAAAACGAAGGTATAGAAACTGGTCGAAACAATGAAAAACTAAACCCCGGAGGGCCAAGTGCCATATGCCAATCTATAGCGTTCGACAGGATTGAGCAATATCTGTGTCTGTAGATATTTAGTTTAAATCGTCTGTTTCTCGGAGATGGCTGAACCGATTTATGCTCTATTACTTTCGTTTGAAAGGCTCTTGCTTTTCACAACGTTACGTTATGATGTACAACGTTACATGTAGTGTCTTTTTAGTAGCAAGTGCCTATACAATTTTGACATTCCGTTAGTAAACGAGTTAGATTAAACTTTTCATTCGGTGTATAACTACAATAGACGGAGGAAAAGGCACAATTTGTGTCTATAACTAATTCAACCTGCCAGTGTTTAAGATGTACTGCAGCTGTTGCTGCTCTTTTTTTTTTTTGTATTGTTTATGCAGGGAGAAAATCTTCATAGACAGCACCTTCGCGGTGCCGAATAGGATTCACATGGTGCCAACATGCGCCTACCTACTAAAAACTATCCTGCTGCCCGTTCCTGAACCCCTCCCGGAACTACCGTTAGGTTTTACTTCAGGAGGGAGGACGTGCCGAAGCACTCCGACTTGTTCGTTGCGTGTGTGGGTTCACACAACACCCTTGCCCTTGCATACCGCCACTACCCTTCACCTATGGCCTGGGCTGCCCAATCAGCCCATTACTGACCCTAACAAGCTATGTCAGGCCCTGTCGTTGCAACCGTTCTAGCCGTTGCAACTCCGTTATCACCGCCGTTGCCGCCCTATCGACGGCACCCCATGCGCGCTGCTCAGCGCACATCCTCTGTACAATGTTGTCGGCGTTGGTGTCTTCCCCAACGACCGCAAGCATCACCCGCCGAGTGGACGTAAACCGCGGGCAGTGAAAAATCACATGCTCCGCCGTTTCCTCGGCTACCGTGCAAACTGGGCAAAAGGGTGAATCTACCCGCCCGCGTGTATGTAGATACTTCTTGAAGCATCCATGACCCGACAGAAACTGGGTAAGGAAAAAGTTTACCTCCCCATGACCTCTGCCGATCCAGGACGATATGTTCTGGATCAGCCTGTGGGTCCACCTACCATGGTCGGTGCGATCCCATTCCGCCTGCCAACGCCTGATAGAGTCCAGCCTAACTCTGTCCCTAGCGCCCCTGACGTTCCTCTGCCTATGGCACTCGATATCCTCACCTAGGAATATGCATATTGGAATCATGGCTGCAATAACCCCAATCGCATCCAACGATATGGTACGGTAGCCGCACGCAACGCGCAATGCTAACAGCCTGAACACCTTGTTCAGACATGCCTGATTGCGCTTACTCTCCAAGGCCGGGGCCCACGCCGGTGCACCGTATCGTAGCACCGACATGGCAACGCTGGCCATCAGGCGTCTCTTACTACTGCTAGGACCGTAGCCGTTCGGCATGATCTTAGACAGCGCAGTGACCGCCGTTGACGCTTTACCACAAGCATAATCCACATGGCTGGTGAAGTTCAGCCTGTTGTCTGTCATGACACCCAGGTACTTCACACTTCGTTTGGAGACAATCACCTGTCCCCCCACTATTACTTTTGCCTCTAGGGCCGATTTTCGGTTGCTGACCATCACAGCTTCCGTCTTATGGTGGGCCAATCGCAGATTGACGCCCGCCATCCAACCCTCTATTATGCTTATGGCGTCTGATGCCAGCATTTCCACCTCCTCCAGAAACTCGCCTACCACTGTAAGGACGATATCATCGGCGAAGCCAGTGATATCGACCCCAGTGGGTAGTTCGAGCCTCAGCACCCCATCGTACATGGCATTCCAAAGCGTGGGGCCGAGAATCGAACCCTGTGGAGCACCCGCTGTCACTCTGTACCTCTTCGCCCCGTCCGCCGTGTCGTACACTAGCGTCCGGTTCTCGAAGTAACTCTTAAGCAACCTGCATAGATGATCCGGTACCCTCATCCTACGCAGCGCTAACGCAATTGCACCCCAGTTAGCGCTGTTAAAGGCGTTTTTGACATCGATTGTGACTATGGCACAATACCTGTCGCCTCGCCTTTTCCGTTTCATAGGCTTCTCGGCCCTCTCCACTACGGACTTTATGGCATCTACAGTGGACTTCCCCTTACGGAAGCCAAACTGCGTGTTTGCCAGTCCGACATCACTTTCCGTCACAGGCGTTAGCCTGTTTAGGATTACCCGCTCTAGCAATTTGCCTAGCGTGTCCAGTAGGCAAATTGGCCTGTACGACGAGGGATCACCAGGTGGTTTCCCCGGCTTTGGCAGCAGTACCAATCTTTGGACTTTCCATTTGTCTGGAAATTCGCATACCTCTAGGCAACTCTGAAGCGTCTCTCTAAACATATCGGGATATGCTTGGATCGCCGCTTTGAGTGCCTCGTTCGGAATCCCGTCAGGACCGGGCGCTTTCTTCGTTTTTAGACCCCTGGCAATTACGATGAGTTCCTCATTCGTGACCGGATTGAGGACATCATTCGATTGACCGTACGGGGTCGGAGGCCACCAAACTGGATCGTGTTGCGGAAAGAGCCCTTCCACGATGACTTTCAGATTTTGGGGGCAGGTTTCCTGCGGCGCAGATGTACCCTTCATCTTTTTCATTACCACCTGGTATGCACCTCCCCAGGGGTTTGAATCCGCATCGCGACATAGCTCCTAGCTGTTGCTGCTCTTGGACGGGTGGATGTGAGTGGTTCTTCTGTATGGCCTCCTCAGATATCCTTGTGGACATTTCTACTTCCGGCAGTAGAGCTTAAGATTAAGCTAGCAGTGCAATGTTCGCTTTACTAGCTTAAGTACTTACTAGCTTAAGTACTTCTATCCTGCATGCTGTTCAATATCGCACTTGAGGGGGTGATCCGACGAGCGGGCATCGAAACGAGAGGCACGATTTTTACCAAGAGTAGCCAACTTCTAGGCTTTGCAAATGACTTCGATATCATTGCCAGGAACTTTGCGACGGCGGAGGCAATCTACGCCAGACTGAAAGCGGAGTCTAGGAGAATTGGGCTAAAAATAAATGCGTCGAAGACCAAATACATGAAAGGAAGAGGCTCAAAGGAAACAAACGCGCGCCTCCCACGGACGGTAACCGTTGACGGCGGCGAACTAGAAGTGGTAGATGTATTTGGGATCGCTGGTGACCGCGGACAACAACACTAGTAAGGAGATCCAGCGGCGCATCCAAGCGGGAAATCGGGCCTACGTTGCCCTTCGTAAAACGCTACGATTAGGAAGTATACGCCACCGCACGAAGCTAACAATGTACAAAACTATTATTAGACCGGTAGTTCTTTACGGACTTGAAGCCATGACGCTGCTTACGGAGGACATACGCGCCCTTGCCGTGTTTGAGCGGAAAATGCTGCGGACGATATTTGGCGGAGTACAAACTGAAAGCGGAGAGTGGCTACAGGCACAGGCACTGCTTGGGGAGACTCCCATCGTACATCTAGCGAAAGTTAGCAGGCTACGGTGGGCCGGACACGTCATAAGGATGCCGGACGACAGTGCGATGAAAATAGTCCTCTTCAACAACCCCACTGGCAGGCACCAGGAACGTGCACAATGGCTCGACCAGGTCGAAAGCGATTTGCGACTTTTGAGACGACTAGGAAATTGGCGACGAGTGGCCCAATACCGAGTTGAATGGAAACGAGTGCTTGAAACAGCACGAGCCACCCCGGCTCTATGCTGCTGAAGAAGAAGAAGAAGAAGAAGAAGAAGAAAAAGAAGAAGAAGAAGAAGAAGAAGAAGAAGAAGAAGAAGAAGAAGCTCAAGTACTTACTTAAGTACTAGCTTAATCTTTAGCCAGCATTTTCGAACTTTGCCCTGCTAGCTTAATCTTAAGCTACTTTCCGCCGAAGTACTAGGCTACTAGGCGTGGGTGGGAGGCGTGAATGCTATTCACTACACCGGGTCTGACCACTTCTGGCGATACTATCAACGATGTTGATCCAACACCTTTGTTTCTTTACTTTCTTCTGCCGTTGCCTCCATAAGCGTGGCCTGATAATAATGTGATATTTTACATTCTGAAGTCCCTGAACACGTCTTGCAGTTTTCATCTTTCTAACTTATGGAAAAAATGCTAAACGAGTTAAATCCAAGTTAACTATTCAAGAGAATAATTTCTAAGAGTCAATGTCAATGAGTTAATGTCAAAAATTAATGATAATTTAATTTTTGTAGAGTATAGTTTTCGAGTTAAGCATTCCACTGCTTAAGTTACTAACATGATGATTACTACTATAGCCAAGTTGCTCGATTCAGTTAAGGCTGTGCGAATGTTTTAACTTTTTAGTTAAAACTTGACAGTACGATAGCTATTTCTCCTCGAGTGGTTAAAATCAGTTCATAATGCGATCCATTTCATATTTGACAGATTGCTAGTTGTTTTGCTCAATAAGAGCATATAAGGAGGATGATGTTACGTTTCTGTAATAGCGAATTTATCAAATGAATAAATTTTATTCAGTCCAGGTTGGAATTGAATGAATTTATGGAGTTCATTTGCTCCTAATTGATAGATAAAATTCACCTCATTTCAACTCGGGTTGAATAAACAAATTCGTAATACGATAATCATCCATACATTGGTAATCCAACGAAAAATCAGTGAAACACATCGCAGTTCTCTTCCTCACCTGTGCATATCTCATTGGCTCTCAGAATAACCTTCGAACTGTCAAAAATAACCATGCTTCGTACAGAGCAGGGTTATTTTCGAGTCGGCAGGAGGTGAAATAACTATCAAACTGTCAAATTTTACCAAAAAAGTTAAAAATTTCGCCAACGGTTCACAGCCTAAGATGCTTAAAGTAACTGTTTTGATTATTTGTCTGTTTTTACATTTTTATTTCTATCAATAGTCATTTAAGAATAATAAAAACCATTCAATCGCGCAACCCGTTTATACAAATTTGCATAATGATCAGTCCGGACAAAGCTGTGGGCACCGTACGATTGGTACCCCTTGACTTCACGCAAAGTAAGTGACAAATGACGAAAGACCAACAGTGAGCGCGAAGTGGGGCCACGTGAAAACTGTTTACGCTTGTATCTACACTACCACGTCGCGTCGGGACGGGTGGACGTTGTTCAGTTGCGCGCGGCATCCATCGCCGTCGTGCCACTTCCGTCCACAGTACGGAGAACCGTCACGCGGTTGACGTTTTCAGTATGCTTGGGCGCCCTCACCCCGGCAGCAGCCAGTCAATTGCGATCGAAGGAGGTGTCTGTGAGTTTTCACATTTTCTGCTTTCCGCTTGGCGAACAAGAATTTACCCCATCGCCAGCGGGGAATGGAACGGGTGAGCCCATGACAGTATAGGAAACTCGTTGTAAAATATAACAATAAAACACCGCGACAATTGGTTAGGTGAAGTCGAAACAACGCGCAAGAGGTAGGTATTTTTCCGCACAATTAACACCGCAGAAGGTGGACGGAAAGTTTACAGATTGAACCAATTATGTAGTGCAACTATTGTATAAAATGAGAGGATCGTGTTTGCTTTGGCACCCATGTTAGAATATATAATATGTACTACACTCATATCAAGACTAGATTCTAAATCAGGTCTGCAAATAACATCACACAGGAAAACTAGAATTATTTACTACTCTTTAGCGTTTTTGTTGATATTGTATATAGATGCAATCGAAGTTGCAATATTTATCTCCAATTTACCAGCAGTCCGAAATGAAAATCACACACCTCACCGCCACCGCCGAAAACATCAGAAACAATAGACTAATCTCAAGATTTTAGTCTTGACCTTGGAATGAGGTCATACATATATTAATATTTTTTTGAAACGATGGTTCTACAATTGATGAAGGGACGGTAGGGGAAAGAAATGAAAATTTTTGGTGAAGGAGGGGGAAGAGCGGAAAGGAAGGGGGGGGGGGGGGTATTGGTAGCTATGCTTGACAAGTAGTCATTTTGACTCCTACCTTTTGTCCAATGCTGGAAGGTGCATGAGTCGGTTCGACTCATGCACCTTCCAGCATTGGACAAAAGGTAGGAGTCAAAATGACTACTTGTCAAGCATAGCTACCAATACCCCCCCCCCCCCTTCCTTTCCGCTCTTCCCCCTCCTTCACCAAAAATTTTCATTTCTTTCCCCTACCGTCCCTTCATCAATTGTAGAACCATCGTTTCAAAAAAATATCAGAAACAAACAAAATCGCCACTAATATCCAATTATCATCTTTGGGAAGCACCGAACCGTGGTTATTTGGCTTTTGTGCTCGGCATTAAGAACGAGTGAGTGGTTTGCACCAAAAAAAGCAGCCCGTTAGATCTGCTCCTCGTCCTGACTGGGTCTAATTAAGTGAACTGCCGAAACGAAGCCTGCCGCAGCAGCAGCAACAACCATAGAAGAAGATAAAGGAGCGTTAAAAAAAGCTCCTAATTATTATTATACCCTCCGGAGAAGAGCTGTCCGTGTTGAGCTGGGTGCAAATACGTTTTCGATTCGGGTGTAAGCAGAGGTTTCTTCTGCGTTTAGTCAGGCGTACCGGGAAGTGCTGCAAAATATTCCGCAGGGTAGATAACTCTTAATCCAATTTATGGGATCATATTTTTACCTGCGTCCTATGCTAAAGTGGTAATGATGATGGTAGTTCGGTACACTGCTAATGAAGATGTTCCAACCCGATGACTAAGGATTGTGTAAATACTAGCAGATAATTGAACTACAAAGTGTGAGAAAATTAGAGCCTTCGGCTACTTGACGATTTTCGAAAATAAATTGGGATATAGTTCAATGTTATAGATTAGATCCAAGATTACTAACCTTGATTAGATCCTCTGAAGGTAGGGGCTATTATGAAACCTGTGGTAAAACGCAAACATCGGGTCAAACTTGGTTACTGCTGCTGCTGCCTGATCGTTTTAATTATTATTTATTTTAATTGCTCTCAAGGAAGCAAAAATTTATGCTCTAATTAAAAAGATTAAATTACGCACTCGATGAGCGCAAATCCCTGTGCAATCATTTTCACCGCACTTGAGATGCCACTGTACAGTTAGTTGGTTGACTTTCCCCGACCCAACCGAACCAACCCGGCCCGAGTCAGTGGTGGAAAAAAGTAAACGCCAAAGTAATCCCCCCGGATAATTTCTGCGTTGTTTTCTCGGGATAGCAAAGAAGTGAATTTTCACCGTCTTTTGTTTTGACGAGCAGACGGTGCGCGCCAGTCCTTTGGGGTTTGAAGTTTTTAATTACTTTCGGTGTTAATGAAAATATTAATATTAGCACTTTTACGCCTGGTTTTGCCGTTTTGCTTCGCAAGATACGTTGCGATAATTGATAAAGCAGAACGAAATTTTAGTATGCCGTCGCTAGGATGGGACACACTGGGGCGCGTGTCCCTCTTTCTGCTTAAAGTTTGACATCGTGCATAACTATACGCATTTGATGCCCTGTCTTTCATTAAACGACAGCTCTCTTTTCTATAGTTCTTTTAAAGCCATCTTCTATTCTGCGGTCTAAAATCAAGTTTTGTGCCACTTTCTGTTGAATGTGTGGAGGAAGCTAGAATTGAGAAAACGTAACAGAACTTAATAATAATGTTTCACCAGCCAACTCGTTTCATGGCCGTGCTTCTCCAATTTCTCGACTGTCCCACACTTTCCAGGTACGGCTCCACTTAGTCTAACCATCGAGCATGCTGTGCAGCTCTACGTCCGGCACCAACCATATTCGAGGTAAAAGCCATTTTTGTGAGATTGTTGTCCGGCATTCTCACAACATGTCCCGCCCATTGTACCCTTCCAGCTTTAGCAACTTTCTGGATACTGGGTTCGCCAAAGAACTGCGCCAGCTCGTGGTTCATCCATCTCCTTCATACACCGCCAAAGATAGTCCTAAGCAAACGACGTTCAAAAACGGCCAGTGCTTTCAAGTCCCCAACGAGCATTGTCCACGTTTTGTGCCCGTAGAGGACTACCGGTCTTATTAGCGTTTAGCGTTTGTATATGGTACATTTGGTACGGGGGTGAAGCTTACCAGACCTTAGGGTCTTGTGGAGACCGTAGTAGGCACGACTTCCGGTAAGAATGCGTCTGCGTATTTCTCTGCTGCAGTTATTATCCGACGTCATCAACGAGCCGAGAAATACAAATTCGTCTACCACTTCGGACTCGTCCCCGTCGACTAGCACACTATTGCCAATGCGAGCTCGATTGCGGTCGGTTTCTCCTGCTAACAGATAGGGTGCGGGAGGGTATTTTCAGCAGGTTTCTAAATTCAGCCTATTTGCCTTTTCTTTCGCCAATAAAAGTACTTTGCAGACATACAATTTTAGTATGTTATAACTATTTTCTCAAGACTGTAAGTAATCTACTATTTTTTATTAAAAGAACGTCTAAACCACCTGTGTTTCCACTAGAACTAGGCCATAGGCCGAAAAAATAGATGCAATCGCTTAATAGGCTGAAAATACCCTCCTTTGCCCTACTTGGTTTTGACCGTATTCACCACTAAACCAACCTTTATTTGTCATTGGGCATTAAATTAGACTTGAATTTAGACTAATTTGAAATCGGAGTTTTACTTCAAACCAGACTTGAACACGAAATTAAACACAAAGTTTTACTTGAGATTATAATTGACATTTTTCGTCTAATGTGAACTTGTGAAAGAGTTTTTCCACTTTTTTGTTCGTTTTTTTCACTTTTTGTTTCGTTTTTTCTCCTTTTCTGTATCGTTTTCTTGGTTTTTGCTCTCACTTTACTTTCGTTTTTCTTTTTTTTTTTTTGTTTCTCGTTTTACTTTGTAACTGGTACCTTGGGGTGTCTCTACTGTCTGTACCGGGAAAGCTCAATAGCAAGAGACCCTGTGACTATGGTCCCAGGATCGGCTTACTACTGGGTAATCAGAGGGGCTTCGCGAACAAACGTGCAGTCGACTTTCACCTTGCTTGGCTTGGGCTATTGTGATAATTTGGTTTGGAGGATTTGAAAGAAAGGAACTATTGAACTATTTTTTTATTGATTTTTCTATTGTGGGTGTGTATGTGTGTGTGGGTGTGGGTGATGGGTGAAAACCGGTACGTACCGCTGTCGCTGCCGCTGCTGGTCGAGTTTTCCGCTGCTGACTTACTGTTCGGGGGAGGCTGGGGGCCGCTCTGCGCGCTACTAACTGCTGGCTTTGCAGTCACTGCTGACGACGCCGCTAGGGGGCGACGCTGCTGGCCGGTGCTAGTCCGCTCGTTCTGGTCTTCCCTCTTTGACGGAGATCGACAGGCCCAGGACGATACCGGAATGACCGTGCCGAGAGGGGAATGTCCTCCTTAATAATTATGGCCCAAGGCCAGAGGACTGCCGCTGGTCCTTGACGGGTTAGACGTAGCGAGCATCCAGGGCTCGCTAGGCCGATCGTGTGCTGACCTTTAATGGCAAACCGTTCCACGGTTGCACAAACAATTTGTGGTGTAATAAAAGGTCCTGTGAGGGCGATATCAGGAGACAATTACTCCTATTGATCCAGACAATCACGGACAAAGGTTCCGTTGTCTTTTCAGGATTTATCAATTACCTGAACAAATTCAAAGCCACTCACAACACTCACTAGCACTTTTAACTCTTTAAATTAAGCTGTTTAGCACACGACAACCAGAATATATCTGAGCAATGGTGGTCCTTTTAGCCACCACGAAACCTTTTCGCGGTATTTTTCCCCGCATATGGCCGCATATTCCGCGCAGTTTTTATCTTGTCATTCAGCGTATAACAGTTTTCCCCACGCGTTAGCTTTTCTGTCATACTTATCGGTGGCTGTCGTTGCACCACCCACTTGTACCCACTGTGTTACGTGTTTAATGTATAGTGTGTTGACAATATTTTAATTATTTATGTATTTATTAATTTTACTAACCTAACTAACCTATTTTGACAATTTTTAACATTTAACTAACCCTACTAACAATAACCCTAGAAACGTGAAAGTAAACAAACATCATGCACAAATTAAAAAAAACAGAAGATCCTGTAACGCACGGTTACACTATCCCTCCACCTCGGTAAAATAAATGTTGGAATTCATTCTAAACATTTATTTTTACAAGCACTAATTACTCTAAAAACTTGTTAGACTTAACCATTCATAAACAACATGCATTTACATTTACTCGTAGCTATTGAATATTCAATCACATTTGAGTGAGCAACTAAACATATTAAAATTCGTGAACAACTAAAAGCTAAATTTAATTTAAATTTGCCATAATCTGTCACGTGTGATTTTACTCCTATGCTTAGGCATCACTGTGAACACCATTGGTGAGGCTCTACTACTTCATTTTACTGTTTAATCGATTCTCTGATTGGGCAATACAATCGACGAAATACTAAACAATTCAGTCTACCTACAATCGCGATCGCGTACGGAATAAAAACGTGTTCTTGTGAATTATGATAATCTGCAGTTAAATAATTTAGAATAGAAACTCTAATTTGGATGCAATCATTCGGTGAATTTAGTGATTCCAGGAAAGTTTTATTCTATGTGTCCATATTTTTGTTAGGCTGATTGAAACTGTTGTTCCAGGATTCATTCCCCCAGTTGGCCACCTGGGGATTTCAGGAATAACTCCTGCAACAATTCGGTTTCTGGTTTCAAGATTTCAGGTAAGTAGCGATCACATTTCTTGTAGGGGAATGTTTTATATTCGTTCTGTATATTCAATCATTCTGTAGGTTTGTTTAATCTTAACTAAAGGAATTCCATAATCTTAATTTTATTTGTGACGTCACATCTCATTTCAGGTTATGAACAACTTCTAGCATGGCGAAATCTCTACACTTCGGTAAAGCTTCTCACCCACGTTGGAGCGTTCATCCGCTCGGATATTCATCATCTATATCCATCACTCACGATATGCATCTCATGAGATAGATAGACGATGAGATAAGCAGAACACACGGATCATCTCATTAGAGTTCAGAGGTCAATCAACTCTGATGATCGATGATGCAACTATAATGCAGCTACGATGCAGCTTATTATTGGTTTGTTGTTTCTGTTTTATTATCAGACAACTTCAAACAGGCAATAATATATTTTGTATTTTCCTTTTTTCTAGGTATTAGGAATTTATTCGTCGCCAGGTTTAAGATCTTTTGCTGAAAAAATCCCGATATTTTTACCTTGATCGTCGGCCAGTTCATAAGAGCTGCAGCCGCGTCGGGCAACGATAGTACATGGGGTGAAAAGCGGTCCATATTTCGCGTTGTAATGATCCGCCGCTGAAGATAGGCGGAAATTCCGCTTATAAACTCTTTGGCCCACTCGGTAAGTTGGTGCAAACTTTTTGTGTCTAAGATTATAGATTCTACGGTGCTTTTCGTTGCTCTTTTGCAAGTTCTTGGCGACCGTGCTCAATATATTTCCCCCAACTTGCCTTCGATACTGATCCCTCGCTTCAACGGATCTTTCACCTTCATCACGCTCCAAACGATGTTCCTCGCCATTCACAACTTTTTCATGCCCATACAGAATGCGGTACGGCGTGTAACCAGTTGAGGCATGGATTGTAGTGTTAATCATTTCCTCAACTTCTGCTACTCTAGTGTCCCACACTCGTTGGTCTGTCTGCATGTACGTTCTCAGACAGGCATTTATCGTTCGGTTGGTCCGCTCTACTGGATTAGCCTGACTGTGGTGCCTTGCATTAGGCCAATGTTGGACCCCTCGCTGGGAGAGGAGCGCTTGGAACTCTTTTCCCTGGAATGTGGTAGCATTGTCGCTAATCACCACCTCTGGGGTTCCATAACGCCTCATCCATTGATCCTCCAAAAGCCTGCAAACCAATTTAGCCTCAATCTTCTTCACCGGTATGAGCATTGTCCATTTAGAGAAGCAATCCATAACTACTAGTAAATGGCAATTTCCGGTTCGACTTCTTGGCAAATTTTGAATATAATCCAAAGCTATAATCTGAAACGGGCGATCAGTTATCTTTGGTTTTCCCATAGGAGGGACCGACGATATAGTCGACGGTTTACATAGCTTGCATGTATCGCAAGCTTTGACATATCGTTTGGTATCTGCTGCCATTCTCGGCCAATAATACCGAGTTTTGAGCCGATACAAGGTCTTTTCATACCCTGGATGCAAACAATCATCGTGCTCCTGCTGCATTACCGTTTTTCGCAATCCTTCCGGTAGACACAGCTTCCACTCGTACGAATAATCCAGAGCATCAGACAGATTGGACACAAACTTATAGAGCTTGCCCTCTTCTAATTTAAAGTCCGCGTAGCTCTCCGGTTCCTCTTCGACTTTTTTAAACAAGTTAGCATACCAACTGTCTGCAGTCTTTTCTACAGCTTCGACTGCCCTAGAAAGTGCGTCGGCAACAACATTTTCCGATCCTTTGCGATGTTGGATCTGCATATCGTATTGCTGCAAAAGGATACTCCACCGGCTAAGCTTTGAGGAAGGCTTCCATTTCGTATTCATAATGAACGAAAGAGCCGACGAGTCCGTCACGAGAGTAAATCTTGAACCCTCGACATATGGACGAAACTTCTCGATTGCTTCCAGTGCTGCTAATCCCTCTTTTTCAGCTGCTTTCCAGGACCTCTGAGGCGTCGTAAGCTTTCGAGAAAAGTACGCTACAACATGCTCTTTATCCGCAAGCTCCTGTGTTAGGACACCAGCGATGGCTATATCACTTGCATCTGTTTGTATTTTGAACGGAAGATTGAAGTTTGGGTTGGACAGGATTGGCGCGGTAATTAACTTTTCTTTAAGCAAATTGAACGCCTCCTCCGCTGTCTCGTTCCACGTTACTACCTTCGGTTTTCCCTTTAGCAAATCCGTCAGAGGACTAGTCATTTTGCTAAAGTCTTCTATAAAGCGGCGGTAATAATTTACCATGCCTAAGAAGCGCCTTAGCGAACGTACCGATGACGGTCGCTCAAAGTTGACGATAGCTTCAACTTTAGACGGATTTGGTCTTACCCCGTGTTCTGAGAGGATGAAGCCTAAATACGGAAGCTCAGGAACGCAAAACTTGGACTTCTCAACGTTAATTGACAAGTTGGCAGTCCTTAAGCGCTTTGCCACTTCCTGCAACTGGCGAATGTGTTCCTCAAACGTGTTGCTTGCGACCACGATGTCATCAAGATACACAAACACGTTTGGTTCTAATTCTCCGTAGCCCAATACCTGGTCCATAAGCCTCGATAGTGTAGCCGGGCTATTGACTAGGCCGAAAGGCAAACGGGTGAATTGGAAAAGCCCTCTACCAAACACTCGGAAGGCTGTATACTTCCGTGAGGCAGGGTCAAGTGGAATTTGCCAAAACGCCTTAGATAAATCGATGGTGGATAGGTATTTTGCCGAACCCAGTCTTCCCAGTATTCTATCCTGGTGTGGCAATGGGTAGGCATCTTTCCTTGTCCTATCATTCAATTTCCTCGCGTCCAGACACATCCTGACTTTGACCTTTTCCTCTCCATCTTCTCCCTCGCTCTTCTTCATTACCGGAACAATTAACAATGCCCAATCGCTATTTGACCGTTCAACCACTCCAGAATCTATCCATTTATCAAGCTCTTCGTTGACATTCCTCTGCACTTCCGGCGACCAAGGATACGGATTCAACCGGACAGGAGAGGCATTTTGAAACTCATCCATAAATTCAATCTTATGAGAAATCAGTGGTGTTGTTTCTAATTTTCCTCCTTCCACAAATATCTTAAACTGCTTTTTAACTTCTTCTAATCGATCCTTCTGCTTTGTAGTCAATAATTCTTTCTTCTCTTGCTCGGCGATACGCAGTTCTAGCGCCTCTACGAAACTTCCCGAAGGACCTTTAATGGTGGGTTCTATGTTGTATAAACGCCAGAAATTTATTCCCAGAATTAACCGACGGTTCAGTTTCGGTGCAATCAGAGCCGTAAGAATTTTTGTCCTACCATTAAACGTAATTGGCAGGTTTACGTACCCTGTGACCTCTAAGTTATCTCCTCCGGCGGTAGACAATCTTGTTTCGGTGCTGAACTGTTTTAACTTTAATGAATTAAGCAGTTTCTCACTTCCTGCTCCTAGAATAGACACCTGCGCTCCACTGTCCAACAACCCTATCAATTCTATTCCCAACACTGACACCTCGGCAAACGGTCTATCATCATCTTCCAATCTCAGCTTTAATTCGCTAACTTCCGAGCAGTATGGAACAAATACGGTTGAAGGATTTTTAAAGGAACCTCGGCGACCTTCTACGCCGACTTCCTTCCGTTTTTTGCACAAAACGGGCAATTCTCGGTTCTGAAATTATAGAATCCGCAAACGGTACAGAAGACTTCTCGCTCCCTTAGACAGGATTCGAAGTGATGGTTTTTTCCTCTACAGTTAAAGCAAACTAGTTTTTCTGGAACCTTATGATTCGCAATTCTATTTTCCAAATCTCCCTTACTGGAACGTGGCTGATCATTGTCCTTCCCTGGGTACGGATTCCTGGGTGCAGACGGTTTTGACATTTCCTCTTTTGGCTGCCAATTAGACTTCTTAGCTGTTGGCTGGTTGACCCACGGTTTTCTATCTAATTGGTCTTCCTTTCGCGGTGGGAAGTGTTTGACTTCGTGTACTTGTACTGTTTTTGGAGGTCTATCGGAATCTTTGCTCTTGTACATCGGCATGTTAGCGGAATCTAATTTCCGTCCCCAATGTTTCAGCGATTTAAGATTCCTGACTCCCTTAATTACTAACGCATTTTTGTAATCTGAGCGTAGGTTTCTAAAAACAATATCGAATTTCCTCTGCTCACTGGGCTGTACCGCCATGCAATGGAAAATCTCCATCATCGCATTGTAGAACTCTTGAAACTTCTCAGAGCGTCTTTGCCACCGGTGTGCCGCCTGCTGCTCGTAGTGAAAGTCCATGTCAGGTGGCTGGAATTCAAGCTTCAACTCAGTGACTAACTCTGTCCAGTTTCGGAAGTCTTTGTTACTCTTTCCCTCAATGTACCATGTCCTAGCATCTCCGCTAAAGAGATGAATGGCTTCGTTGAACAACGCTCGTTTGCCCATGTTCTCTGCTTCTGCCATAAACTCTACTTCAGTTATAAACTTATTCAACCTTTTCCCTTCATCTCTACCATCATATTTCATTCTCCAATCGGCTACTGAACGTGGTGACCGTTTTGGAGCATACGATTCATCGCTATCATAATCGGAAAAAGTATCATCGCTTGAACTACTAGTCACTTTTCTGTTATTCCGCTTTTTCGGTTTTTCTACGCTAACTTTCGGTTTCCTAATCTTCACTTCTTTCATCTTTTCATTATTTCCTTCTAAATCATTCGATTCTATATTTCTGTCTTTACTTTCTCTGTCATTGATATCGAGACTACTCAGTTTCGACTCAATATACTGTTCTACGTGTTTCAGCATTTTCTTCATAATTTCCTCTGTTGATTTCGCTTTCACTTGCCGTTTCCTTCTCAGCTTAGGAGTACTAGAAATCCTTTTCCTTGATTTGTTTCTCTTTTTGTTTCGTTTTGGCACAGACTCTAGTATGCTTTCGTCATCACTGTCGTCTGGCTCTTCGGGTTCAGATTCCACATCCCTGATACTAGCGTTGCTTAATTCGGCCCTAATCTGTTCTTCAGTTCGCTTTCTTGCATCCGGATCTACGGATAACAAGCTAAAGTGATCATTCAACATTTTCATTGCTATACATTCCAGTCCTGCTGTATCAAAGTTCTTTTTTAATCTGTCCAGTCTGAATAACAGATGGATCAGTCTAGTTTTCAGTACGGGAAGTTCAGCTTTCTTGGGTTTCCTGTTTTCTAGCTGGTCACGAATTTTAGCAAGTTTTTCATCTACGCGATTTAGTTCATCTTCACACTCCGCAGGGTTTTCGAGATACGCAAGCGTGACAACATTGGTTTCACGTTGCTCTCTCAACTTGTTCCTCAATTTCCGTTTCTTTGCATCGCTGGATTCACCAGTCTTAAACGCAACCTTCCTGATTAACAACTCGTGTTCAATCTCATCTGCGAGCAGATGCTCCACATTCATTGAACGATATTGTAACTCAAACTCAGAATTCATTTTAAATGTTAATAGAACTAAATATATACCAAATTCTAATTGCCGTAGAGAATCAATTAAACCGAAAAATGATGTACATATAATATTAAACAATTTAAAAATAAAATTTTGTTAATTTTGTGTCTGTGTGCCTAGTTATTTATTTATTCAGGACCTTTCCACTGAAGTGCAGCTATTTTCGCTGCTATATCCGAATTTTGCTAAATCCGTTGCTACTCTTTTTGTAATATAAATTTTCAACAGCTTTATCAGTGCGTTTCACTATTGCTTCGCACTCAACCGCGATCTAAACAGAATGGTCAGAGTCTAGTGTAAGTATTTGGATAGTAAGTAGTGTACAAAAATACCGGTTTTATTGGTGGTAGCTTAAGGATCCTACACAATCACTTTATGTTGGTTGTGTACTCTCCTGCCGCCTAGGGAAAAAATCGACTGATTTTTTTATTCTACTCGAGTCCTCTGATTACCTTTCGTGTGTTGTAGTTGGGCGCCATGTGTAACTGGTACCTTGGGGTGTCTCTACTGTCTGTACCGGGAAAGCTCAATAGCAAGAGACCCTGTGACTATGGTCCCAGGATCGGCTTACTACTGGGTAATCAGAGGGGCTTCGCGAACAAACGTGCAGTCGACTTTCACCTTGCTTGGCTTGGGCTATTGTGATAATTTGGTTTGGAGGATTTGAAAGAAAGGAACTATTGAACTATTTTTTTATTGATTTTTCTATTGTGGGTGTGTATGTGTGTGTGGGTGTGGGTGATGGGTGAAAACCGGTACGTACCGCTGTCGCTGCCGCTGCTGGTCGAGTTTTCCGCTGCTGACTTACTGTTCGGGGGAGGCTGGGGGCCGCTCTGCGCGCTGCTAACTGCTGGCTTTGCAGTCACTGCTGACGACGCCGCTAGGGGGCGACGCTGCTGGCCGGTGCTAGTCCGCTCGTTCTGGTCTTCCCTCTTTGACGGAGATCGACAGGCCCAGGACGATACCGGAATGACCGTGCCGAGAGGGGAATGTCCTCCTTAATAATTATGGCCCAAGGCCAGAGGACTGCCGCTGGTCCTTGACGGGTTAGACGTAGCGAGCATCCAGGGCTCGCTAGGCCGATCGTGTGCTGACCTTTAATGGCAAACCGTTCCACGGTTGCACAAACAATTTGTGGTGTAATAAAAGGTCCTGTGAGGGCGATATCAGGAGACAATTACTCCTATTGATCCAGACAATCACGGACAAAGGTTCCGTTGTCTTTTCAGGATTTATCAATTACCTGAACAAATTCAAAGCCACTCACAACACTCACTAGCACTTTTAACTCTTTAAATTAAGCTGTTTAGCACACGACAACCAGAATATATCTGAGCAATGGTGGTCCTTTTAGCCACCACGAAACCTTTTCGCGGTATTTTTCCCCGCATATGGCCGCATATTTCGCGCAGTTTTTATCTTGTCATTCAGCGTATAACAGTTTTCCCCACGCGTTAGCTTTTCTGTCATACTTATCGGTGGCTGTCGTTGCACCACCCACTTGTACCCACTGTGTTACGTGTTTAATGTATAGTGTGTTGACAATATTTTAATTATTTATGTATTTATTAATTTTACTAACCTAACTAACCTATTTTGACAATTTTTAACATTTAACTAACCCTACTAACAATAACCCTAGAAACGTGAAAGTAAACAAACATCATGCACAAATTAAAAAAAACAGAAGATCCTGTAACGCACGGTTACAACTTTTTTCTGCCCTTTCCTCCTTCATTGTCCCATTTTTTCTTATTTTCATTTCTGTTTTTTCTCTTGTATTTGACTCGTTTTTATTATTGTCTTTTCTCTTCTTTACTCTTCTCTTTGTCCCCTTTTTCATTTTCAGGTTTCGTATTTTTCTCATTTCATCTCGTTTCCTCCTCGTTTTCATCTTCGTCTGTTACGTTATTCCGCTTCAACTGTTTTTCGACTATTCTGTCACATTTATTCTGTTTTGGCTCTATGTTTTCCCTTTCCTCTCCAGTTTTCCTTTTTTATCTCCTGTTTTTTGTCATTTCCACTTCCATTTCGCTTTTCTGTTTTTTCTTTTTTTTCCCATTTCCCCGTTTTTAGTCCCATCTTTCCCCTTTCATATCCCTTTTCTTCTACCCGTTTCCAATGTTGCAAATCGAGCAAGAAGCAAACGATGCCGACCCGTACGCGAGCGAGTGTTATAAACATAAAATCCAACGCTTATTTCACTGACGCAAGCATAAGGTAAACAACGGCTGGTGCTGTGTGTATGCTTTCTACTTGCGAGCATACAGCCTCGTAGCATCGTGCTGATCGACATTCCACGAGCGTGAGTTGAATGTAAATGTAAAAAGGCTGTAGATTTTTCTTTACTTCTTTTTTTCTTCTTCATATTACGTCCACGATCAACGGTTGCAATGACGAGCGAAGGTAACGACCGTGGTTGGTAGTTAAATACAAAACTCGTCGCAGGGATATAAAAAATTAGTAAGGTAGTCCGAAAGTGATGCTCATGCCAGTGTTCACTTGAACGAGAACGCATGTGTGAGAAAATTACAACATACAAGTGCGGGCTTCGCAACACTGGCCATTTTCCTCGTTTTCTCTGTAGGTTTTCGTTTGTTCTCTCACTATTCTCATTTTGGGTTTCTTTTCTTTTTTATTTCCTGTTCGCTTCTTTGTATTATTTTCGCTCTTTTTCCCACTAATTTTTGTGTCTGCCTGATGTTTCCTTTATCTTTGTTCTATTTATCTTCTTTTCCTATCCTATTTTCTAATCCCGTTTTACCTTTTTTCGGTCACAGCTTTCGACTTTTTTATTTTTCACTTCTTCTCTATCCAGTTTCCCGTTTTTGTATGTTCCGTTCTGCCTCTTATTATGTCCTGCTTTTCTGTCACTTTTTGGTTTTCTTTTTCGTTTTATCTCTTTTGTCTTCCGTTTCCAGTTATCTCCCATTTTTTCTTCTTCCGACCCGTTTTTCATCTTTCGCTGTTTTCGTTTATCCATTTTTCTGTTCCCTTGTTTTGTATTTTTCTGTTACTCCTTTTGCATCGTTTTTTGTCCCGTTTTTTTTTCTTTTCGGTTAAGAAAATGGGTATATTTTTCCCCTCTTTTCTTCGTTTCCTTTATGATTTCTCTTTCTTATACCTCATTTTTCTTTCTCTATTTTCTCCCATTATTCACCTTTTTTTATTCAATTTCCTCCCTTTTTTCACCCTTTGTCCGTCCCTCTTTTTCTGTCCCGTTTTCTTATTTTCCACTTTTTTATGCCCCGTTTCCTCCCCGTATTATTTTTTCTTTCGTTTTTATTTTCTAATGTCATTTTGCAACATGTTGATGCATGAAACGAGACTCGTAATTGGATTTAAAATCAAACTTCAAACTTATTATCCCAAGTAACAATTCTAAAGCCTCGGGCTGCTAAAATGGCTGGCCCAAGCAACAATTTAGGTTTTATTACACTCTTCTGAAGGTATTTAAGACCAAAATTGGTCATGAAAACCGCCATAAGAGTACAATAAAACTTACATTGCTGCTTGGGGGGTAACGCGTAACATCGGTACCCCGCGTAACTGCAGTTATAAAATAGACCCCGCAGTGGTCATTAGCCTCTTATCCAGCAACTCCTCTCCCTACCTCCTCGTGGTACCAGCCGGAATACGAGCAACCTTGGTGGAGATCGGGTAACCAACCCCGGTGGAAGCTAAGGTCGTATACCGACAGGGAAGGAGGCACTCATGCATCTGCTGAGTGTGGGGCAAAATGAACAGACTTGCTAGCCGTGAGCGTCTGACTCCAGGGTAGGGGCGGCTCGCGACGCTGATTGCACTGCACGGTGAATCGCCGTTTCCGTACCAGGTATGCGGCTGTATCCCAGGTTAGGGGCGGCATACAACAGCGACTGATCCGGAGCGGACGGCTGACTTATGAAACGCTGTGTCTCGCCAGCTATACCCAAGACAGCAGCCCTGTCCGCGAGACTAGGCATCGCAGCCCCAGTAAGGCAGTATGCTTAAACAACTTTCGCTAGGAGAAATTCAGGAAAGGAAGTACAACCGGATAATCGGCATGGACCCAGGCAAAAGAAAAAGGACAACGATTATTGGGAACTTGGTACTTGGAATGTCAGAACTCTACTTGAACCGTCACGCGCGGGTATCCTGGCAAGAAAGCTGCAGAAGATGAAGGTCGAGGTTGCAGCCATCCAGGAAGTGCGGTGGCCGAAGACGGGAGAACGTGAATTCCGCGCAGTAGATCCTATTGCGGGCACGACATTCAAGTATCACATCTACTACAGTGGCGGCGATAAAGCAGAGCATGGAGTCGGATTCGGATGGAAAACAAATGAAGCGTGTCATTAGGTGGAGGCCCATCAATGACCGTCTATGCGTGTTGAGAATTAAGGGCAAATTCTTCAACTACAGTCTGATAAATGTGTACGTACCGACGAACGACAAGCCCGATGACCTAAAAGAGGCGTTCTATGATCTTCTCGACAGAACATATGGAGAGTGCCCAAGACGTGAAGAGACGTGAACGTGAAGAATTCTTTCGTTCCGTTATTGGTAGAGAAAGCCTCCATTCTAGCACAAACGAGAATGGCCTGAGGCTAATCAACTTCGCTGCAGCCAGAGGAATGGTTATCTGTAGTACCCATTTTGCACGATGGAACATTCGGAAGCACACCTGGAAACACCCTAATGGAGAGGCCTGCTCTCAGATCGACCACGTTCTGGTTGATGGCCGACACTTTTCTGATGTCGCAGACGTGCGATCCTTCCGGGGACCAAACGTTGACTCGGACCACTATCTCGTACGCGCCCGGTTGTCCAACGTATTCAAATCGAAACCAACGAGGAAGATACGACTGAACATTCGGCGGTTATCAGCGGAGGGAGTTGCTGCAGAGTACTCTCAGAAGACTGATGAGCGGATCGGTGAACATCTCGGAGAGAACCTGAACGAACAGTGGAGACACATCCACGACGCGATCAGTACTACAGCGCGGGAAGTGTTGGGTACTACTGCTGCAGCCACTTCCAGTGAGTGGTTTGACGCAGAGTGCCAGAAGTCACATTTTGGCTGCAACTGTGACACGCCAGAGCAGGGAGAGATACCGAGATGCTAGAGCTGCCGAAAAGAGACTTCACCGTCGTAAGAAACGTCAGCACTGGGATCGCGTTCTTGCGGAGGCGGAGAATTGCTTCGAGAGGCACGATACAAGAATCAGGGGCACGTACCATCATCACGAAATCTCATATGCTCCTAGGGTTCGCGGACGACATCGATATCATCGGTGTTAACCGTAGAGCTGTGGAAGAAGCGTACACGCATCTTAAAGAGGAAGCTGCGAGGATAGGGCTTATCATAAATTCTACCAAAACAAAGTATATGGTGGCTGGTAGAGAGCGTGGTAGCCCTTCGGGTGTTGGAACTGCGGTGGTGATAGATGGAGATACTTTTGAAGTGGTCGACGAATTTGTTTACCTTGATACGTTAGTGACATGTGACAACGATGTGAGCCGTGAAGTAAAAAGGCGGATAGCGGCTGCCAACAGGGCCTTCTACGGATTACGTAGCCAGCTGAGGTCCCGTAGCCTACAACTCCGTACAAAACTCGCGCTCTATAAGACGCTAATTCTCTCAGTGGTACTCTACGGCCACGAAGCGTGGACGTTGAAAGAGAGCGACCGACGAGCTCTTGGCGTTTTCGAGCGTAAGATCCTGCGATCAATTCTTGGCGGCATATTAGACGAAGGAGTGTGGCGCAGGCGCATGAATCATGAAATATACCAAGTGTATAAAGATGCGGATATTGTGAAGCGACTAAAATACGGCAGGCTACAGTGGGCTGGCCACGTAGCAAGGATGCCGGATGAGACACCAGCGAAAACAATATTTAACAGAGAACCCGACAGAGGCCGACGACTTCGAGGCAGACCCCGTACCCGTTGGATGAGCGCTGTTGACGAGGATGCTAGAACAGCGGGTGTTAGGGGCGGCAGGAGAGTGGCAGCTCAAGACCGAGTAATGTGGAGACGGCTCCTGGATTCGGCATTGATTCGATAAGCGGATTGTCGCCGAAAAAGTAAAGTAAGTAAACAATTCTAAAGCCACTTGGTTTTACTTGAATTATTCATTATCTCTTGTTTTGTTGTGGTATTACGTAGTGCCAAGAGAATACGAGACAAAACACACTTATGGCTATAAAATAATAATAAAAATGTTAGTAAAGCAAATTTATTGTCGTTGCGTGTATTATCACGACAAAACTAGTTAGCTCCATCACGTCTCTCATAAACCTACCATACGGGTGGCGTAGTAATACAATATGGCGCATTAATCAAAATTGATCTTGTTACGGTTGCTCGTCAAATCGCAATAAATCTGTTAGTTTGTATTGTTTTTGATTTTGCTCGAAATTGAGATTGACTTACTAACAAATTAATTGCAAAATTTTGATGGCACGTTGATTTTATCGACCTGTCATATCAATATGTACAGTACTCAATGCGCATATGCTGCAAACCAACAGAGACTGCCGAAAACTTATTAATTATTCTATGGGATATTTTATTATGATCGCTATAAACCAAATCGATCAGGATGATCTAACAGCAAAACTTTAACTTTTCTGCTCATATATGTATATATGTTATCCATATATACATATATGAGCATATGTTATCCAAAAGATCATCATTTAGTGCCCATTTATACCGATAAGCAGGCCAGACGTCTCGGATTTTGGTGGCTTATCCAAAATGACCAAATGTCCCGAATTGATTAAGCTGAGGCATATAATTATTAAATCTAGTACATTCAGCTTAAAGATACATGCAATTTTGTAGTTTAGTTATTGTCTGTAAATAAGTATCAAATAAATGGTTTCTTAGGAAGATTTTCAGTAAATTTTACTTACAATCCAGAATTAAATAAAAGTTTTCCAGTACGGCTGAATTTGTCCGTCGAATTGGAACACGCTATGGCGTTGGGAGTTCAACTCTGCTAGGATTACGAAAAAAAAGTTAATCCTACCAGAATTAATCACTGTTTACAGAAATGGCACGAACCTGAATTCAAACCGCCACCAGATCTTTGCAAATCATCGGTCAGTCCGAAAAATGTTCCTCCGCTGCTGCGAGCAACATATTTTCTGTCCCGGTTCGGTCGAGATAGCCGAATCGAGAGTCAGGGTAAAATTTATGAGCATTCTGTAAAACGGTGAAAACAAAAAAAATATAGGAACGCACACGCAAAACACATTTCATTTTGCCATCAACAGCGCGGTCCTCCGGTGCTTCGGTGCTGGCGGCCGCCGTGAACAGTTAACAAAGACGAACGACGCGCGGAAGCGGAAGCGTGGGTGCACTCAGTCAGGTTGACTGGCAGTCATTTCAACGGTTGATGGTCCCATCGGAATGGCTTTCGGTGGCCAAATGTTTGCGTTGTTTCTGGTGTGAGTTTATTTTCCGCGAATTATTATCATCTGGTCGCACGTTGCCCGGTGCCGAAAAGCGAACGGGGGCATCGATTTGCGAGTTAACAAATGACTTGCATGACTTTTGTTGGATTTGTTCGCAAGCGAAAAAAATGTTTTTTATTCACCAGAAAAAAGGGTTCCCTTAAAGGATATTTTAAATTTTGCAAATCAGATTTGTTAGTCATAGCAGTTCAGAAGTAACTTTCTGTTTGAATGATACATAACATGAGCACAATTAATTTTCCTATGTGAGAAATGACTACCTAATACCCGTCAGGATAACAAATCAACACTGCATAGAGCTCTCAATTACCGTGCTTCCCTTTATGACAAACGACAAATCCAACATCACCATAATGATGATGTTCAGCCAGTGTGCAGCAGCACATAATCAACGTATCAAATGAATCGACCAACACGTGCCATTGAGCAACCTAACTGGATACTAAAAATGAATGTATTTATATATTTAGGTACACTAGCTGATGGGAAACCGTTTTTGATGGCTAGTGCTGAACTAAACACATCCTGTACCGACTGCATTTGCCTGACAAACGCCGTCACGGCTTGTAGTGGCGAAGATAATTGCCATAACTGGCGCTGCGTGCCGCACCGCCATATCCTGAAATCCGACTGTGACTCTATCAGAAGCATGAAATTAACTGCCTAGTTTATGCAAATATAGCTGCTATTTCACTAGTGACGATAATGGACGGATTTTTAAACTACGTTATGGTGAATGAAGATTTCAAAACGTTTTATGTTGAAAGAAGTGCCACTTTTCTGCTTTCATTCCGTGAATTACAGAAGCTCAAAATATATTTAACCCTATTTGACAAGTATGTGTTAGCTTCGCCAGGTGTTTTGGTTGCTAATAACTTGAGCTCCAAACCGAGATGGTTTCGGTTGAAATCACGAACAGCTTCGGAATTCTTCTTGTTCAACAACTTACTGTATCCAGATTACATCGCACAAGTATGCCATCATGACTGTCGTGAATACCAACCAATCCACACCAAAAATATCTACTTTCAAATGTGGCACACTCTACTCGGTTATAGACACAGAGTTGAACCTTACGCCCGGAAAACAATGATTCCCCTTTCCGATCCACCTTCAACGCGTGACAATAACAGACATTCAGAACACAACATATTTTCCGGGTCGACGACGGCGACAACGAAAAGAAACACTGTGAAACTCGGAAAAGATTGAGCACTGTTACACTTGCCTCGTGACGGCAGCTGTGACTGCATTTAACAAGTCCCCTTGTGATCTTCGTTGCCGACAAGCCCCGTCTGGCGCATCGGATATCGAAGGCGTCAGTGACAGCACGTGACAATAATGGGTTTATTTCTTCAGGTTTTTCTCGTCAGTTTCTCAATACTCGAAAGATAAGATACAGCATGTGCGTGTCAGAAATTATCCTAAATAGAATAAAAAATTGTAAGATATTGTAGAAAATTTATGATGCTTAATCCTTAAGAAAGAAGTGTGAATTTCGTATTTAGAAATAAATAATCGACGCAAATGGAAATTGGTGTGCGAAATGTTATCATTGCACAGAGTAACGCAGATTTTGGAATGATATTTATTAAAGCGAGAAACAATAAGTTGCACGTAACCTAGTCCCAGTCATTCCTATCCTTTTTTTGTATGTGAAAGTAGATTTTTCATTCATTGCTTACACTGGAGGTTACTTACTTTTCGTTCGGAAAATAATGGTCAATCCGAATGATAGAAAGAAATTACTAAATTACAATGCTTTATTGTGACTTAAAAAATGGTTTATGGAAAATAGCAGTTTAATCGAATTCAAATATTATCATGTAAAGCTGTTGCTTGATATGGAACCATCAAGGATGACACGTTAGGATACGCAAGCGTGATTTGCCATAACTCATTTTGCTTGACTGAATTATACGCTGCCTTGAAGTTTATAAATAAATACGTTTGCAACTGCTAGTCTTTTGCTATTGACTTTCTCAAATATTACCACTCTGTAGCAAAACATTAATGCAGCGATCGTTGGCGTGCAAAAACATTTCTGATATAAACATGCCATTTTGGCAAGAATGGCACATTCTGGATTTGACATTCGCCGAAGAAGGACTGCGATATCGTCTCATCTCGTCGTTAACTATTCCTACTCGATCTAAGTAAGACCCTTCCAGTAGTAATCCGGCTTAGATATTGTTGCTTGGAAGGCATTCGTAAAAGCTCATTATAAATCACACAACCAAAATTATACCCACATTTAAGCCTAAATCAAAAACTTAATTCATGCTCAAGTTGAAGTTCAATTTTGAGCTCTAGCCTTAGCCCAAGCTCAAATCCAAGCCCTGGTGCAGCCCAAATGCCAGCCTTCCCTACGTACCAATAAGCATTATCATAAGCAGTAAATCAACCGCTTATTAGCATATCTGGCTTTTTTTACAGCATGTCGCAGTATATTAACTTTTTAATTGAATGTAAATACTACTACTAATAAATACTACTGTAAATTGGCATCTAGAACTCTATTTCAATTCTTCTTGTTAGTATAATCAGCTGCGAATAAGCATTATCAGCGCTATAAGAAGTTTAACAGTAAAGTAGTCGTACATTTTGCCAAAATAGTTTTTAAGTAGCATTTAAGGTGATCTAGGTGCTCATTGGCTCGCATTTAAATAGCATTGGTAATGCTTATTGGTTACATGGGTTCAGGGATGGCACAATCACCTTGACTCAATTCACATTCATTTGACAGTACCGTCTCAGTCATGCAGAATTTGTAAAAGTTATATATGGGACGATTGAAAAACTAGTTATTATCTACAACTTTTCTGAATGAAGTATTGCTGTATCCATTGTATTTACGGTGCTACAATGCTAGTACCTCTTTAGTGACTAAGTGAACGTTCATTTAGTCATTAACGAGTTACTAGCATTGTAGCACCGTAACTACGAAAGATACAGCAAAACTTTATTCAACAAAACTGTAGATAATAGCTAATTCTACAAATGTCCCATATAAAAGTTTGTGAAATTTTGCCTGGTAGAGACGCTACTGTCAAATGAATGTAAATTGAGTCAAAGTGATCGTGCCATCCCTGCCTGGGTTGTAGGGCCCAACCCAAGTTTAAGTTCAAAACCATATCCAAAACTAAATCCAAGACCAAGCTCCAACCCAAGCCTAGGCCTAATCGTAAAAAGCCTACAATTAAGTCCAAGTTCAAATTTAATTTCAAGGCCAAGGTTGAGCCTAATCCCAAAAAGAGCAAACACAAGCCAATGCCCAAGTCCAAATCTCAGTAATCCCCAAGCCCCAGCTCAATTTCTGGTCTAAACCTAATTCAAGCCCAAGCCTAAGTCCAGAAAGTCCAAGCATAAATTTATAAAGAGTTTAATCGACTCAGCTGATTCTCATCCAACTTCAACTTTCCAGCTAACGGTAAATGCAAATTAAAGTTCCAGCAGTCACAATTGAAAGGATGCAAAAGGTTCTCATTTATTTTAGTTTATTCTCAATCTTGACTGAAAACCTTTAAACTAGGTTGTCAAATTTTATTTTTGGTAAACTCCCCCCTGCGGATGTTTTCTGGCTACGCCATTATTTCCGCTGCTAACGTTTCCCCCGGTGTCTCCTTTTAGCTATTTAACCGTCTTGGCATCACTCGTTGCTCTAGTGATTCACAGTTGTAGCCGGGTGTAACCCAGTAAGCATTCAGGCGCTAAGCAGACGTTAGGCATAATGAATGATAGGCATAATGGACGTTAGATATAATGGGTGGCCCCATTTAGTTGCGTTGTAACGAAGCGATAATTTGCTCAAGTGATTATCTAGAAGAAGGCGAAGCGTTGGAAATTATGCTTAACGTCCATTATGCCTACCGTTCATTGTGCTTATCGTCCATTATGGCAAACAACCTCAATATTGCGTAGATCTGATCCATTTCCCATAAGCCCATCGCGACCATTTAAATTGCATGGAATTTAAATTGAAATAAGAAAAGATAATCTAAAATGGAAGAGCACATGCTATATAAAACTTCTTCGCGGGAAGTTGTTCGAATGGTCGTCCGCTGATGGTTGCTATCGGCGATTGTAGATCCAATACATTGAATGAACACCTTTTCAATGTAGCTCTACTTGTTTGCTTCTTGTGATCGGCGATTTCCGACTAAAATAGAATAAATTCAAGTGCCAATTTATCCGCACGTTTCGGAATACTTACTGCCTTTCACTCATCATCTGCGGACTCTAAAACACTATGTTAAACAATATTAAATGCTCTGATTAGTCTCCCCAGCTAGCATTTTCATATGTTTAAAAAAGGTAAAAATAAGCATTACGTATAGATATACATGCTAAATAAACCGTATTTCATGCGCAAAATTGGCATATCCGTACTATTTTGGAGGCGATATACGTGATTACGCATAATTTTGAGCGATACGACTATATAAGTATTTATATACGATAATATCCGATTAAGCGCGAGTCGCTCCGTACTACTCTACGATTTTGTGCTGAAAATCGTATGTATGTCAGTCATTATCATTATATACGACAGAAAATCAACTTGATCCCACTTTATCCAGTTTTAGTTACGATTTAGAGTTTTATAGGAGATATTTACGATAGTTTTCGTACATTGATATACGAGTTGGTGCTAGTTGGGTCGTCAGTTCGTCCGGCAAATCGTGTTCGTGCATTATCTGTCGTAGCAGGTCTTGAGCGTCTGAATCGTGTGCTGCTTTGAAGTCAATAAAGATGTAATGCGTGGGCAAGTTCTATTCTCGAAATTTCTGCATCGGTCGGTCATCAAGCGTTCTCGATCCAGATTTTCGAGAGCAGCCTTCACTCCTACCAATGACGTTGCGCAAAGCCAAAACGCAAGAACTATCAGACGAGTGACGAGTGGTGTTGGCCCGGTAGGATGATAGGATTGACTGCGTCGTAATCGATCGATGGGCATGCACCGGTCCGGCCACGGACTCTCAACTGCTCATTTTCATCAAGGAAAGGACTAAAGTAGGCAATAGAGCTGCTCTTTGGGATGGACTTCACCGCAGTTCCAGTCAGGCGATTACCGTAACGAATGGTGATTTCGTCAACGTATTCGCTCTGCTGGGCGAGACGATGAAGAAAAGTTTCGGCTCTAATTAATTCTTGCTGCGTCAGCGTTCGGCCTTTTCCTTTATTCGTGCTGATCATCTACTTTGAGTTGCATATGTAACGAAAAACGTGCTTCGGCGTATAGTTGTCCATTTTGAGAAGTTCTGCGGGTCAATGACAGGTTCTGTTGCGGGAACGTGCGTTAACAGGTGAGCTCAGTAGCGCTCTGATATCTTCATAGATTGGCGATTGGCCAACGCTGTTTGATAAACGAAGTCCTAAGATGCTGGCTTGCAGCTCTGAACGTGGAATGGAGAGGAATTTTAACGGGGCAACTCTCGTTTTCGTGCTGACAAATGCGGTTTCTACCAAGTCCCCTTCTTCGAAGCGGAGATACACGATAGCTGCAAAGCCACTCTCACTCGCGTCAACAAACGAGTGCATTTGAACGTTACCTCCTAGGGACGGAGACAGCCTGGACGTTGGTCACTTTCGGCAGAACCTTCAACCACATCAGCCACTTCTGGAACTGTGGCTCTTCGATTGACGTTTCCCATTCAACCGAGGTTCTCCAGATCTCCTGCAGTAATACCTTCAAGTAGATTAGCGAAATGCGAAATGAAGCCAAGTGGGTCGAGTATCATCATGAGCCTCCGAATTACCTCACGTTTAGTAGGTTGCCGACGTCCCGATCCATTCCTCCGGTAACTTCTCTTCCTTTCAGACCTTGTAAATAACTCAGTGTAGAGCCGTTACCGTTGCTAATTTGTATGCCGCTGAATAGATCAAAGTTATGTATTAGTATATCGGGTGACCTAACGCAATCGTTAACCTGCTACCCAACATTGCCTTGGAAGGGGTAACACGATGAACAAACATGGAAAGGAACGGGACTATTACCACGAGATCTCACATCAATCTCTGGTCTTGCGGATGACATGGACATCAAACCAGAGATAGTGAAGAATTAAAACAGTTGTTTCGAGCTAATGACACGCGCAAGTTTTACAAGAAGGTGAACCAAACTCGTAAGGGCTACACACCGAATCCTGACATGTGTAGGGACGAGGGATAGAATCTAATTACAACGCGCGAGCGCGAGGTTGTCGACACGTGGAAGCAGTTCTTCGTTGAGCACCCCTACTGCCAAGTTGGCGAAGGGGAAGTTAACCTAGGAATTCCCATGGAAGATAGTGATGTCCCAGCACCTGATCTCTAAAAAATCAAACCGAGAAATCGGGTTGCTAAAGATCAAAGCCGCTGGTAAGGACCGTTTACCGGTATAGCTTTACAAACATGCCCGAGAAACGCTGGCAACGGCTCTACACTGGGTAATTTCCAACATTAGAGAGGAGGAGGAGCTACGGGAGGAATGGATGGAAGAAGTGGTTGGTCCCATTTACAAAAAGGGTGATCGGTTCGACTACTGTCACTATCGCGGCATAACGCTGGTAAACGCCGCCTATCAGGTACTCCATTAGATTCTGTTACGCCGGCTGTCACCGATAGCACAGGTTTTGTAGGGAAATATCAAGCAGGCTTCACGGCTTAATTTGTTTCGAGGTACTTTGCTGGTATAACAAGCCAGTCGTCGTAAGTTCTAATCTCGGCTAGGCGGTGCCGCTAGATAGAGTCAATAGGATTGTTGCACTAGCCCCGTAATCGTTCTGTACTCTAATAGCCGGTTGTGTAGTCTGTCGATAAAGAAGGGTTAAGTCTTGGAAAAAATTTAAGCTGAAGGCTTTGCTTTTTCTATGGGGGCTCGCGTAACTACAGACCACATTTTCATCATCCAATAGCTCTTGCAGAAGTGTCGGGAGTACAACGTGCCCTCACATCACATCTTTACTGATTTCAAAGCAGCATATGATACAATCGAACGAGTTAGTTAGGGTAGATCATGCAGGAACACGAGCTTTGTGACGGCGAAGGCAATCTATGTCAGACTGAAAGCGGAGTCTATGAGGATTGGAATTTGGCTATGTTAATCAAATGCCCTCGACTCTCGTATGCAGATGACCTTAAAATGTTCTTCCAGATCCGGTCGACTGACGATTGTCACTTTCTCCAAAATCAATTCGAGGCCTTTGCCACTTGGTGCGATGTGAACCGCATGTTAGTGAACCCGAAAAAGTGTTCAATAATCAGATTCTCCAGAAAAAAAGGTCCGATCCTGTTTTGTTATGAGCTCAATGGCACACCAATCGAACGTGTTTCGCATATTAAAGACCTGGAAGTTATCTTGGATCCGCCGTTAACGTACAAGGAGCATATCTCGTACATTGTCGCTAAACCCTCGAGGTCTTTAGGCTTCATTTTCAGGATTGCAACAAATTTCTCCGATATATATTGCCTTAAGTCGCTGTATTGTTCGCTGATGCGGTCCATGGAGCAGATTAGCATAAATGTGCAACCACAAACACTGTGTAATACCGTAATGCTGAGACTACCAGTTCGTCGCACTAATTACTCTATGAATGGCGCTATCGGTGGCCTGCAGCGGGTTTGACTGTATTTTTATGTAACCATCAACAATCATTGGGGCTATTTCGAGAACGTTGATTTAATAATAATAATAATTGGGCTATAAATAAATATGTCGAAAACCAAATATATGAAAGGAAGAGGCTCAAACAGGAAACAAACGCGCGCTTCCCACGGACGGTAACCGTAGACGGTGAAGAAATAGAAGTGGTAGATGAATTCGTGTATCTGTGATCGCTGATGACCGCGGACAACAACACTAATAAGGAGATCCAGCGGCTCATTCAAGAGCGAAATACGACCTTCTCTGCCCTTCGCAAAACGCTACTATCAAGAAGCAGATGCCGCCGTACCAAACTATGTACAAACCCCAAGAC
The DNA here is from genome assembly GCF_943734655.1 of Sabethes cyaneus. Classification (NCBI taxonomy): domain Eukaryota; kingdom Metazoa; phylum Arthropoda; class Insecta; order Diptera; family Culicidae; genus Sabethes; species Sabethes cyaneus. Next base: position 123,781,129 of record NC_071353.1, on the reverse strand, counting down.
AATGTACAAAACCCTTATCGGACCGGTAGTTCTTTATGCACTTGTGCTCGCTGTGATGCTATCCCTGTGATGCTGCTCACCGTGGACATACGCGTTTTTGCTGTGATCGAGCGGAAGGTGCTGCGAATGATATTTGGCGGAGTACAAACTGAAAGCGGAGAGTGGCGTAGGCGCGTGATTCGCGGGCTGTAGGCATCGTAAGGACGCCGGACTACTGTACCACGAAAGCAGTTCTCTTCAACAACTCCACCAGCACCAGGGACAGGAGGACTCAACATGGAAAATGATTTGCGACTTCTGAAATGACTGGGAAATTGGCGACGAACGGCCCATGATCGAGTTGGATGGAGACGGGTGCTTGAAAAAACACGTGCCACTCCGGCTCTATGCTGCTGGTGATGATGGTGATCGATATCAACCGTAAAGCAGCGATAGGAACCTTTTAGACCTTTTAAGTTGTATGCAGCGATATTGGGACTCACTATCAAACTGCCAAAAGGAAATACATGGTTGCTGACAGGGAACATGCCATAACTACGTACTGCAAATATTCTTATAAAGTGAAGGTTGTACAACGTGCTTGCCTACGACGGGCTGGGCATGTGGATAGAATGCCCGACGAAAGAGTAGACAAAACTATTTTCAGTGGAGAACCAAGAAAAGGTTGTAGATGCCGGAGCAGATCCTACACCGCCAGATGCGGTAAGCCATCGAGGTGTACGTACGTTCAGTTGTTAATCGTGAGGATTAAAGTCCGGCATCCAAGGGCCACTAGTACTGAAAGATCATAATTCGTTCGGCACACATAATTCGATAACGGACCACTATCACTGAAGGTAAAAATTTAAAAGATTATTATTGCTTGTTCTAACATTTGGAGCTTCCATGACACTAAACTCAGTGCGTTTGTGACATAACAAAACCTGCGAGAGAAAAGAGCTGACAAATTCTCGTTGCCAAACCTGTACTCTTAACCGCAAAGCTAATAGCATTGACAAAAGGCACGCAAACAGATAAAGTAAACTCGCATGAAATCATTTCAGCTGTGACAATCTGCATTGTCACATTATTATGAAATGAGGAGAGAGTGTATACACTCTGCACAAGTCATAAGCAATAAAGGGTCAATCCCGGTGTAGTGGGTAGCATTCAAACAAAGCAATAGCCATTCAATACTCCAGAACCAGACTTCAAACCAGTAAAGGTCTCGGTTTGTGTGAAGACCAAGCTCGCACTTTTTATCACACCTACGTTCTCTAAGTGTTACCGTATAAGTATTTATTAAATATTGTGACCGTGCTATTTAGTCAAACCACAGTTATTGATATTATGGCTACCTCATGTCACATCTTAACTGATGCGGTCTCGTAGCTTCAAAATTCCCCAACCGCAAAAAAATAACAAATGATATGCCTATTCCCAACTAATTCCCAACTAATGAGTAATTTACAAAACCCACTTTTCTTGAATTCAATGAATCAACAACAAAAATACAAGGTCAATACCTTGTAGTCATCATTACTCTGTGTTAAAATTTGGAACTGTTCGGACATGCTAAATAAAATTGGCAATGGGGTGGATAGATTTACGGTGTTAGCAGCAAATGATTTGCTTTCTGTTTCATGTTCATCACACTACCTGCATAAAGAAACATGCAGTACTAACACAAACCTGCGGGTTTGATAATTTCGCTACCTGTTGATGAATTTTTTGCCTACCTCTTTACTACCCTTTCTCAACATGTCAAAATGATTTGAATAGGGCTTTTGCATTTACCAGATTAGAGAGAGCTTTATTACTTTACAACATTCAACATCATTGCACTGTTTGTTTTTGAAAGAGAGATTTTTTACCCTACATTTTCATAGTAATTAGGTTCAATTTCAAAACTTTGTCTAATTGCATTCACGTGTAAAGTCCCGTTTAATAGGTCAAAAAAGTCTAACCATAATTGTATGCCTGTTGGAGTTCCGCCCACTGGTTAAGCTTTCCATGCCGTTTTAGCTGTGCTTTATTGCCCCACAAGAAACCGCCCCTTAATTTTAGTCAACAAACCAGGTATTGTTTGCCCATTTAGGACTGGTAAATACATATGATCTGTTAATAATATATTTCGATAGCTTTGTAGCTACCTGGTTACAACCACAAATCTGGAAGTGACGTACCACAAAGAATATTCAACACGAAGCAATAAAAAAGAAATTAAAAATTTTTACTTTATAATTATCATATATTCCTTTGCTCATTTGTGTTTCCATTACAAAACACACAATCAATCTGAAAACAATCCAATTTTGAATGCGTCATATATCAAATGACTCCTCGCACAGTAGCTGATGAAGCTCAACTTTCAATCCTCCAGGGAGAGGACAGCCTGTATCACATTCAAATCACGCAATTCCATTTGGAAACCTGTAACATAAAGTAAAACCATCACGATTTGGTTTGATGATAATGACGAAGGCGAACGCTTTATTTGCTGGTTGCCTTGCAACCTCTGAGCATCCTTTCTGCAGAAACCAATTTACTAAAATTGCTTTACCCTCATTATCAACAGCAGTACTTCTTCGGTGGTAAAACACACGTACCTACAATCCTAAAGGATAGGGTATAGCTTTGTCAATCTAATGTTTTGTCGACAGGGTAGAACAATTTCGGACCGTGATATCCGAAGGTGCGATTTCCTACGAACCGCTTTGAATGTTACATTTCGAAACGAAAATGAGAAATCGAGTTTTAAAGCGAGCACTAAGGAAAACAAGGGAAACATCTGAAAAACTCGACACGTTAGTCCCTTTACATGTGACAGCCGTGATTTCCCACCCACGATTCCGGGCACGACGTGTGGACGATAAAAATCCTAATCAGCTTCACTTTGACCTGACCGCTTCTATACGGTCGGAAAAAGGGGTTTTCTCTGTCGGCCAGCAGCACCAGCAGCAGCATGCATTGACGGTGGACTAAGTTTTTCATTTCGACCAGCGCAACGCCTGTGATGGGCGGGAAACGGAAACATCGGCAGCAAAACACCGCCAGCAAAAGAAAATTAATTTTCCATCGGTCCGTTTCAACCGGCCACCAAACGCTGTGGCTAGCAGCAGCAGCCGTGTGTGGAGTGACGGTCGAAACCGGGGGCGATTTTTCATCATTTCATTCAAGAATCAGATTAAAAGTGAAAAATAATTTCCGTCCACATAATAAAATTCCCAACGAATCTCCCACTGCATCGGGCAAATTGCGGACAAAATCCAGAATGAAGTCGGAAAGGGCTAATAAAGATTATAAAAGGATTTTCTTGATAAATACAAGAGCTTTGGACTGGGAAGATAATACCTAGTTGAGTGTGTCGTTCTGTGTCTAATTTGACCAGTTGACCATGGGGAACAATTTGATGCTTTAAAATTGTAGTCAAATAATTTAGTTTATTGATTCAATTTAAGGCTCTTATTTCAAAGAGGTATCAAAAAGATAAATTTTAACGGTATTTTATGCTTTCTGTATTTGGTATTTTATTTACACAGTCCCTGCAGCCAATTCATTATATAACAAACATAAAAATCCAGAGTTAAACAATGCAAAGACCAATTTTCACAAAGCCAAAAATCATAAAACAACACCGGTTCCCTCATCGCGTGCCACATCCTCTCAATAATGAAACATTAAAACCAAACACTTTTTCTGTCGGCGGAGGCAAATCAAGCGCTACGAAAAAAAAGTATATTTTATTATTTATGTTAAACTCCATCACCAGATCAACAACACGACGTTTTCCCACTGCATGCATCAAAGCCATCCGGCACCGACGGCGATGGTTTTCCGCGACAGACTGCAACCGCCGCTCCACTGCTGCGCTGGCTGCCCTGCCCTGTCCACGGAGGTTTGGAATCCCGGAATGTGTGTGCCACTCGTTGGGATAAACGACACGTAATAAATAAAGATAAACATTAGTTTTTTTTTTCATCTCTCCCAACGACTACCAAGTGCTATACTACTGGCCAAATGAATCTGTCGTTGAGGGAGTCAACATTCAGCCTCCCATTGGCTCTGCGACTGACGCAAAATGGGTGGGGTTTTGATGAAACCCCAGAAATGCGGAAAAATCTCCGCTCCGTTCGGCTATCATTGGACATCTGAAGCAAAAAGTGCAAGTGTAGAAAACCAGCAGCTCTGTGGATTTCCTCTTCCCATCACGGTTGGTTGGAATTTTTCACCAACCTTCGCTTCCACCCGGTTTGCCGGTTTGGCATGGCCGGATTACTCGCACACCCACCGAACGAGTGTTGGCTCGTTATATTTTCCAGCAGGGCGAGAGGAAAAAAAGTCACCAACCACATCGTTCGTGGTATTGGTGATTGTGTATTGGTGGCCACCACACCGCCATCGCAGCTTCTGGGAGCATGTACCCCGGCGCTGCTGCTCCATCGCACTTTATACTTGGACGGTTGCCCCGTCGAATGGTAGATACTGAATATGGATGACACCACAAACAGTAGCCCACTGCTGACTGTTGCGCTACTGCTGCTGAAGTTGTTGGTGTTGCTGCAGCCACAGCGAACGAAGTGTAAGGCTCTGCTGAATTTGCAAAGTTGCATTTTTTTTTGCTTCCATGACCATTCCACTTAGCTCCATGAAATGAAATATGAAATTTCAACATACAATATTTATTACTATTGGAAAATCCAATCCAAATTGGATCAAAAACTATATATTTTGTCCCCTTCAGATATTTATTTTTTGTTTAAAATACAACATAAATGCCATTTGACACTCGAAGTTTTTCATAAAAAAGTTGCTTTAGCTTGGATACTCATAAAATTAAAAAAAAACTTTAAATACTAACGGATTTGGTGTATTGTCGATTCGGATTTCAGAGATTTCCAATAATATTTTAATGATGTCAGGAATTTTGGCAAATTTTATTAAAATATATATTTAGATTTGAAGGAAAAACGGTTTTAGGTCAAATGATGGCAGTAACTATTATTTCCGAATGCTTTTTCTCTAAGCCTTTTATAGATTACAGTAATCCTCCCAATAAGGACGCTAATAGGGACCGCGTTAATGGAAACCGTGTTAATGGAGTCTATGTAGCATATGGGAATTGACTTAATTGGTTCCAACATGGAATAACTCGTGATCGTGACCATATAGACGGTTGGTGTCTTCGACAAAGTTGTTCAGTACATCAGCGGGTTTTCAGTAGATTATAGTATGGCGGAATTGTCTCACTACGTGGCGCTAGCGTATACGTAATATTTTTGTATGGGCTGTATCTCGCACTGCAGGCTATCTAGAAAGTTGCGGCCTTCGGGAAGGTTGCTCAAATGACTGCCACCTTCAAGATGGCATGGAAAAAAGCGCAGAACTGACTCACTACGTGGCGCTAGTGTATATGTAATCCCCTTATGCAGGCTGTATCTCACGCTGCTGACTATCTAGCAAGTTGCGGTCTTCGAGAAGGTTATTCATATGACTGAGACCTTCAAGAAGGATGGACAATATTGCAGAATTATCTCATTACGTGGCGCTAGCATATATGTAACATTCTTGTATAGGCTGTATCTTGCGCTGTTGACTGTCTGGAAAGTTGCGGTCTTCGAGAAGGTTATTCATATGACTGCCACCTTCAATATGGTATTGAAAATATTGCAGAATTGTCTCATTAGGTGGCGCTAGTGTATATGTAATATTCTTATACAGACTGTATTTTGCGATGATGACTATCTGGAAAGTTGTGGTCTTCGGGAAGGTTATTCATATGACTGCCACCTTAAATATGGTATGGAAAATATTGCAGAATTGTCTCACTACGTGGCGCTAGTGTACAATTAATCCGCTTAGGCAGGCTGTATCTCGCGCTGCTGGCTATCTAGTAAGTTACGGCCTTCGAGAAAGTTATTGCAGAATTGTCTCACTACGTGGCGCTAGTGTATATGTAATCTTCTTGTGAAGGCTTTATATTGCACTGCAGTAAATACAAAATATCTGTTAAAACCATGCAACCAATTCACATTCTAATAATAATTTTAATAAAGCTTATACAAATTTGTAAAAAAGTTTATGCCCTACTAGCACAGTTGTTATAAACTAGTTGTGGTAACCGATTAATGACTGATTTCAGTCATAAATAGGTTGCAGCAACCAGAAGTGACAAAAGTGTGCTACTTGCGTGTCCTGGTCTGGAAATTTTTTTGAAGAGGGGGCAAGAAAAAGATAATAACATCAGACCTTCAATAGCTAAACAAAAAAGAAAAAAACCAGTGTTTATTTTTCCATATATTAAAAATTAAATACAAAAATTTTGTACAATACTTAAATTTTTGTTGAAACCTAACAAACCAAAATTTTTCGACTCATCCTGGTAAGCATCCTGGTAGAGATGAACCAGTTTGATAATAGTAGTTCAACGGTAACCACGAAATAGTATCATGATCTAATCATCTTTTGAAAATGGCAGTTTAGGTCCCTACAACTTTTTTACATGGAACGCATCTGCTCACCGACGTGCCCAGAGGTGGGGCTCCACACTTGCAAATCAATGCTGACCTTTATGTTTATGCTATTATGTTCAGCATGCGTGTTTTTCGAAGAAACTCGTATATCCCCCACCAGGGCTGTCATTCGCTCACACTATGCGCCCAATGTTCCAATATTATGCCTTGTCGCACAGAGCGATTCGGCAACACACCTCTACAGCTAATATGCACACAGCGTACGAGCGAAAGCGGAGTGGGAGCGAACGACAGCACTCGGTGAAAATCGCCCAGTGACTGATCATCCAACCAACACTTGGTGCTGCCCTTTGCCACACTCCGTGCGGAATTAACGCAAAAAAATTGTTTTATATTTACAAATTTTCTGCCCTTTTAAAAGTCAAAATATACGCTGCACTGAACAACTAATATGGTCTATGTTAAGTTAGTACGGATCAGGCGACGCAACAGTAAAAATGTTTTTTTCAATCACACCACTTCAACTAACCCAGCGCAGGGTGTACAATCCAGCCGCGCAGAGTGCGGCTCTTGGTGTGGTAAAGCACGCAGCAAATTTATCACACTGCGTTTGCGACTGCCTTTTCTTGGTGCGCGTAAAACACGAAAGAGCGTGTTTAGCAAAAGAGACACTGAAGGGAATTTGTGGGCGAACACACGCTGCATGGCGAGTGTTGTGTTGTTTAAGAATGTGTGTCTTTTGGTCTGCGCTGCGGTTTATGCCACCTCTGTCCCCCACAGTCCTCACAAAAATAATCCATCGGATTAGCCTACCATTTATCCGTAAATGCTACTTCCTAAATGGCCAGAAAAATCCCAGCGTCATTTGAATAATCTTCTCGAAGACCGCAACTTGGTATACAGTCAGCAGCGCGTGATACAGCCTGCTTAAGAAGATTACATATATGCTAGCGCCACGTAGTGAGGTAATTCTGTAATATTTTCCATCGCTTCTTGAAGGTCTCAGTCATACGAATAACCTTCTCGAAGACCGCAGCTTGCTATATAGTCAGCAGCGCGTGATTCAGCCTGCTTAAGAAGATTACATATATGCTAGCGCTATGTAGTGAGGCAATTCTACACTTTTTTCCATCTCTTAAAGGTTTCAGTCATATGGATGACCTTCTCGAAGACCGCAGCTTGCTATATAGTTTGCAGCGCGAGATACAGCCTCCATAAAAAGATTGCAAATATGCTAGCGCCACATAGTGAGGCAATTCTGCAATATTTTCTATGCCTTCTTGAAGGTCGCAGTCATGAATAACCTTCCCGAAGACCGCAGCTTGCTATATAGTCAGCAGCGCGAGATACAGCCTGCTTAAGAAGATTACATATATGCTAGCGCCACGTAGTGAGGCAATTCTGCAATATTTTCCATCCCTTCTTGAAGGTCGCAGTCATATGAATAACCTTCTCGAAGACCGCAACTTGCTAGATAGTCAGCAGCGTGAGATACAGCCTGCTGAAGAGGATTACATATACACTAGCGCCACGTAGTGAGTCAGTTCTGCGCTTTTTCCGTGCCATCTTGAAGGTGGCAGTCATTTGAGCAACCTTCCCGAAGGCCGCAACTTTCTAGATAGCCTGCAGCGCGAGATACAGCCTATACAAAAATATTACATATACGCTAGCGCCACGTTGTGAGACAATTCCGCAATACTATAATCCAATGAAAACCCGTTGATGTACTGAACAACTTTGTCGAAGACACCAACCGTCTATTAGGTCAGGATCACGAGTTATTCCATGTTGGAACCAATTAGGTCATTTCCCATATGCTACGTAGACTCCAATAAGGACGTTCGACCGCGTTAATGGAATCACTCGAGACCGTCCTTAATGGAAACGTCCTTATTCGAAACCGCGTTATTCGGGGGACTGCTGTAACTTTCTATTTATTAGTGTATATTTTCAGTACTCATGTGACATCCATTTTACGCTACAATAGTAATCAACCAATAAACTTACTTGTCATACTCACTTTTACTCTTCACGATTTCTTATTCGTTTTATTAATCAATTCCTCCCTCCCTACCTGAAAAGAGGCGTGACAACTGGCTTCTTTGTCTTCTTTTCACCAATATTTTACAATATATTTGTCGACTGTTGGTAACTAATACTTGGATATGTCGGCTTGATCCGTCTCAAAAAATATCTAAAATGAGTGTCGATGATGAAAAGATGAAATAAATCATCGAAACTGTCGGATGTAGAGATCAAACTCGTTTCTGATAATTTTTGAGACTGATCAAACCGAAAAAAAAATCCAAGAAGCAATACTTTTATATAGTTCCCACCTTGCCGAGAAATGTTACCAATAATATGTTTGTATTTTGTATAAAAACCTTTCCGTATTTTTTCATACGTGTAAAGCAGTCCAATTCAGCCTATCAACGGCTGCTCTAAACTGGTCTGAAAACCAAAAATCTGTTACGATTTGTCACATCTTGTCTTAGTTCCCTATCTCTCTCGCTCTCTCACTCACTCATCTGCTTATTCTCTTATTCATACGTTCACTCACTCACTCACTCACTTAGTCACTCACCTCACTCGCTCACTCACTCACTCACCTCACTCGCTCACTCACTCACTCACTCACCTCACTCACCTCACTCACTTACTCACCTCACTCACTCACTCACCTCACTCACTCACTCACCTCACTCACTCACCTCACTCACTTACTCAACTCACTTACTCACCTCACTCACCTCACTCACTCACTCACTCACCTCACTCACTCACTCACCTCACTCACTCACCTCGCTCACTCACCTCACTAACCTCACTCACTTACTCAACTCACTCACTCACTCACCTCACTCACTCATCTCACTTACTCACTCATCTCACTCACTCACTCACCTCACTCACTCACTCACCTCACTCACTCACTCGCCTCACTCACTCATCTCATTCACTCACTCACCTCACTCAGTCACTCACCTTACTCACTCACCTCACTCACTCACTCACTCACCTCACTCACTTACTAACCTCACTCACCTCACTCACTCACTCATCTCACTCATTCGGAGTGGACACCTCCAGCGAATAAGTAAGTACACACTATTGAGCGGGCCTGAAGAACAATAGATTTTGACAGTAACCTAATCTAACCCGGACGCGTTGCAACTGACCACGGTAATGACACTAATGCAGCCAACTCTTTAAAGTATCCTGGAAAATGACGATTACTTGAATCAAGCATTTTTCTTGTCAACGGCCAGGCCAACTGCGTAGCATGTACCGCAGAGAGAATTCCAAGGAATCGATTGGAACCAGAAATAATATCTAATTCCATTAAACTCCTTGAAATCAAGGGGAAGGAAGAAAGCGTGGACTTCCCGTAGCAAGCGATTCCCATATAGATAATGATTTATTTACAGTCGTTGGGAATATCTTTGCTAATAATGGTTAAGTGATACTCCGAACTATCGGGATGAACTAATGGCATTTAGATCAGAAGACAGGCTGCAATTGACCAATGATGTATCGTCTTATTTTACTCTCTGAAAATAGATAAATCTACCAAAAATATTAGTTTAAGTAATATAATACTTGAAAATAAAGTTGTGCTGTTCAATGGTTGCCTAAAACTTGTAAGGTTAGAAACTGAAAACCACAGGACCTCCTAGCTTGGCTACTCAATTATACAAATTGAAGTATTTCCAGGTATGTCCATTCACTTCTCCATTTCATACCCAAGAGCTTTGTGCAATAGCCAAACGACTAAAAGTGAATAAAGTGCCCGGTCCGGATGGGATTCCGAGTGTAGCTCTCAACACAGCGATTCAGGGGAATTCGAATATGTTTTGGACGGCACTACTGAAGCACCTGTAAAAAGCGTTCTTTCCAGATATGTGAAAAAGACTCAAACTGGTGTTCCTGCCGAAACCAGGAAAGATTTTCGGCAATTCCTCGTCCTCTAGCCCTTTTTACCTTTGTTATACTATATAACAAAGGTTTAGAAATTGGTCGAAAAACACGAAATTGATCCAAGGCCCGGAGGGCCGAGTCACATGTACCAATCGATAGGGTTCGACGAACTGAGCAATGTCTGTGTGTGTGTGTGTGTGTGTATGTGTGTTCGCTCCGAATTTTCTATCGCCTGTTACTCGGAGATGGCTGAACCGATTCGACCGCTATTACTTTTGTTTGAAAGGTATTATTGCCTAGTATATTACTATTAAATGGTTTCGTGGTCTGACTTTTCGTTTGAAAGTTATAAGCAAAAATGTGAAAACTACGTGACACGGTTTTCTCCGGAACCACGCAACCAATTTTAACGATATTAGTACCAAACGAAAGCTCTTATTATTACTAAACATTTTGCTAAGTTTTATTGAAAACGGACTAGCAGTTTAAAAGTTAGCCTTGAAAAACCTGTTTTGACTAGGTACAAATGAACGCCTGTTTCTTAGAGATGGCCAAACCGATTTACGCGCTATTAGTTTCATTTGGCAGGTAATATAACCGGATAGATCACTATTGAATGGTTTTCTGATTGGACGTTTAATTTGAAAGTTATGAGCAATCGAATACACCACACCAAAATTAACAATAATTTATAATGATTTTAACCAAGATAATTTACCTAATTTCAATTATTTTAATATCAAACGAGAGGTTTTCACACTACGAATATATATGCAAAATTACATAAGAATTGGTTTTACCGGTCAAAAGATATTAACCCTCGAATACTCGCGCCAACTTTTATAACACAGTTACTTGCGCGCACGATAGCCCAAAACCAAAGAAAACGTGCGCACTAGAGTTTTGACTAGGAAAACTAGGTTTAAAGTTTATCAAACCTTTGGAACAGTTTCTTAAAATTGAAAGCTTTATCGTCTGGTAGAATTTGAATTTTGATTAATCCCCCTAAAAGTGAAATAAAAAAATTATTTTCCTTCAGTTTCAATACAACACATTGATGTGTTCTGCAAAGTTTTAGAGCATATTATTACAAGAAATTTTGCTGAAAACAGTAACCTTCTATCTCTTCAGTGAAGGTATAAAAATCTTATTTATTGTATATGAATTTGTAAAATCAGTTTTTCTATTCTAACTCTTCTTGTAATTGTTGTATGACTTTTTCATGTATTACAAAGTTGTACAAAGAATAAAAATACACAACTTTGCTGAATTTTATATACCTCTATGATTGCTTGTTTAGGAACTGTAGAACTTTAATTGTAAAAAATAACCTGATTTTGACCTCGAATTACTCGATTAGCAACAGACGGATACATCTTAAACATTTTATATTTGCTGGTAGTTTTGCTGCATACAGACACCATTTTTCCATATGAAGAAACGAGAGAAAATTCCAGTTGGGGTCAATTGCGGTACACCTCACATGCTACTTGCTTCGTTTCTGTGATGTCGGCTTATGCTAATCTTGTTTCCTAACAATTTAAAGTATTAATGCATTGAATAATTCTGACATTTTGCTCATAACAAGTTTACTGAAGAATATACGTTAGTGTATACGTAATATACGATTTGTAACTTTATAACAATATGGCATTCAAAAACCTACACATGTTGTACAAAATACAACAGCGTGAGTAACCGAAGGTTAATAAAAATTGATGAAATTTATTCAAGAAAACTTTATTGTTGTGAATCAAATAGAATGGCATTACAAGAAATTATGCATAGTTCAAAAACTTATAAACTAGACCTTTACTACGCAATGTATATGTTAAAGAATAATATTTCATCTTACAACCTGCTTTTACTTGCACTTACCCTCATTAGTAACAACTTACTCAGCAATTTCATGAGAATAGGAACTATCAAAATTTATAAGTGTATATATTTGGTTCAAATTTTGTAAACTTATTCAATTTCCAAAAATTTCATGTAAACCAAACGTGTCTATTTCTATCTCAAATAGCAAGTAAGACCGTATAACAAAGGTTCCTTTCACCACTAGGTGGATTAAATCAGGTTTTTCTTGCTTGATACGCTCAGGAAGCTACTAAAAGAAAGCATCCTCAACAGACATTTTACGAAAAGTTAAAATGGACTACATATCGCAGTTTCGGATTCGCGCAGGAAAGTTCACAGTAAATACCGTTCGAAAGGTTGTAGAGAAAGCCGAAATAGTATTTAAGCAAAAAAGAAGGACGTTATGACTATGCTCAACAGTGCAAGCTGAGTAGCCACCGCTGAAACACGACTGCTTCCGAAAGTACTTGCACACATTCGGGCACGCAAGGTCGCCCTTTTACGCTAGGTGCAGTGACATCGAAGAGACACCTCAAGACGTGATCTTCGAATGCTCTCGATTTGAGTTGAAGTAAGCGCAGAAGACTATTAGTGAAGGAACGAAAAATAATGTGGATAATGTCGTCCAGAAAATGTACCATGCCGAGAATGTATTGAATGCCGTAAACAGAGCGGTGACAGCGATTATGACTGTGGACCAGAGCCGCGCCTCAATTGTGGTACCAAGTCCGGTGTAGTACACTGTCGTAAGGGCAGAAGTTCGGAACTGGCTCAAAGCGCGGCATGGACATCATGCAAATCGAAAATTCTGCAAGAGTGGCCGTGAAGGGATGGACGTTAAGTTAGTCGTATCTCCGTAACGCGCATGTCTCAACAGACGACGAAGCAGTGCAAAGTCACGCCTGCCTCCCGAAGTAATATTTAACGGTAATTCCAGGAGGTTTTGGGTTGGAAGAAAATGAGTTGTTTAGTGGATTAGAGTTAGAGTCTCACAAAGTATCACGCAACATTAGTGGGCCAGGCATTAAATTTTTCCTCACCAATAAAACTCACTCACTCCCGACCCCAGACGTCCGTCCCAGGATCGATGTCCATAGCGAAGCAAAGTAAAGCCTTGGACTTAACGTCTTTACAGCTGGACCTTTTTTATCGATTTATTGACTGTTAGGCTATTAGAGCCAGTGCCACGACCCAACTGACTCTAGCAGCACCGCCCAGCCGAGATTTAGGCATACTCCGACTGGCTTGTTAGACCAGCAGCGTACCTTGAAGCTAACTGGAAGGCGTAAGATCCAGTTTACGACGCCCCCATGGCGAGAACACGAGATTGTTCATGAACTGGATAAGGTGCATCAGATCTGGTGAGCTCGTGCTATTCTGCTTCCTGTGTATGGAAGGCTGACACTTTCTATAAATGGTAATAAGCTAATAGTCCAGTTCCCCCCGTCCTGTTGAAGCCCTAGTAGGTCTACGGTACGTTCGGAACTGGTGAGTGACAAAGTTGGTAAATAGTAGACTCAGATGGATCAGTCCATTCCTTAAGCCGATCTTGCCCTGAACACAAGAAGCAACAACCTACGACGAGTGGAGATAGTGGCCTAGAATGAGGACTCAAAACATAGAGAATATAAACTACCAAACCAGACCTACATAACAAAGAAATGGTGCAGAACGACAAAGGAACTATTTCCTAGCAGCACTGTGGAGCTAGATGCTTCGACTCTTGAAACCGGATGGTGTATGATTCGCTCGGCCGTCAATGAAGCCGCAACCGCGGTGCTAGGTAAGGAAACCTCTAGCGCACGAAATGATTGGTTTGGTGGGGAATGCCAACAAGCGATGGACAGGAAAAAAAAGAGCTAGGAAAAACTACCTAAGCATAAGGGAGAATTTGGCCAAGTATCGACTAGTGCGAAATGAGTTGGCCACGATGCTGAGGAGGGAAAAGCTGCAGAAGGAGAACAGAGATCGTGTGGAGCCGGAACAACTATTCCGGTCTAATGACACGCGCAAATTTTACGAGAAGGTGAACCAAACTCGTAAGGGCTACACATCCAAACCTGACATGTGTAGGAACGAGGGAGGGGATCTAAACACGAACGAACGCGACAGATGGAAACAGTTCTTCGAAGAGCATCTCAACGGCGCTATAACAGAAGGTGACGCAAGATCAATTAACCTAAGAGTGCATACAAAAGATAACAGTGTGCTGGCTCCCGATCTCGAAGAGATCCGCCGAGAAATCGGCCAGTTGAAGTATAATAGAGTAGCCGGAAAGGGCCGACTCCAGGCGAATCAGACAAAAATGGTCAAGAATCGCTAGCAATGGCACTTCACTGGATAATTTCAACGATTTTGGAGGAGGAGAAACTACAGGAGGAGTGGATGGAAGGTATGGTCAGCCACGTAGCCAGAGGGAGGGCCTTGGGGGCCTTCCCGTCCCCCCCCCCCCCCCCCGAAATATTTCGACTTACATTTAAAAAAAAAAATTTAATGCAGAATAACAATACACCAAGCCAAGACTGTAGCACAAGTATATTTTTGTTGAATGCGCCTTTGAATAACAATATAACCGTCATCGTTTTGTATCTCTCATAATCTTTGAAAATTCTCAACTATGTAGCTCTCCGTTACTCGGAACATTCGGCATGGACAAAGGCGACAAAGAACATGGAATGAAGACTTGGTGCCTGGAACTGCAAATCGCTAAATTTCGTTGGTGGCGACAGGGTGCTGCTCGATCAGTTAGAACCCCGAAAGTTTGGCATTGTGGCACTGCAGGAGCTCTGTCGCAAAGGCGAGAAGGTGTACAGGATCCGTGGCGGCAAAGCCCACTTTTTCCAGAGTGGTTGATCGACCAACTAGGGAACTGGGAACGGGCTTCGTACTATTGGGCAAAATGCAGGATCGCGTAATGGACTGGAAAGCGATCAACGAGAAGATGTGCGTGTTGAGGACAAAAGGCCGTTTCTTCAATCACACCATCTTAAACGTATATTGTCCACACGACGGTAGACCAGACGACCAGAGGAAAGCGTTCTACGCGCAGCTGGAGGCAACATACGACAGCTGCTCACGATAAAACATCAAGATCGTCATCGGGGATATGAACGCCCAGGTCGGCAGGGAAGCAATGTATAGACCGGTGATCGGGCCCCATAGCTTACACACCGACACCAACGATAACGTCCAGCGATGCATCAACTTTGCAGCTTCCCGAGACATGGTGATCAGAAGCACATTCTTTTCCGAAAAAGATATTCACAAAGCCACATGGAGATCACCTGACTAACGAACTTTGAACCAAATCGACCATATTCTCATCGAGGGCCGGTTTTTCTCGAACATCACCAACGTACGCTTCCTACGGGGTGCGGATATCGACTCGGACCATTACCTAGTAGCAGTACACGTTCGCTTAAAACTATCGACGGTTTATACCTTGCAACAAAGCCAACTTCCTCGGTTAAATATTTGGCAGCTAAACAATCCACCAGTTGCCGAAAACTACGCGCGAGTACTGGATGAAGCTCTGCCTTGTTCTGTGGAGCTAGATGCTTCGACCCTCGAAAACGGATGGAGTATTTTACACTCGGCCGTCAACAAGGCCACAACCGCGGTGCTTGGAGTGGAAGACTCGAGTGCACGAAATGATCAGTTTGACGGGGAAGACCAAGCAATAAAGCGGAAAAAAGAGCTTGGAAAATCTGTCTAAGCATATCCACGTAAGAGAATTTGGCCAAGTATCCACGAGCGCGGAATGAGTTGACCATGATCCTGAGCAGGAAAAAGCGCCAGAACGAGGACAGAGATCGCGAGGAGCTGGAACAACTATTTCGGGCTAATGACACGTGCAAGATTTATGAGAAGGTGAACCAAACTCATAAGGGCTACACACCAAAACCTGACTTGTGTAGGGATGAGGGAGGGGATCTAATCACAAACGAGCGCGAGGTGGTCGGCAAGTGGAAGCAGTATTTCGATGAGCACCTCAATATATAGCGATATAGCAATAGGAGACGCAACGGAAGTTAACCTCGGAGTACCTACAAACGACAACAGCGAGCCGGCTCCCGATCTCGAAGAGATCCGGCGAGAAATTCGTCAGCTGAAGAATAGGACTATCGGTCTGATTAGCGCTTTGTACATCGTCAGCTTAGTGCGGCGTATGCTCCTTGATCGAAGCGTCTTGCGGAGGGAAAAGAAGGGTTCGATGCGAGAGTGCCAGAAGCAGTCTTAAAAATCCTGTAAAACATTCTTCTCGACAGCAAACTAATTAGCAGAAACAATATTGTACGCAAACTTTTGAAAACCATTAGAAAGTTACTTGTGTTACATGAATACTTAGTTAAATAAATAAATTAATTAATTCGAAAAAAAACATAAACTGTAACATAAGCATTAAATATATTGCTTAAACAAATGGTTTTCTTGGCCTCCCTCCAGAGGCGAGAAAACCTCTTCTCTTAGGTTTAAAACCTCTCTAATAAAAAATGCCTTGCCCCCCCCCCCCCAAACGAAAATCCTGGCTACGTTACTGGGTATGATCTGTCCCATTTACAAAAAGAGTGATCAGCTAGATTGCTGTACCCAAGTAGCACACGTTGTCACAATTGAGTCGCAGCGGCTGATAATCATCATTTGTTTACTTAATACCACTGTCTGGGCGGAGAAGATTCCAAGTACCATCAATTAAGTAAATAAACGCATTTACAAGAGCATTTCACAACCCGTGTACCAATTGTTTATCTTTACCATTAGCAATATTCTTCAGGTCTAGTTTTTCCTTAATCCGTTGTGTTTACAAGGAACAGTGAACAAATTGTTGCGAAAATGTTACTAGCCGACTTTTTTTGACTTCGTAACTGCTCGTAACGGAAAATTAACTGTTTTGCGACCAGCACGTTGATGACAGTTTGGAAAAAGGTTTCATTTGTGTCACTTGACAACTATTTGGTAACTCGTAACTGAAAGGTGACTGTTTTGCGACGACCAAGTTGTTGACAGTTCGAAAAAAAGGTTTCAATTTGGTCATTTGGTAACTACCTGGTAACTTTTTGAGATTTTTGTCACTAGAAAACTAAAAAGTAACTATTTTTAATTTTATGTAACCTAACTCGTTACAAGTATCCTAAATGTAACTGCTGTGCAACCTTTTTGTATTTTTTTATTTTTATGATTAGTTACAAGTGCTACTTGGGTAATTACCGCGGCATTACGCTAGTCAACGCCGCCTCAAGGTGCTCTCCCAGATCGTCTATCCTCAATAGCAAGTGAATTCGTAGATCTATATTAGACGGGTTTTATGGGGGCCCGTGCTACTACGGACCTAATTTTTACTCTCTGCAAATCCTCCGAAAATGTCGGGAGTGTTTGTTCGATTTAATCGACGTTTTTCGGCGAAATAAGTATGAAGATTTTTAAATACCAGTTAGTCCGGACGTTTCGAGCTACTACTGGTCTTCGCTCATCATCTGCGGACAACTTTTTCGTCTGGGAAATGGGCGACGAGTAACTCAAGATCGAACTGAATGGAGCTTAAAACAGCTCGTACCACCCTGGCTCTAAGTTGACGACGCCATCGGGGTATTACAAAACAATCAGTCCCGTATACATTCCTGTGCTCTAAACAACAGCAGGCTGTGATATTTCAAGCTTGAAAATGTATAACAAATTTTCTCCTGGGGGGGGGAGGTTTGAACCCCCAAACCCCCTCCCCCTCGTCGTTACGCCCATGGTCAAGAATCAAATATATGGTAGGAAAAGGCTTAAGAGAAAGCAACGTTTGCCTCCTACAGACAGTAACTTTTGACGGCGATCAACTGGAAGTGGTTGATGTGTTCGTATATTTGGGATCTCTGGTCACCGCCGACAATAATACGAGTAAGGAGATTCAACGACGCATTCAAGCTGGAAGTCCCCAGCAAACCACAAATCGTATAATAATGTGTGAAAATCATCTTAAATATCGCTAAACAAGCTCGAAATCGTACATAAAGCTTAATAAAGCGCACCCTAGTTTACATTTATTCGTATAAAATGATAGTAACTGATTCACATACGATTTTCGTCACAGAATGGTATAGCATTATGGAACTAATCATGTTGAGTCGGATTCCATCGTATACAAATACTTATGAATGTGAATTGTTTTCATATAATTTGCAATACGTATATCGCCTCCAAAACAGTACACATATACTAGTTTCGTGCATCGAATGCGATTTTTCTAGATATATATCAGTACATATATCATATTTGTTACTTTGATATACGTACGAAAATGTTTGCTGGGTCGAGTCTACTTTTCCCTCCGCAAGATTGTAGCGTCTTGGCGTCAAGCGTCATGAAGCATATACCGCCGCACAAAGCTGACGATGTAAAAATCTCTAATCAGACCGGTTGTCCTCTGCCGTTCTGGTCATAACTAACCCCCCCACCCCACCCCCCCCCCGCCTTTAAAATCGGGTGACAAAAAAATAATTTGTGGGATCAAAGTCAAAATTTTGTGAATCATTCAAAATCACTTACTTACTTACTTAATTGGCCTAACGTCTTATGACAAGGCCTGCGCAGTATAATTTCTCCATCTGTTTCGGTCCATGGCAACTGATCTCCAGTTCCGCGGGCACCCAGTGCTCGCCAGATCTCGCTCCACCTGGTCTTGCCACCTCGCTCGCTGTGCCCCTCTTCGTCTTGTTCCTACCGGATTTGATGCGAAAACCATTTTTGCAGGATAGTTGTCCGGCATTCTAGCAACATGTCCTGCCCAACGTATCCGTCCAGCTTTAACCACTTTCTGAATACTTGGTTCGCCGTAGAGACGCGCGAGCTCGTGGTTCATTCTTCGCCTCCATACACCGTTCTCTTGCACTCCGCCAAAGACGGTTCTTAGCACCCGCCGTTCGAAAACTCCGAGTGCTCGTAGGTCCTCTTCTAGCAATGTCCACGTTTCGTGCCCGTAGAGGACAGCCGGTCTAATTAGCGTTTTGTACAGTGTGCACTTTGTACGGGGGCTCAGATTGTTCGACCGCAAGTGTTTGTGGAGTCCGTAGTAGGCCCGACTTCCGCTGATAATACGTCTTTTAATCTCACGGCTGGTATTGTTGTCCTCTGTTGCCAGCGAGCCAAGGTATACGAACTCGTCGACTACCTCGAACTCATCCCCGTCGATTACCACGGTGCTGCCCAAGCGAGCCCTGTCGCGCTCGGTCCCGCCCGCCAGCATATACTTCGTTTTAGACGTATTTATCTGCAATCCAATCTTCTCTGCTTCGCGTTTCAGTCTGGTGTACTGATCTTCCACCGCCTCAAATGATCTGCCGACAGCATCCACGTCGTCAGCAAAGCAGATAAATTGACTGGATTTATTGAAAATCGTGCCCCGCATTTCGATCGCCGCTCGCCTTATAACACCTTCAAGCGCAATGTTGAATAGCAGGCAGGAAAGACCATCTCCTTGTCGAAGTCCCCTGCGAGATTCGAATGGGTCCGACAATCCACCCGAGATTCTCACACAGCACTGGATCCCATCCATCGTAGCCATGATAAGTCTAGTAAGCTTACCCGGAAAGCCGTTTTCGTCCAAAATTTTCCATAGCTCTTGTCGGTTTACGCTATCATATGCGGCTTTGAAATCGATGAACAGGTGGTGCGTGGGGACTCGGAATTCGCGGCACTTCTGGAGGATCTGCCGCAGGGTGAAGATTTGGTCTGTTGTAGACCGACCCTCCATGAAGCCGGCCTGGTAACTTCCCACAAATCTATTGGCTATTGGCGATAGTCGATGAAAGAGGACTTGGGACAGCACTTTGTAGGCGGCATTCAGGATAGTGATGGCTCGGTAGTTCTCACAATCCAACTTATCACCTTTCTTGTAGATAGGGCAGATAACCCCGTCTTTCCACTCCTCCGGTAGTCGTTCCGTATCCCAAATCTTGACAATCAGTTGATGCAGACAGCCGGCCAACTTGTCCGGGCCCATTTTAATAAGTTCCGCTCCAATGCCATCCTTTCCCGCTGCTTTGTTGTTCTTCAGCCGCTGGATGGCTTCTTTAACTTCCCTTATCGATGGGGGTGGCACATCTTCGTCGCTTGCTGCACCAATGTGGTCACTTCCTCCGCTATCATGGTCTTCCGCCTGCACGCCATTCAGGTGTTCATCGTAGTGCTGCTTCCACCTTTCGATCACCGCACGGTCATCAGTCAAGATACCTCCATCTTTATCTCTGCACATTTCGGCCCGCGGCACGAAGCCTTTGCGAGATCCGTTGAGTTTCTGATAGAACTTCCGTGTGTCGTGAAAGCGGTACAGCTGTTCGAGTTCTTCGCACTCCTTCTCCTCTTGGTGGCGCTTCTTTTCCTTGAAGAGTCGGGTTTGCTGCCTCCGCTTCTGTTTGTATCGCTCCACATTCTGACGGGTGGCTCTACGCAGCATTTGTACCCGCGCTGCGTTCTTCTCATCCAATATCTGCTGGCATTCCTCGTCAAACCATTCGTTACGTCGATTCGGTGCCACACTGCCTGGGACGTTCTCCGCTACGCTGTTAATGGCTGTTTTCACGGCATTCCAACAGTCTTCAAGAGGGGCTTCATTCAGCTCTCCCTCTTCCGGCAGCGCGGTTTCGAGAGATAACGCGTAGTTTTCGGCGACCTCCGGTTGCTTCAGTCGCGCTAGATTATACCGTGGCGGGCGGCGGTATCGTATGTTGTTCACAACAGATAGTTTTTGACGTATCCTTACCATCACTAGGTAGTGATCCGAATCAATGTTAGCGCCCGGATAGGTTCTGACGTCGATAATGTCTGAAAAGTGCCGACCATCTATCAGAACGTGGTCGATTTGTGATTCTGTCTGGTTGGGTGATCTCCAGGTGTACCGATGGTAGAGGTTATGCTGGAAGAAGGTACTACGTATGGCCATGTTCTTGGAGGCGGCGAAGTCGACAAGTCTTAGGCCGTTTTCGTTCGTTTGCGGGTGAGCGCTGAACCGTCCAATCACCGGTTTGAATTCCTCCTCCTGACCAACCTGAGCATTACAGTCCCCGATGATAATTTTGACATCATGTCTTGGGCAGCGGTCGTATTCACGCTCCAACTGCGCGTAGAATTCGTCTTTGTCATCATCGGTACTTCCGAGGTGAGGGCTGTGCACGTTAATTATGCTTATATTGAAGAATCGGCCCTTGATTCTTAATCTGCACATTCGGGGGTTGATCGGCCACCACCCGATCACCCGCTTCTGCATCTCGCCCATCACTATAAAAGCTGTGCCCAGCTCGTGTGTATTGCCGCAGCTCTGGTAGATGGTATGACCATCTCTATACGTACGTACCATCGTTCCTTTCCAGCATACCTCCTGCAGCGCTACGATGTCGAACTTGCGGCTCTTCACTTCTTTAGAAAGCACGTGGGTACTTCCGAGGAAATTTAGAGACCGAAAGTTCCATGTTCCTAATTTCCAATCGTTAGTCCGTTTTCGTCGCCTGGGTCTTTGCCGATTGTTCCGATTAGAGTTATTATTATTACTTACGGAGTCCATTGCTTTGGTTTTTTTTTAGTGGTTCAGGCTTGCAAAGCCCGCAACCAACCCCACAGTATCGCCGGAGAGCCAACGTAGCTCGAAGGAGCCCTCCTCCCCTGTCAGCATACGACCTTGGTTTCCACCGGGGTTGGTTACCCGATCTCCACCCGAGGTTGCTCGTATCCCGGCTGGTACCACGAGGAGGTTGGGGTAGGAGTTGCTAGGTAAGAGGCTGTGAACCACTGTGGGGTCTATTTTATGCCCGGTGCACAAGGCACCGATGGTACGCATTACCAAGCCATTTACCAGCCAAAATCATTCAAAATCAATTTCATGGAAAATGTTTTCGTGGAAAGTACCATTTCGCAGGGGTGATTCTCTCCTTACTCGCTATCGCCCTTTCGAACCCAACTGAAAGAAAGTAATAGAGGTCAGTAGACCTAAGAAAATAAATAAACCTAATTGATAGTTCTTGGTGATTTTGTTATTGAGTAATGTTTTATGGAAGAGTCTAAAATTTCTCGAGTTCGATTAGTTTTTAGGTTACTCAAAAATTTCTGTTTTATATATATGAGAGTCCTTATCCCCCTACCACAGGGGTGAGGCGACTAAAACCATCATAAAAAAAATTCCTGCCTCCAGAACCCCCCACATGCCACATTTGGTTCCATTCGGTTGATTAGTTCTCTAGTTATGAGGAAATTTGTAAATATTTCATTTGTATGGGAGCGTCCCCTTTTATAGGGGGAGGGGTCATAATTTCCCTCCTGAAGAGGGGAGGGGTCTCAATGAACATAGAAAAAGAATTTACCTCCCAAAACACCCACATGCCAAATTTAGTTTCATTTGCTTGATTAGTTATGAGGTAATTTGTTTTTCATTTGTATAGGACCCCCCTCCCCCCTCTTAAAGTGGAAGGGATTCTAATTCACCATAGAAAAAATTCTTGCCTCCAAAAACACCCACATGCCAAATTTGGTTCCATTTGCTTGATTAGTTCTCGAGTTATGAGGAAATTTGTATTTCATTTGTATGGAAGCCCTCCCTCTTAAAAGAGAGAGGGGTCATTATTCCCCTCCTAAAGAGGGGAGGAGTCTCAATTTACCATAGAAAAAAAATTGTCTACAAAAACACCCACATGCTACACCCACATTTGATTTCATTTGCTTGATAAGTTCTCGAGTTATGAGGAAATTTGTATTTCATTTCTATGGGAGCCCCCCCTTCTAAAAAGGTAAGGGGTCCTGATTTATCATAAAAAAATCATGCCTTCAAAAACACCCACATGCCAAATACGGTTCCATTTGATTAATTAGTTTTCGAGTTATGAGGAAATTTGTGTTTCATTTGTATAGGAGCCAAATCCAATTCCAGTGCCAACTTGAAGTCCAATACCAAGACTAATTTAAAGTGCAATTTTAAGTACATTTCAAAGTCCAACGGTGGTGCAATTTCAAGCCCAATTGAATGTCCCATTTTAAAGCCAATCCCAAGTCGAATTTAATTCCAATTTCAGCTCCGATTTAAAATCTAATTCAAGACCAATTTTACATACGATTTTCAAACCAATTTCAAGTCAAATTCAATTCTGATTTCAAATCTGCTTTCAAGTCTAATTCCAAGCCCAATTTGAGGTCAACATCAAGCGTAATTTGATTCTAATTTATGTTCGACTCAAAGTCCAATTGCTAAGTAACTAAGTGAATGTTCATTTAGTTACTAATGAGGTACTTGCATTGTAGCTCCGTAACTACAAAAAATACAGCAAAACTTTATTCAACAACATTGTAGATAATAACTAGTTGTCAAATGTCCTATACATAACTTGGTTAAATTTTGCGCGGCTTAGACGATAATGAATCAAAATTAAGTCAAAGTCATCTGGTTCTACTTAAATTGCGCGGTCGAGTTTCGAGCACACCATAGAGGACGTCTCATGAAGGGGTTATTTTAATACAAAAACATCGATTTTACACAATCCAGCCTTACAATACGTAGGTATTTACTAAATCATCATTCACTGTAAATATTCATCAAACTGTGAAATTACAAGACTTAGCACACTTTTTTATAGCAAGAATATTACACGTGTTCTTTTACCCGAAAACGGTCGGCAAAATAGCGTTGTTGGTTGGTATTGATTTTTATTAGAGAGTGGTTTTAAACCTAAAAGTTCATTCGCCATTCTCAAAATAGCGTTTTTTTATACTGAAGAGCGACAGATTTTTTTATTTATTTCGTTTTTGACGGTACTGGACATGATAATTTTCCTAGTTTTATTAAGCAGCAATCATTTAAGTTATTGTATTACATATTAGAAACATTAAATGTCTTGACAGATTATAAGTTACGTATGTATCAGCGAATCGTATCATTGCAAAACAAATGGCAGTTCAACAATATCAAAGACAAACTTTCACTCACCATTCAAACTGTTCCTGGACGAATCACATTACATCCGACCGCGAGAGGGCAACCCTCGGTAGGAAAGTTCAGTGCCAACCAGAATGCCACTCCCGCCACTCAAACCGCCCGCAAACAGATTTCCCCACAAATCGCTACCTCACACCACACCAGTTTGCCAGTTTACCAATGCCGCTCATGGCAGCAGCAACAACGACACGGTAGGTACGAGTAGTGCACAGAAGCAACATGGCACCGGCATTCGGCCAAGGAAAAATCTCCAAATCGGTTTGTTCTTATGGTTTTCCCTCTCCCCATCGGCTGCACGTCGGATGTGCCCGCTCATCTTGGGTCTATTTATTATTTTCGTATTATTACACATACCAAAAAGAGGTTTTCACATTGCGGCCACTAGGGCGCGCCACAATTGTGGGCGTCGTAAACTCGTGTAGCGTTTTCAAGTTCTGCTGGTCGTCGTCGTCGTCGTCATCGTCGCCACCACCACCGTCGGCCCCGCCATCCTTGCCAACGTCGTCTTGGAAAACAGCACGCAGACAAACAATTTTCATCTACGGAATGAAGGGACGGGGACTGAGTGCCGTACAACCGAAGCGCCTAGAACAGAGAGCAGACGGGGAGCAAAGGAAACCACTACAGTGCCAACCTTCACTTCTCCTATTTTTATTTTCCACATTTTCACATTTTTCCCGAGCGCTTTTTTCTCGCCACTTTTCCACAAACACATCGACAAGCTTAAAACACCCGTCGAGTTTCCCCTCTTTTTTGACATGTGAAACGTGGAAAATCGTGATTTTCCTTTACTTTTGTGCCGTTCTCCACCTATGTGGTGCACGCGATGGTACAGAACCAATACAGAAAAATCGCAGTCCGTGCTTCGCGACGGCGACGGCGACGACGACGACGACGTCGACTTTGTCTGAGATGCGGTTTTCCACTTCTCGCTTGGTTCCACTCTGAAGACCGCATTTTTCACATTCAAACTAAACAAACTGAGTTGAGATACGATTTGCAGTGTCACCTATTAGACAGCGGGGAAGCAAAATTGATGAAGAAAAAAAACCGACTAGATAGAAGAGAAATTAGCATGCTTTCTGCTAGGCGAGGCGAGTATCACCATCCACTGTACTGCCGTAAATCAGACGAGTGTCACTTTGGCCCCCACAAAGCAGCAAATATGAGCGCATATTGTGGCCGCGACCGATTGACAGCGGCCGCCGGTTTTGCGGGTTTTCCGCGCTCGATGGTACGTGCTCGGGTAATTGACGCCCACCGATGCTATGCGTATAACATAAAACTTAACACGAAAATAAAAATGTCTAATTTGTGCCCCACCGATGAAGTGATGAAGGCAGTGTGAGCCGTGTTAGAGAGCTATACGGTGATGAGTCATATTTAAGAGTTTTTAGACGACATTTTTAGGAACGTGTAATAATGACCGATACCTATCTTGGTAAATCTTTTTTCAGGATGTAAACATAAAAAACGATGCTGTTTTCATTCAAAAATTTGAATATTCACAGTTCCATCGGTGCAGGTTCGTTCTAGTTTCGTTGATGAATTTAAATTCAAATTTGGTCCAATTCAAAGCTCAAAACTTCAAAAATCTTTGCCCGATTTTATCGCTCAATATTTTAACAAAATAACGTGAAGAAATATTCCTAAAAATTACTTTAGATTTTCGACTATCATTTTTCGACTTCGGGCTTTCGATTTCGTACTTTGGATTTTGTCTTTATGTTAGACTTTGCTCTGTTTTTGATTTTTGGCCTTTGTCTCTTGAATTATAAATAAATTTTCATTTTGCATTTTTTTATTTTTTTAGCTTTGCTAACTTAAAAATACTCCATCAGAGTCAGTACAGCAATCGACTATGATCATGTGACAAGAACATTTTGTATAGCAACACTAGGAGGATTTACAGTTTTATGCCCAACTTGGCCTCCCACCTGATCGCACTGCTATATCGAATTAGACCCTACTTCCGAACATCCATTAACCCTTCAAAGGAATCTCTTTGACGTGCTGCGCAGTCCGCGACCTAAAGTAGGACCACGAGCGTGTGGATGGTTCCCGACAAAAACGCAACAGCTGCTGCAGTGTTAGCCAAAACCATCACCTCTTTTGTGCATTCAGCTCTTCTTACAATCGAGCGGATATGCAATGCACACCAGACACCACACCACACGATTACGCCGTGCGCACTTCACTCGAAACGGCTGGGTTGGTCTGTTCGCCCTGGAAGGTGCATCGAAAAGGGTCCAGGTCACCGCTATGGCATGAGCTATATTTCCACAAACGCGGTATACACAATTTGGGCTATTTAAACTAATTTACCCATTTTACGCCAGTTTCTTATGGAGAACGCTTAGAGTTCTTCCGAAGTCGGCTTGTTCCAGTTCCACAGTGTTATATCCACAGAGATCGACAGCCGAAAAATGCCATCCTCACTCGGATTTCGTGCCAACAGAAAAACGCGGTCGCCCTAGTCGTCCTTCTGAAGTGGTGTTTTCCACTCATCAGAAAGAGTTCGGAATTCGACGGTGAGCTGTGAGCTACTTGAACATGCAAACAGTCGTAGCTGAAGTTTTTACAAATCGAAATCATTTTTCATTTCGGTTCCGAAACGGCACTGCTGATGCTAGCTGCCAGCAAGTATGTGAAGTTGACTCGAGCAAAGCAAGTGCGCGGCTTTTCCGCATCTTGCACATGCAGCAGAGTTCAACTCCCATCACCGTTGCACGATGCACACAAGGCGCACAGCATAGCTCTGAAGATACAACAGCTGGATGGATTTCAAGGGTCAACGCGTGCTCTGCTAAAAGTAGTCGGCCGACAGATGAAATAAAGGGTAAGTGGATCTAAAGACTAATCCTATCTAAAATTCCAAGTGATGATCCATTTCAAACCAACTGAACTATTTTCTGATGGTTTACCCTACAACGCGCGCCAATCGGTCCCGTGTTTCACGGATGTGTGGAGTAATGGGTTCAAGAGTATAAATATAAAATGTTTCTCTGCTGTTCGGCTTAACTAAAATTAGCATCCTTTTTCGGCGCGATGATTTAAGATTGCCTCAAGAAGCGGTGCAAGGGAATGGATTTCGGATTAACGGAAGGTGCCGCTTTCATTCATTCGTAGAGCATCACTTTGTCGTCATGTTTTATTGTCGATCGACAGTATTGTACTAAGCCACTAGACGAAATGCGTACTGCATTAATAA
Organism: Sabethes cyaneus; assembly: GCF_943734655.1. NCBI lineage: Eukaryota > Metazoa > Arthropoda > Insecta > Diptera > Culicidae > Sabethes > Sabethes cyaneus. Next base: position 123,753,732 of record NC_071353.1, on the reverse strand, counting down.
GTCGAGGAATTTACTATGGGGGACTTACGAAGATTTTTTATTATGCACAACACAAGATTATCGTAAAATTGATCACATTCGTTGCGTCGAACTTGCGTTGGTCGAACGACATGGTTTCTTTCCACGAATCTACAAAAAAATTAATGTAATTCTGGCAAAAAATTAATGTAGCACCAATAAACAATATAAACAGTGATCAATATTTACGAATTTCAGGGATATACTCATAAATCGAGTATCGTTGAATCAGTTTATCGACAGTTTAAGAAAAATGTATCTAATAAATACATAGAAGTTACAGGAGCTCATCGTACAATAAATTGACACATTAATGATTTATCCATCTCAACAATCTTGTTCATTGTTAATATGGTAAAAATCTGATGCTCCATCAGTTTTTTTAAGGACACAGTTCGTTGATTGAAATTTTTATTAACTAACTATTACATTTCATAAAATAAACTTGACGTAGTGTTTTTGTGTTGACTTGAGGTCATAAGGTCAAATAATTCAATAATTTTTATAACGGTAATCATTACATTAGACGAAGCAAATCTTTAAGGTAGGATAAGAGGTGATGGCGACAGAGCGGAAAATTAGATGATTGCGAGGTCATTTATAACACGCTTATCACGTTACGTATTTTGCTAAGAAAGGAGGGTCCTACGGAGGCAATCTACGCCAGACTGAAAGCGGAGTCTAGGAGAATTGGGCTAAAAATAAATGCGTCGAAGACCAAATACATGAAAGGAAGAGGCTCAAAGGAAACAAACGCGCGTCTTCCACGGACGGTAACCGTTGACGGCGACAAACTAGAAGTGGTAGAGGAGTTTGTGTATTTGGGATCGCTGGTGACCACGGTCAACAGCACTAGTAAGGAGATCCAGCGGCGCATCCAAGCGGGAAATCGGGCCTACTTTGCCCTTCGTAAAACGCTACGATCAGGAAGCGTACGCCACCACACGAAGCTAACAATGTACAAAACCCTTATTAGACCGGTAGTTCTTTATGGACTTGTAGCCGTGACGCTGCTCACGGAGGACATACGCGCCCTTGCCGTGTTCGAGCGGAAAGTGCTACGGACGATATTTGGCGGAGTACAAACTGAAAGCGGAGAGTGGCGGAGACGTATGAATCACGAGCTACACACACTGCTTAGGGAGACTTCCATCGTACATCTAGCAAAAGTTAGCAGGCTACAGCGGGCCGGACACGTCATAAGGATGCCGGACGACAGTGCGACGAAAATAGTCCTCTTCAACAACCCCACCGGCACCAGGAACAGGGGGGCTTAACGTGCACGATGGCTCGACCAGGTCGAAAGCGATTTGCGACTTCTGAGACGACTAGGAAATTGGCGACGAGTGGCCCAAGATCGAGTTGAATGGTGACGAGTGCTTGAAACAGTACGCGCCACCCCTGCTCTATGCTGAAGAAGAAGAAGTAGTAACGCACGCTAAGTCAGAAGGCACTTATTATTTAACTTTCATGCATCTCAAATTTCTCTTCACAGGATGTTAGTATTGGTTAAAACAATTAATTCAGAGAAGTCTTAAAATATTCTATCTTGAAATTCAATTTCAAGGTTATATGGAGGTCATTCTTTGTCAAGTGATCATATCCGTTGTAATCGACCACCTCTAACTTCAACCAAATTTGGTATAATTGCTCATTTCGACCCCACATTCAATTTCCAAAAGTTTTGTACGGATTTATTAATCCCTCTTGCAGTGACACTTCTCCATTTTTTACATTTTCGAAAAAAGTCCTTTTTTATTGAAAGTCACTGCAAGGGGGATTGATCAATCACAAAACAAAACTGCAAAACTTTTGGAAATTGAATGTGGGGTCAAAATGAGCAATTATACTAAATTTGGTTGAAATCGGAGGTGGTAGATTACAACGGATATGATCACTTGAGAGGGATTACCTACGAAGGGCCAAAACACAAATGGCCGAATCACGAATGGCCGAAACACCAATGGCCAAAATTACAAATGGCATAATATATCTAATGGCCGAATCACAAAAGGCCGAACGTTATATTCGGCCGAAAATATTCACGGCCATCAACCTGCAAAAACGTGGGGTATATGCTGTCGTTACTCGCTGTCGCTCGTTCGGACTTAACTAAGGGATAATCCCTATTAGTCAGTATGCATGCACCTGCATGCACCTAAATAGAAATGGTTTATGCAGGGGGCTTTCCCCCCCGCAGGGGCGCTTCAGACGGCACACAGGGGAAAATAATGGGGCAAAACACCCAAAATGTCCTAAAATTATTTTTCTATGAAAGTAGACAGACCAAATAACTATATTCCAAAATTTCAGAGCACTGGGAATGATAAAGCCTTTTGGAGAATTTGTTGAATCTGAGGTTTTGTGACTAGGGTAATTTGCCAATTGTTGCACACCTAAGGCAGGAACGTTCAGTTTATCTTATCTCTCGAGGAAACTACTTCGTTACTAAAACCGAAATTTGTCCTATAAACAAAATGATTCTTTTACTAAAACATTTGGTATGTTTTCATAGCCTGGAATATTGCACATATTATGCAATTTGAGGTTTTGTTAAACAGCTTACAGACCGAATTGTTGCCCACTTGATTAATGTCCTTTGCCTAATATTGCACACCTTCAATCCAATTGTTGCACGGCAAAGAAAATATAGAATTAGGAGAAATACCAAGTACAGAAAACTGACACATGAAGAAGAACTCCTTATAAACAGATTTACCAATTATAAGTACCGTACCGTTACCATTTTGACACGCATTTGAACGTAATTCAATCTTCACCGAACAATGGTTTACAAGAACAGGTAAAAATTATTGCATTGAATTAATATATGTATTAATTAAAATTAATTAATATAATTTTGTTTTCCAGTATCTTTCCTTTTTCAAATTTAAATGCAGTATACGTTTTTGGCTGGGATTTGGTTTTTTCAAATGCAAAGTTTTTCGATTTTTTACTTTCAAGCGAATAAGAAAAACCTCGACTTTTAAGTTCTTTTAGCCACAACATAACTTTTTTCTCTGTTTAATAGAAGCTGAAGCATTGTTTTGCGTTATTATGTTCATTTCTCAAGAATTTCTCATAATAAACTTCCGCACACATTGTTCCGTTAATCGACTGTGGATTACGGATACGAACATTATTTTCTATTCACGAAAATTGTTACACGCTGGTAATATCATTAGGCTTTTGCTGATTTAGTCTCCAGAGAAATCGAAAATTATTGGTATTGTTTTAATCCGACATCCAAATAGTGGTGAATTTTCAATAAGAGTTGGATCAAGTAAGAATGGTACAGTAGGGCCTAACTTAGCGGCATTTGCGGATGGCGTGCAAGAAATGGACAACATCCTAATTTTTTTCCAATTATTAACCACTATGCATTAGAACACAAAAATAGTAACATATAGTTATTTAATTAATCAAACATTATGAATGTGGGTATTTTGAAAGGCATACGAAGTAATATGGGGTAAATTTGCTTTTTGTTGAGATCTATAAGCTTAAATTTGATGAGTGATTTCTTAATTCACACTGTAAGCATTCGACGTATTTTGGCTCTACTAAGAGTTGGATTTTATGAGGTAATTTTACTATTCCAAATATTTGTTTGCTAACAATCATGTTTACACATATTTGAAGGTAATGAAATATATTTGTGTTTTGATTGTTTGGAGTGCTGCGATAATATAGATATTCTCAGATATTATTCAAAAACCGAGAAGTGGGCAACAATTGGGTGGTGAGCAACAATTGGCAAACTACCCTACTTCCCATATTTTTCATTCAATGCAAGTTTCGAAAAACTGTTTTTAATCGTATTCTATTAGGTATTTGCATACAAAGTAAACGTGATTTGGTATTGAAATAGTTATAGATTAGCACCTTATTTTGCAGATCGACGAAAATCAAGTACACTCTAAAATATATTTAGTTCAAATCTCAAAATAGTGGCATACATGTGACTTTCAATTTTCAAAGTTGAGCATCTTTTTTTGGGAACGGAAGGTAACCGTCTTTTTTCATACTTTATGTAGAATTTAGTCTACTTTCCAAATACCATATCCGCATTTTGCGCAGATTTGCGCAAAGACTTAAAATATTGAATTTTATTGTACCAAGTGTTTTTAAGCAAAAGTAGCATCAGAATTAAAAAAATTTCAACTGCAATTTTAATGGTAATCTTTAGAAAAGTAACTTGCATTTGTGTAAAGGTTGGTATGGCACAATAATGGTTTTTTTTTGAAACGATGGTCCTACAATTGACGAAGGGGCGGTAGGGGAAAGAAATGAATTTTTTTTTGGCGGAGGAGGAGGAAGAGTGGAAAGGTGAGGAGGGGCGGGGATATTGATAGCTATGCTTAACAAGTAGTCGTTTTAACTCCTACCTTTTGTCCAATGCAGGAAGGTGCATGAGTCGGACCAAGCTATAATCTGAGATTATAACCGGATTCGAACCCACAACACCCGCCAGGGCTTGTGGGTCGCTGGTACTTGTACCTTTGAACCACAGAGGCGCTGGACAAAAGGAGACTGCAAAACTCACTCATCAAGATAGCGACGCGTCTGGTTGGGTCATAGACACAAATTGTGCCTCTTTTTACGTCTATTGTAGATTACCACCGAGCGAGAAGTTTAAATCTAACTGGTTTTTACTGGCAGGACGACGACACTCTGCAGGCTCTTACGACTTGCAAAGTACTGCACGTGACGTTGTTCGTCTGTCAGCGTGTGTTAGCCGTAATTCTCGGCGCGGGTTTTCGAGGGAAGGCCCCGTTCCTATGAAATAGACTAAACTCAAGTTTTTAGTCTTGACCTTGAAATGCGGTCATATATACAGGGGTTAGACAAAATGATCGGGACAGGCAAAATTTTGATGAAATTCAAACGGCCATAACTTTTACAAAGTTGAACATTTGTAGATGAAACTAATTGCATTCGACTGGAAAATTTTCCTAGTTTTCCTAAAATGTTTCAAAATTTGCAATAGTTTACGGACACTGGAGATAAACCGGGTTGTCTGGGGGACTGTCAAAAACTGATTTTTTTAATCGTCTGTATCTTTTTCTGTCATGGAAATTTATTAATTTTCATATTTTATCCTAAAACTAGTTTTCATTTCCAGTCGATTGGTGAAAAAAGAACGGGAATCCGGCGAGAAACAACCGAGATATGGCCATTTTAGTGAAATCAGTTCTGGAAATGTTGCCAGTAATGTTTCACCTTTATGACCATTTTAAAACATGACCAAAACCATTCCAATATGGATGTCAAACTTCAAAAATTTACGAGAGTTGAAAATCATGAAGTTTGACAGCCATATTGACATGATTTCGAATATTCCCTGAAACGACCACTTCCGCCAGGGTACCTACAACCTGCTACAGGGTTGCCATGGCACGCTGCTGACCTGGGAATGCTTCCAGTGTCAATGGCTCATAAAACCTTAACGTTTGATGCTCATATTGACATGGTTTGCGTCATGTCCTAAACTGGCCAGAGCAATAGATGTTACTAGTACTGATTTTACGAAAATGGCCGTAACTTGGTTGTTTCTCGTCGGATTTCCGTTCTTTTTTCACCAATCGACTGGAAATGAAATCTAGTTTCGGGATAAAATACGAATATGAATAAATTTCCATGACAGAAAAAGATACAAGCGATGAAAAAAATCAGTTTTTGACTTACCCCCAAATCTCCCGGACTATCTCCGGTGTCCGCTGACTATTGCGAATCCTATAATATTTTAGAAAAACTAGAAAAAATGCTATTGGTTTCATCTAAAAATGTCCAATTTTGTGGAAGTTATGACCGTTTGAATTTCATCAAAATTTTGCCTGTCCCGATCATTTTGTCTAACCCCTGTATATATTAATTTTTTTTGAAACGATGGTTCTACAATTGACGAAGGGACGGTAGCGGAAAGAAATGAAAATTTTTTTGGTGAAGGAGGGGGATGAGCGCAAAGGTAAGGAGGGGGGATTATAGCTTGGTTCGACTCATGCATCTTCCAGCATTGAACAAAAGGTAGGAGTCAAAACGACTACTTGTTAAGCATAGCTACCAATATTCCCCCCTCCTCACCTCTTGACCACAGTCTTGACCGCATTTCAAGATCAAGACTAAAAACTTGAGATTACTCTACAATAATGGGTCCCTTTTATTTTCCCTCAAATCCATTAAACCTATTGAATATTTTTTATACAGTAGGATTTCGAATTTGGCATGGTTTGATTTTGGCATGCCTCGATTTTGGCAACAAAAGTATCCGTTTTTGGCCACACAAAATATTTCCCTTACAAAATATGCTTAAATATTAGTCAGTTTTCGCATACATGCATACATGTGTGTTCATGAAAAAAAGTTTGCTGTTATAGAATGTTTCGAACAATATTTTTAATGCCGTAGGACTACGTCTTACCGCAGGTTGCCAAAAACTTACTTGCACCGGAGGGATAGCTCTTGGCGGACTTTTCAAGCATAAAATGATTGTAATCGTTGATTTACTCAATTTCGAACGCATTTACATTCAATTTTTTCATATCAAAAGAGAGTCTCGATTTTGGCACGGTTTCGATTTTGGCAACATAGGCGACACGTATTTGTTGCCAAATTCGAAATCCAGCTGTATTTATATTTTTGCTTTGTTCAGGCGTACAATCGACTGGTTTAGTAGCACAGATGACTAAATCTATTATTGAAAAATCATTTTTCCAATCAATAAGTAATATTAAAATGAAAACAAGCAGTTTACGTTATTGATTGATCTCTAACGTGATGATCTTTAAAGGGACGCATCGTAAACACAAGCTGGGATCAAACTAATAATCGTTTTCCCCACAAACACATTCGAAAAAGAGCTTAAATTTTCTCTTTCAGGTCAACATTATTATCTGGACAACATAACACCGAGTAAGAAATAATCTCCAAAAGGTTCTTCATTTATTGTGTCTAATGCTCTACTTAGACGTTTCTTCAAAACAACGTGTTTACAAAACTCTAATGAAGCACGTAAACTTCTTCCAGAACAATTTTAATGTCGATCATTATATTTTAAAAGTGCTTTTTTCGAGAACTAGAATTACAAAAAACAAGCAGTATACTCAATATATAAATTGAAACAGTTGAATAAATAATCACAATTAGAATTCTGAATTACTTTTACTGATTACTTTTCTTTATCCCTATAGACGTATTTCAAGCGGAAAGACTATTTCGGCCAATTTTGTGTATGATTTGTCTAAATATTTTGAAATTAACTATTTCAGAACAGACGCAAAAGGGCAAAATTTCCTACCGTAACAACAACTAGCTTTGAAGAGAAAGTTTCTCATGGGTTTGCACGCGTCACTAAAACTCGAGTCAACAAAAAAATCTTAAGAACACAGTATAGTTAAATTCAAGGTTGGCCACTGGCTGCCAGTTAGTGGTACCGCATTCAAGTCCACAGCGCAGGACCCGTTTGCGACGGTATGCCTTCCGTACGGTTGACGCACGAATGCAGCGTGCCATCGTAACGCTAGGCTAATTGAGATGTTTCCACTTACAATGACCAGCCCGGAGCGACCATGCAAGTTATTAACACCTACGATCGTTCAATCCGGCAATCTACCCGATCATACACATTCACGTCGACCGCCTGCCTGCAGCCTTCTCGTTTCTGCAGCTTCAAGGACGGCCTCTTGATAATTATCCTTCTTGTTTGTTGTTCCTTCGCTTATGCGTTGCTCGTCCCATCCCATCCCCCTATAATGCTAAACACAACAAACAGTTCACAGATCAAGAAGACGAGGAAAGCTTCCGTGTGCAGGACCTCTTGCTGTCCCCGTCCCTTCAACGACCTGACTGCCTCCTAGCCGTCGTCGATGTGTGTGAGAAAAAAAGCTATTTTCCACCAACACACACACTCGCGGTGCGGTTCCGTCTTGCTTGATCCTTTCTGGTCGCTGGCTGAGACACTCACATGAAGATCGTGCGAAGAGGAAAAGCCAAAAGGATGAGTGGGGGTAACAATGGGCTGCCAAAGAGAGCGAACCTTTTCGAACCGCCGAACTGCGAGCGAAAGAGAAAAATGTGCTGCTGCATGTTTTTGCATGTGGTTGTTGAAAACAACACCAAAAAAAAAGAACGTGAAAAGCGTGAACGATTCTTTTTTCGCCTCCGCCGCTGTTGCTGGCTGCGCCAGCCCGATGGATGGTGACGGCTGTGTTGTGGAAAATATAAACGCGTTCGAACACCACCGGAGAGGGCGACCGGGAGCGAGAGAGCGAGAACGAGCGAGCACGGATGGTTGGATGGGTTGACCGGTCGGCGCGTGAAGCTTTGCGAGCGAGAGCGAGTGAGGGGAGGAAAAAAAGCGAAAAGCTGGACGCAGAAAAAGTGTAGGATTTGGGCGCGCACATATACACACGTGCCTACACACACAGAGAGAGGGGCACGCAGCGGTGCGGTGTGGTGAGGTTTGCGTCGTCCGACACACCGCGGCAGCCAGAACCGGGGAGGAATTGGTGAGCATTTTTTAAAAACAGTCCCATCTGAGACACTGTGTGAATTACATGTCCTAACAGCAGCTAGAGTCTAGAGTAACGTGCTCAGATCGAAGCGAAGAGTCTTGAGATTATTAAGTGTAAGAAAGTGTTTCACGGAATCGACGAGAAGTGTTGTTGGGAAAATTCGCGTGTTGATTGAAACTGGATACGATTGACGCGTGGTGAACAAGCTACGTGTTGGAAGGCAAGAGGATATTTCGCTTGTGATTGAAAGACACACATTTGTAACGGTTAGAAGATAGTAATTTCATGCGTACGCATCGCTAAGATAAGACGGCGGGCGATTAAATGTGAAAATAGTGTTAATACTAATTTGGTTGATGGATTAAAACCAAGTAAAATTGGAGGAAAGCAGTGATTTGCGACAGCATTATCTGAAGATACGTTCGGTAGGAATCCGAGAAGTGAGTTACTAGTGTCGCGCAGATGCATCTCCCGGCTAGCAGCGAGTGCCAAAGTCCTCCGGTCTCGAAAAACATGACTGATATGTTTTCCAACCTGCACGACATGCTGCAGGAGTACCACGGCGAACTGGTGCAAACAGGATCACCGGCGGTCCTCTGTTCGGCTCTTCCCACGCACTGGCGCTCCAACAAGAGTTTGCCGGTTGCCTTCAAGGTGATTGCCCTGGATGATATCCAAGACGGTACTTTGGTTACAATCAAAGCTGGCAACGACGAAAACTATCACGGTGAATTGAGAAACGCGACGGCGATCATGAAGAACCAAGTAGCCAAGTTCAATGATCTGCGCTTTGTGGGGCGATCCGGGCGTGGAAAATCGTTCTCGATCACCATCATCATCAGCTCCTATCCCAGTCAAGTGGCCACCTACACCAAAGCAATCAAAGTGACCGTCGATGGACCTCGGGAACCTCGATCGAAGCAAAGTAAGTTTTCGTTTTAATCGCATCATACTAACTTCGATTCGGTTTTGTATTGATTAGCTGTTTTATGATCTGTCTTCATCAACATAGGGCGCCGGTTTTCCAATAAAATTTAGCTTTGAAATCGGGTGGTTCATGCCCATAAAAAGATTGATTTTGTTTGAAAATTCAGGCGCCAGTTCCCGCTAACGATGCTAGCTCGAGTTTCATCGAGCGAGGCTATTTACGTTACAATCAAACCATATGTTGCGAGCATAAATAGCCGCATTAAAAATTAATCGCTTGAAATTGAGTCTGTGCACGCTAACCGTGCTGTGTTCCTAGTGTTGTGTGCTCCCCGCATGAAAACAAAAGACATCCGGAAGTTCAGCTCTTTGATGATTTAAACATAAGTATTTGCCTCCGTCGTGGCCGCCGCACCGTATCCCTTCGGAGGCAAAAAAATCGTACCCAACAACTGCCAACTGGTGGTGGCAGAAGAAGATTCTTGTCTTTGTAAATATTTGAATTTCACACATCTCAACTTACTTTTCGACTTTTGCCGCTCGCCGGAATGTCTTGCAGCCCGCTTTTAGGAATGCCACCACCAACGAATTTTTCCTTTTTCCTTTGATATTCGGTAGAGCGTAGCTTGTTTTTTGTTTCTTTCAACCATATGTAGAGTATTTACCATCCTACTTTCTTTTCGTATTTTTTATTTGCAGATTTTGCCTACGGTCATCCGGGAGCATTTAATCCATTCATGCTGAACGCCGGATGGTTAGACGCGGCCTACATGAACTACGCGTGGTCTGATTACTTCCGTCAACAGCAGCAGCTACAAGCCCAGCAACAGCAGCAGCAACAACCATCGCCAGCACAGGGTCAAACCAATCCCGTCGGAATAGGCATAGGAAAAGGTAAGCATCCTTACTTGAGTTTCCTTTCTCGACCAACAAAGCCTAAAGAGAAGATTAAGCCTGCCATCGCGATAAATGAACTTTTCCCGTTTGCAAAGCGGTTATCATGAGTCACGAGCAGGCTATTAAAATATACCGATTTCGCCCATGCGTGACATTCTAACTGCACTTTGATCCCCTCCAATTCCGAAACCGAACGCGCGATCTAAAACCCCCATCCAATTCGAACCACTTTTCGACCATGGGCCAACTCTTGTGTGTAGCGTTCGCGTAATCCGCCGTGACACAGGACAGGACACAGCACAGACCACTTTATTGATTTCGGATTATTAAACATCGAGTGCTCCCGGAGCTCCCCGAGCCGGGCCCGGACTGGCGGACAACCAGCAGAAGCCTAACCACACACAATTTCCAATCGCGGCCGGACTTTCGCTGTCTCCTGGCGCGGTTGGCCACCGTTGGTGGTGACGATTTTGGTACGCCGCTTAGCACACATCAAGCGACCAACACACACACACGCCGACACCGACCGGGCCTTACCACTTGACACCAACCACCGCCGATGCCGATGCCGAGCCCAAAGTGCATGTACTTTTTTGTTGCATATGCACGGAAATGCATTTTAACTGTTAGTGCAAAGCTTAGTTGTTTAATAGGATAAATGGATTTTTTCGCGCTTCGGTTTTTTTCCTCTCGCAAACGTCCGAGAGCTGCCATATTTTTTGGCCAGTCGCCAGTTTTCGCGCCGATGTTGTTCCATTGGTCATCTTCGGTTGGTTGATTGCTGCTGAGTTGATTTCTGGGTAACTCCCTTTTCGAAAAGAGAAACAGCGGTGCAGGGAAAAACTCAATTAATTTTAAATTACAATGAAAATGGAAAATTGTCGGTTTTGGATTGCATAAAATTTTGTGGAAAGTGTACTTTTTTTACCACGGGTAACCCGAAATCCGAAGGCTTACTGCTGCACACAGGCATCGCGGGGACCGAAATTTTCTGCTTCGATAAAACGCCATGGTCGAGTGGCAGTGAAAGGACACACTGCCAGTGCAGGGTGAAGGATGAAAAAAAGCAGTTATGCCGGCCAGTACCGGTGGCCAATGCTGAGGAATTAAAATTGCATATAAAAATCAATTCGTAGGGGATTGATTTTTTGCTGCACACTCCGGTCGTCCCTCTCGAGCTACTGTCGAATGTCTCTTGTTTTCCGGGACGCCCCTGTTACTTCCGCTATAATCCGATCACCGGGTTTGTATGTGTTGCGATACACGGACTGAATGAACGAAGCGAAAGGAACGCTGGTCCTGCCACATTTTATGCACTTAATCTCTCTTGGCAACGTTGAAATTGCTCACCAACCATTCAACCCAATGACGGAAGATTACGATTGCTTATGATTTTTTGTTTTCTGTTTTATTCTTTAAAGGATCTCCAACGTTACCTGCACCAAACGGAACAACTGGACCGATGCTGCCAACGCCGCCGGCGGAATTTCTCCCTCTTTCCGCCGGTCAAACAGGACTTCCCAACGGTCCAGTTCTACCCAACGGAGCAACCTACCTGTCGCAGTTTCCTTTCGGTCCCCACGCTGATATGCACTTAAAATCTCCGTTCCTGCCTTACGACATCTCACCACTCCGTGCCAACGGCCTACGCACTGGCCCCCACCCGCTGACCGCAACCATCAGCATCCCACCAAACGACTTCATCTCCTCGTCACGCCTCTCGCCGGCATCCTCCCGTAATTCTAATTCATCCCCTCCGTCAACCCTAAATCAATCACAAACCAAAATCAACTCCCCGCTGGAGCTCAACTCCACCGGTGAACAATCTTCGGCCGAGGAATCCGACGACGAACACATCGACGTCGTAAAGTCCGCCTTCGTACCGATCCTACGACCGCTGCCGACTTCCTCGGCCGACACCAGTTCGGATGCACTGAACGCCCCGCTGAAATCGGAAACACCGGACTCGACGACCAGCTCGCCGAAGACCCGCTGCGATCTGAAGGCTCCCTCGTCCAAGAAGCCCCAGCTGCACGAAATCGCTCCGAGCGAACCGAGCTCGCCGGAAAGCACGAAACTGTCCTCGCCCAACATCATCCTCAAGCAATCGGCCAAAACCGTGTGGCGACCCTATTGAGAGTACCTACTGTTCCACCAAGTGGCTGCAGCGATCAAGGCTGCGTCCTGCCGACGGGGGAAGTAGCGCTTTATAGACTAATTAGTTCAGATCTGGTGATATTAATGTTAATGATAATCGGTGATGTTAGCAGTTAGAGTTTAGATCGATTGTAAATAGCGGCAGACATTGTGAATATATTGTGTCAGACATGCAGACGGTAGTACACTTACACATTCATAGATTTCTTTTTATAGTGCGGGTTATAATAAGATGAATCTAATCGGAACAAACCTTAAAAAGAGTCAAGCTCTCGTTCGAAATGTTTTCCGTTGAAAATCAGTAATTAGAGTTGTGATAGACTCAACCGAATTCCCTCGATTTCCCTCTGCACGCCTGTCTCTATTCTCTCCGTATTGTATATATAGAAACTAGTTATCTAGAGATTCCTATTTTATTTTACCTTAAGTTTAGCCAACAAAGCAAGAAACAGGTACATTTTATATAGTACAAAGTGGTATAAAATTGAAACGGACACTGAATTTTGTCAATCGTGGAAAATAAAAGATTTATCATAAAATATCGAAATTGAAAAAACACATGACTATTGCAAGCCCATTCCATTTATCACAGATGTCCCTTCCTCTCGCATCAGCATTCAGGTTCACCGGCAGGAATTGTACCCTCGAGCAAACAATTTCCGCACATCTATAAATCATACTTTCCCTTTTTTTTTCGTCGGATTCTCGCTCTTTTTCAATCGGAACAGCACACGGCGACAGCGACGACGATGACGACGTTCGTCCCTTTAATATTTACACTAACGTGCCTCTTCGCCTAACATCGTTTCCACTGCCACCGACCGTTACAGCCAGCCACCAAGGAAACAAAACATAACGGCAAGCAAGCGTATGCATGCACAGCAGGAAAAATGACGGTGATTACAGAAGAGCTCTTGCTTTACCTACTTGTATCGCATCGAAATCACGGTTTGACAACTCTTCTCTGTTAATAAAAGCTTCACCCTCTTCGGCATGTTCTGCGGGGTGGCCACCACGGCATGGCCGGCCGTACCTCTACCGAAGTGACTGCGGTAACCCGATAACTAACGAACTTCGAGTTCTGGTTGGAATTTGATTGCAGTTTCCGTTGCTGTTGTTTCTTTTTGTTGCATTGTGGATAGATACAATTTTAGTGCTTCAAATTCACTGGTAATTGTTATTATTAGAGAATAGTATGGAATTTTATAAATCCAGGTGTTAACTTTCAATCTAATGATTGTTTTTGATTCATTCCAGATTTCAATTCTGGAAACAAAACTTGCCCAATTTTATTTAAAAATACATAAATTATCTAAGCAAATATTGGATCAGACAATTTATTTGTAGAAAATTTGTTGCTCTAGTCGGTTCCTCAACAAAAAATTTACTAAGTCGACCATCCTTTTTCCCCCATATTTAAAATTTTGTGTTAATTTGAATTCATGGACATGGATTTCAAATCCGTGGAAGAGGAATAGTAGAAAACTTAATTGTACTCTAAAAGAATAGCAAGACCACGAAAATAAAAAACAGACTCTATTCTTTGTTGGTGAAAATGTTCGGTTTCCGATAAATCAGTTTCTGTTTTCGAAAAAAGATCCGAAACGCAAACATTCAGAATGCGTGCCGAACAGTTACGTTCAGAACCGAGTACTGGCCTAAGAAACGAGCCGAAGATAGAGATTAATGAAAATCACGATAAAAGTTCCGCAAGGTTGCAATCTTGGTCAAGTTGTTATTTTCAAAGTTGTCGTTGCAGCAATGTAACAGGCCAGTCTCAATATAAAGTGAAAATTCTGTAACTGAGGCAAAAGTAAATAATCCATCACAAAACATAAATAGTTTAGGTCAGCAACTGCACAACAACACGGTAGTATTCTATTGCTCTACTGTATTACACTGGCGGAGGACAGTAAGAGTTCTTTCTTTCTTTTATTTATCAATAGCTCCTCAGTTTTCGCGACACAATTGTTACGCTTCAGGCCAGAACTCCGCGACTTCGCCCGTATGGTATTTCTAGACGAACGACGCAACTTCTGGCAGGCACTTTGTACTATAAATGTGTGATTGGCTGAAATCTTATTTGACAAACCGACAGCTTTATGTAAAGATAGGATCGGCTGAATCGACAATATTCACTCCGCAGTGTGGCGTTCCTCAAGGAAGTAATTTGGGACCCCTTCTATTCGCTCTCTTCTTCAATGATGTCTCCCTGATCCTACCAAATGGAAGTGTGCTGATAGACGCGGATGATTTGAAGATATACTTTGCCATCCCCAAGTTAAGTGATTGTTTCCGTCTACAGGATATGCTGGACAGGTTTACCAGATGGTGCCGACTAAATCGTCTTGTGGTTAGTATAGCGAAGTGCTGTGTAATTTCTTACCGGCGTCTGAATCCTGTTCTGTTCAACTACACCATCGACGGGACTATTTTGAATCGAGTCGACCAAATTAAGGATCTAGGCGTTCTGTTAGATTACTAACTAACTTTTAAAATGCACTACTCATCTATTGTAGCGAAGGCCAACCGCTAACTAGGCGCCTTCATTTCGAAAATTGCTGCTGACTTCAGCGATCCACTTTGTCTTCGCGCTTTGTACTGCTCATTGGTAAGATCCATTCTTGAATTCGCGTCAATTGTATGGTCGCCTTATGAAGAAGTATGGATTTCCCGAATCGAATCAGTGCAGCATAAGTTTGTTCGATACGCTCTACGTAATCTTCCATGGACGCACCCGCATGACTTACCTTCCTATGAAGACCGGTGTGCATTGATTGGCATCGAAACTCTTGAAGATCGACACAACACCAACCAAGCTGCTTTCGGTGCCAAAATTATACGTTCCAAGATTGTCATTTCCGCACTGCTTGGTCAACTACATACCTACGCACCACAACGTATTCTAAGACCGAGACGATGGTTACAACAACCTCCTAGAAACACTGTTTACGGTAACAATGACCCTATGATTAGTGCGAGCGGACGATTCCAAGAGACATATCACTTGTTCGATTTCAACGTGTCCACAAAAACCTTTCGGCAACGTATTGCTAGTAGCTTGTGATATTTTATGTATGTAACTTTATTTCATTAAGACCACATGTAGTCAGATGATTTATTATACAATAAATTTCGCCGTTCACGACCAGTCCGGAGTGAAAGACGAGCGGCTTTGAGATCCCCTTCCCGCTGATTGTCAGCCCCAGGAGCACCTTTTTCGGGAACTTGGTATGTGAAATGAACTTCACCTCGGAGCTCACTTCCTTCGTGGGAGAAGTAAAATACTAAGTGCCCTGTCAGTCGTTGCCATCCTGGGTGAGATAGATCTCGTCGTCCATCACCACCGCCAGGTCGCGATTCGCCGGAAAAAATCGTCTTGACCATCTTTGTCATTGCCTGCGACTCCGAGACTAGTGGACGGGACTGCCGCTTTCTGACATATATGTCCATGTTCGCCAAGTACTTTTTCACTGTTTGACCCGTTGCACCGACCTCCCGGCCAAGCGCACGTAGCGATGTAGCCACTTTTCCCTCGGTCTTCCTCTTCAGCATTCTTTGGAGTTTGTTATCGCTCAGAGTCGTCGGACGTCCAGAACCGGACTTTCTTTCGATTCTCTGATTGTTGTTCAATAGTACCAAGATATTGTAGATGCCAGAACGGGCGTGTCAGGCATTCACAAAGTGCCGCACGATGTCCGTTTTCGACGCGGCGCGGTACCGTTCTTTGAACACGCACACTTCTGAACGAAGTAGCTTCACTCTTAAGCAACCAAAAGCTCGAATTTCAGGAACAAACTTAGAAGTTCAAATTAAGTTCAAATTTCGTTCCGCAGAACTTTCTTGCTGAACAACCAGACACTACATTTGTAAACCGAACTTCATTCTCAATAAAGTACCGGTAAAATCTGTAGCAACTTGAAAGTTCAACATGCAGCTTGAAAGTTCAATATGAAACATACAAAGTAACTAAGAGTTCGGATTATGGCGTCTAAGGAAGGTTAACAAGCTTTATTTCTATGGATCTATAGCTTGCTAAGCAGCTTTACTTGTAATTAATAACCGAACTTCAAAATTGTCGTGAATTCGCTGCATAGAGCGCTAAGCACCTTTTAAAGAAACTTTGTAAAAAATTTGTAAAATAGCACTTAAGTTCTATTTTTTTACTTTTCTATTTTCTACCTCCGCCTTCTTCTAACCGACTGTTCATGCGATTACGATAGAAACTTTAACTAACACCTATCGCTGCTGGATTTGAACCCGAGCGTTCCGCGTAGCAAGCCTGTCCTAATGCATTGCACCATCTCTGACGCCACTAGTGAATGACATAAATTTTGCCGATGAGTTGTTCTCGAGCGTAAGTTCATTTCGGGCTGTGGTAAATGATAAATTAGCACATCGAGTAAAATCCATCCAAATCGCATATTTGGACTACAACACTACAACACCGATTCGACTTAGAACAAGCATCAATTCTGGATCACAGCAACAAACCAACACGACTACCGATACTGGAAGTATGTCATATAATGACTACGAACAACATCAACAAACGCACCGACACAGATGGAATCAACATATGTTATACGGGAATACTAAACACACTAAAACAAAATAGTAGAAAAACAACCACAAAGGGAAACACTAGCACAGAAACGCAGGACCAGGCACAAACACAAACAAACATCACGAATACAAAACAATGAAAAGTAACACAATTGAAATCAAGCCAATAGTAAAAGTATCGTGCCCAGTATAGGAAGAACAATTCACGACAGGTTAAAATAGTTATTAATATAACGCAAACAAATGACAGTTACCAGTAATACACAATTAGAAATCGTTACTCAATTCTGATTAACTCAAATATATAGTAAACCAAATTGTACCAAAATCCAAAACCAGACAACACTGTAGACTAAAAGAATTTAGACAAAGGCGATCAACACTTTGTAAATACCAAACAAATTATAACTCAGACAACAACTGCTAATAAAAGTACCCGTTCGTAGAAGCCCTGATGAAGATCCAAATCCGGATTGAAACGTTGGCGTAAAAGGCAAATAGAACGTCTACTATAATTTAATGACTGAACAGCCAAAATCCCAATCATTCTATACTTATATCTCAGTCGAAAAATACTAGTGGATTCTCCTTATCTTTTTTATTTTTAAGATTATTGGAGTTTCTTTATGAGCTGAACAGTGTTCTATATAACGACTTAAGTGAACTTTTTGCGAACTTTCTGTTAGAAGTTGCTTTGTATTCCCTTCGAAGTTTAATCATCAAATAAGAACTTGAAAGTACGGTTAACTACTTAAAAATTAAGCAGAATAGAATTCTATTCATGATCATTTCGTTGGCTACTTGGTTACTTGGGTTGTTTCCTACCTGTAGAATTTTATATAATTACCTTCCATGGGAAATTTATCAAACTCAGTTAGCTGTCTTAGTTTTTTTTATCACCATCCGAAAAAAGTCAAATTTTTTTTCATACATACGGTAATCGTGGACAGAATTTCTTGCGCTGAATCGATTCTTGCATGTGGTATTGTAGATTGAACCTCATCGAGTATAATTTCCCATGGTAGATGCTGCGTCTGTCCCTCAGATGTATCACAATCGCATGGAGGACGCATTTGGTTGACGTGCAACCACAATAACTTCGATCGTCCTGCCGTGTCCAGTGCAGCGTAACGATGTAGTTTATAGAACCCTTCCGTTCGATGACTGGTTATGATGGTTATGGTTATGAACTCAAGACTTGGCATTGCTGCGGTGCAGTTCAGTGTAGATCAGGTCGGCTTCTTAGAAGTTGCGTTTGATAGCTCTGTGTCGACGATTGACCTGCTCATCTTATTTGCGGTTCCTTTGGAGCTTGAGTTACAGATTTAGTTTTGTTTAGCAGGCCCAACGTGTTATGCACTGGTCTTCCAAGCAACAACGCTTCACCTGGAGATATCGATTCCGGAGTATTTGGTTTTGGAGTAGAGTGATATACCGAAAGGAATGTGTTCAAATGCTCCAGTGTAGGTGAACCTTATCTGTGAAGCTATCCTAGATCGACTGATGTGCTACGTGCGCGTTTCGGGGTCACTCTAGAGTCCTTTCGAATCGTGCAGAGGGTTGGGACAAGGGGAAGGGCTGTCTTGTATGTTATTCAATATCGCTATTACAGGTGTGATCCGGCGAGTGGGCTTCGAAACGACATTCAAGCTGAAAGTCGAGCCTACTTTTTCCTCTGCAAGACGCTTTAATCAAGGAGCATACCCCGTCGCACAAAGTTGACGATGTACGTAACGCTAATTAGGCCGGTAGTTCTCTACGGATTTGAGACAGTAACTTGCCGTATTTGAACGATAGCGGAGAGTGGCATGTGAACCACGAGTTGCAGGCACTATTTGGAGAGATTCCCATCGTACACCTAGCGAAAGTTGGGAGACTATGGTAAGCCGGTCACGTCGCAAGGATGCCGGACGCCAACGAAATTAATATGAACACATTACCACGGTCGTACTGGAATGGACCCAGACTCTAGGGTTGCTTTCGATGGAGACTTTTCTGCTTCAACATACGCTCTGCAGTCGTTTTTCTGGAGCCTTTTGAGTTCAGTGTCTACTTTGAGCAGTGAAGCGCATGCAACGGGTCGCTTGAGACAGTACACAATACGTACGTCGGGCTTCAGGTACAGCTTCACTTGCGCTCTCCCGCACTTACCCAGCGTGCTTTGGAAAAATTCCGGGAACTGGTGCTTAAAATGGTTGATGAACTCATCTTTCGTTTGTTGCATGGCATTCACGTTGGTTGACCAAACTGCTAATCGACACTGACCACAGATCTAAAAGATCCATAGTCTCGATTCCTAAAACGTTGAGTTTAGTGTTGTCCAACATGAAGATGCGACCAGTTTCGTTGACGTCGCCGATGGTAATCTCGGTCTAGAACTCCGAAAGAATATTTAGGTTACATCCGGAAGCT
The DNA here is from genome assembly GCF_943734655.1 of Sabethes cyaneus. Lineage (NCBI taxonomy): Eukaryota > Metazoa > Arthropoda > Insecta > Diptera > Culicidae > Sabethes > Sabethes cyaneus. The sequence goes on along the minus strand of NC_071353.1, from coordinate 123,734,242 downwards.
GTGACTGCAGACTCTATCGTCGCTAGGTTGTTTAATGTTGAAACCCCTTTCGTTCGGAATTTTGGTGTTGTCAGACGCCGAGTTATGTTGAAGTTTGACTGCTACAGGAACTTCCGCTCGCTTTCGATGTAGCAAACTGTGGAAGTGCTTCTCGTCTTGTTCTCTTTGGGCTTGCTACTAAAACAACAGCCTTCCTTGTGTCCTTATTGCTTGATGCTTGCATTTAAAACAGATGTGCGAAGGGAACAGACAGCGTTTCACTCGAAACTAGTCAATCTGTTTTACTTGAATGACAAATGTCCGTAGTATAATAATTTCACCCGATATAATTGTATCGCATTCAGATGAGAAATTCGACGGAAAGTTTTTGTACACATATTTTCCACATATTAGAAATTGCCAGGAATTTGAAAGTTTTAATTGAAATGTGGGGTGTACAGAATTAGACGCGCTTACGGTGATGAAATAGGACAAAATGTTGTAAGTAGTTGTAAATAGTTGTAAATTCTTTAAATAAAATTAATACAATATAATTATATTATAATCAAAACCTGAATATGATGTAATCACCATATTGACTTTATACTATACCTATTAAGTACGATTGCGTGTGTTTAAACCTGATCAATTTGTCAGTGGAAATTCTACATGTTGTGCCAACTTATCAAAGCATTGTTCACTGAACTCAGGAATGTACAGATGCAGGACAGTGTCGGTAAACACGAAATAACTACAACGCTGTGCACCAATCACCGATTGTGTAAATTTGGCCATATGTACGAACATGTCAAGTAACGGCGGAGTTCCCGACCGGAGACTACCCAATGAAAATGGGCTCACCCACCGAGAACAAAGCACACTCCCGGGACTATATCGGTGTGAAGTAGTGAAAAATCTGATTTGTAAAAATTCACCTCTATCGCAGCGAAACTTACAACGGGCCAGAACTCTTTCACTTTCAATTGAAACAGGACCCGATCCTGCGACCGGAATCCGACAAAGCAGTCGATGCACTTTACCTGAATGCAACCCTCTCTTCCCATCGAACCCCACCACTATTCGATTGGCATTGATGGGAAACAGTGGTCGGGTTGCGGAATACAATTGATGGAAGTGAAAATATGTGCATGCTCAAACACACACACGCGCGCACACACAGTCGATTTCCAAGTGGAAAATATCGAGTAAATATTGACATTAATTTTCAATAGTGTTTTATTTCGGTAGGTTCTCCATGCCAGAAGAACTTGAAGGGGTGTTGACACAGCTAGAGACCGTGCACCGGGGAATCTACACGGAATGGTTCAGTGTTCGTTCGTTGGTTGCGCACCGCGGGAAAATGTCTGGAGGGCCTTCGGAACAGATTACCACCGGTGGTGGTGAGTGGTGACTTTCTGGAACCCGGGCATGTCCAATTTTCCCAATGTCCAACGTTTCTTTGTACCTTCTAACATCAGTTGCAAAAACTGTTATGGTTCTGTTTTCAATGTTAGTGCTTTGTTTATGGCTGTAAAATAGAAAAATGATAATTAAAAAATTTCCAGCAAAATTATTTCTACCATATTACCATTCAAGTGTTTTGTAGGGAAATTCTATGAAATCAACCTTTCCGATTTCAATATAACTTTGACCGTGATTGCAATGCAAAATAGCATTTTAAATTTTCATAAGACTCTTTTTTGTGGACCAAAAAGTTACATTTACATGAAATGTGATATTCGATATCACTGTTAGTAATTACATGAAATTGAACAAAATTTAGCAATTATTTCTTTAATGGAAAATACTGACTTTGGCTAAAATGAAACTTAAAACAACAGCAAAGGATTTTGGTTAAACAAAAAGCTTTGCTATTCAGTTTTTAAGTCGATTCTTAAATCGAGCTCAAAAATATAGTTTCGGCAAGGACTATATCTAATGAGAGAATAACAATGAACCAATGGAAAAATTAATTTTTTGTGTGCTTTAAATACATTGCACTAGCATGAACGCGGCAACTTCAACAAGTTGCTCTCAATATCTGACCTTGCATTGTATCCCTTTTCTTAAACGCACCGGAGCGGAGACCAGACAAATCGATCAGCAAGCCCAGCGACATGTCAGACCAAATTAATCGAACATCAATCAGCAGCAGCAAATCAAAGCGAATCCACCCCGGATAACGTCACCGGTTCCCCCAGGGAATTATCCAAAAAAGATCGTTATAAGTAGCATCCTTAAACAATCCCCTCCTCCTGCTGAAGTTGCAGAACGTGCTCTCCATCCGCCCGCAGCCGACTACTTCTGGGCCGCACGGTAACACATGTATAAAACATGACGCAAATGTTGCTTCTGCCGTTAAGATTTTGTGCCAGTCCCGCAAGTGCCGTGACCCTTCTTGCTAGAATCGAACGCCATCGGCGTACAGCGGAAGCATAAGACGTAAAATAAAATATAAATTATGCAAATTTTATTATTCATTTCTATAAATTTAGCTCATCTTCCTCTCCGGAGGCTGATTGTGTGCTCTTCCTTTACTTTGCGTTTTATACGACTCGACTAGATTGACTCCCTTACGGTATTACCGATCTGAAGACTTCTTACGAGTACGAGTACGACTCCACCAACCATCCAACCAACCAACCAGCCAGGAGATTGATTTTCGATCTCAATGATAGGCTTACCGCTTCTGTTTGCCCTGATTGCGTGTTCCGTTCCGAGTGAACCGTATGCAGTAATGGTCGGGCTATGCCACTTTCTTGCTTCCCCCAAACGAAGCAAGACCAAATGCGGGAGGTTTCTGGTTTGGTTTTTGGGCTTGCTCGGCGACAGCAAAGACATCATCGGTCCCAAATCAAACCGAACATCTGGGTCTGTTCGGCGGATGTCTATCCGATTTACTCAACACCCTCGCATTCCCCGACGGGTTTCCTCACTTTGCCGTACGATTTCGTTTGCTTACTTCGGTTGAAGGACCGGGAGAGAAGGCGCAAGGTTAAAAGTAAATAGAGGAAATTAAATTTGGTTGTATTTAAGCTGATGACAATGGTTTCCCAGTTTGCTGCCGGAGTGCGTTGCCTTTTTCCTTGCCCCGGTGCTACCGGTGGTGGTAGGTCGTAGGTGACAATGATCGGCACGGGTGATGATGATGATGATGATGAGGATGAGGCAGCAGACTGATTGGGAGACTTTGTAGTATCGTTGCTATCGGAAAGGGATTGGTGCATGAAAGAAACATAATCAAGGGCGCGCGTGTCCTGTGCGGGGGAGTAAAGCCACTGGGACTGCCCGATGTTGCTTCTTTAAGAAGTGCCTAATTCAATTTTGAGGATATTTACATTCGAGATTTGTCACCCTAGTTCGGTGGTACTTTAGAGGTGTTTCTGTACATTAGTTTGAAGGTGTTTAGAGACATGACTTGAAATTTGAGCTTGGCGAAGCTTAATTTTATTGCGCTCTTGTTGAGTATTTTTACTGATTGACAAGGCTTAACAGTAATGTAATGAAATTTTAAACTAATGAACGCTTTGTAGTTATTATCAAATCAATTGCCGAAATCAGGCTTTATGTCACTTCTCAACTGTACGTGTGTTATAAAAAGTGCAATTTATCCATAATGTGACTTGACAAGAAACGATGTGAGGGTCACAGCTCCAACCTCCAGCTGTAAAGTCTATCAGAAGGATTATGATATATGATACGCTCTGTTTGTGATTTTCAGTTAATAAGTTACTCATCTGATCCACACTAACTTCTTACTTTTAGCACTATAGAGCCGGGGTGACACGTATTGTATCAACCAAAACTTACTTTCCACTGTACTCGGTCCTGTCCAGCAAACCACAAATCGTATAATAATGTGTGAAAATCATCTTAAATATCGCTAAACAAACTCGAAATCGTACATAAAGCTTAATAAAGCGCACCCTTATTTAGATTTATTCGTACAAAATGATAGTAACTGATTCACATACGATTTTCCTCACAGAATTGTATAGCATTATGGAACTAATCATGTTGAGTCGGATTTCATCGTATACAAATACTTATGAATGTGAATTGTTTTCATATAATTTGCAGTACGTATATCGTCTCCAAACAATACGCATATACTGGTTTCGTGCATCGAATGCGATTTTTCTAGACGTATATCGGTACATATATCATATTTGTTACTTTGATATACGTACGAAAATGTTTACTGGGTGGGCTCCTCGTCGCCAATTCATTAAGTATCTCAACACACGAATATCGGTTCAACCTGGTCGAGAACTTTTTTTCACCTTTTTGGTTTCAAAATATTAAAGATAAACCAATTTCAAGTAATTTTTATGAAGATATGAAACTTCTGCTTTTTACCCATTTTCAGCAATAGGCCTTTGTTTATATACGACCCCTCAAATCACATTTCTTCTTGTAACATGTTTATTTCAACAGACAGCTCGATGTGAAGTTCTAGAAAATATTTTGCACATAAAAGAGGAATATTTTTGCTTAAGACTGTTTTGCTTTATATGCATTAATTAATAAGATATAACCCAGTAAACATTTCCGTACGTATATCGAAGTGGAAAATGAGATATATGTACCGATATATATCTTGAAAAATCGCACTAGATGCACGAAATCAGCATATGCGGACCATTTTGGAGGCGATATACGCACTGCAGATTATACGTAAACAATTTACATTCATAAGTGTTTGTATACGATGAGATCCGACTCAACATGATTAGTTCCATAATGCTATACAATTCTGTGATGAAAATCGTATGTAAATCAGTCGTCATCATTTTGTGCGATTGAATATAAACTAGTGTGCGATTTAATAAGCTTTGTGTACGATTTCGATTTTGTTTAGAGACATTTAAGGTTATTTCCATATATTGATATACGATTTGTGGTTTACTGGGAACTGATTTTATGTTAAAACCGTCTGATGAAAAATCCGAATATCTTAGCCACCTGCAAGTATCTGCAATTAGTTTGCATACCAATTTTTAGGGAATTGTTAAAGTTATCTGCCCAAATGTGTATTTCAGAGAATACCTGGGAATACCTGGGAATAGTGCGGATTTTTTTTTTCATACATTTTATAACTTAATAAATATGCGTCCTAGCATCAAACAGTCTTCACAGAAAAAATGTATTTTAACATACTGAACAACTTTGTAGAACATTTGAAAACAATAAAATAATCGTGTGCAAAGTTATTGAGTGTAATTGATTTTTAAGTGCTCTTCTTTAACACATCATTATATTTCGCAACTGATAAGAGATAGATAATTACTTTATTCAGTAAAGTTGCTTATTTTAGTATGTTCTGCAATTTTTGGGGAAAAAACTTTTTTTTAAATTACTTAAGAAAACAAAAGTTTCTATCACCCTAATAGGTGAATTCATGGTGGTGCGCTATATAGGTGCAGGAAGGTGCGCTATATTTTATTATTTTACTTCTCCGAATACACCACCCTTGAAAAAATACACATTTTTCATCAGACTAACCTGAAATCAGTAAAATCATTAATAAAATATTAATTAATGCAGAAAAATCAAAACAGTCTTCAACAAAAAAAAATCAGAGGGGTTGTGTACAAGACACGACCGCATATATAGGTGACGCAGGACTACGTAAGCTCATTTTCCAGTTTATCGCCGTCAATAATCACAGTGTGTGGGAGGTGAAAGTTGTTTTCTCTGGGGCCTCTTCCTACCATATATTCGGGTTTCGACGCATTGACTTGAAATCGAATCTTCCAAGCCTCCGTTTTTAACCTGGCGTAGATAACCTCTATCGTCTTAAGCCGAAGTACCATTGAAGGTTTTATTAGACTCTTATGACGAGTTTTATGAACAAAATTGGTTAACTTCCTGAAATCAGCACAAAACCGAGAATGGTGTTCTGTGGTTTGGCACATTTGGCATGGCTACAGACTCCTCTAATCGCTAGGACTCGGCGCTGGATTCTCTTCTGTGTGGCAGTACAGGGCACCCTTTTCTTGCGGTTTCTTCTTTACGAGTGACGATGACCCACCTGTGAACTGGTGCGCTGGCAAGCCAAGTCCCAGCCTTCGCAGATGACCTCATTACTAGAAACCTTCCCAAGTAACAGTTTGTTTTATTGCACCACACAGAAGAGAATCCAGCGCCGAGTCCTAGCAATCAGTGGAGTCTGTAGCCATGCCATTTGTGCCAAATCACAGAACACCATTCTCGGTTTTGTGCTGATTTCAGGAAGTTAACCGACCGACTAGGTGTCGTCGGCGTACAAGAGCGACTGACGATTAAGTGGACGGCCGACGTTCCACGTGAGGAAAGGGAATCTCGGCGAATGAATGTTAGGGCGTCGGGAGTCAGTGACGGTGCCAACGCAAAGCTGTTGCTGCGTAGTGTCCGGACAGTTGGAAAGTTAATGCTACCCTGTCAAAGACTGGATGCTCAGGACCTTGCCGCGCAATATCCTCATATACGGGACTTGCCAATCGCATCATACGACGGTCAGCCGAAATCGTTAATCGGATTAAATAATATCCACACGTTTGCTCCGATAGAAGCGAAAGTAGGGGCACCCTCTGAATGCTGAACGGTTCGCTGCAAACTTGGGTGGACCGTATACGGGCCAAGGCATTCTACTTAGGTTGGAACTAGTAATTTCATCGGTTACCACCAAGTAATAACGAAAGCCACTACCCTCCCGTAGAAATACCACAGGAATCATCGGAGGACATTCGTGCCCGGGAGATCCTCGAGCGGACAACCAAACAAGAAGGTGACCGTTTTGAAACCGGTTTACACCCAACGAGTGCGTGGTCTACCTCGAAGCCGACGACCTCGCCCGGGTTTATGGCATTCGGGCTAGATGTTCAGCCCACTGTAACCGTCGGCGCTTGATCAGCTTCACAATGTCAATGTCACAAGTGCTATATTAAAAAGTTGGTTAGAGAGTGCATCGCCTTGTTTCAATCCGTCTAACGTCACGAATGCATTTGATATTTCACCAGCTATTCTGACGCTTGATTTTGATTTGTCTAGCGTTGTACGACACAGTTTTATTAGCTTAGTCGGAAAGCCGTGTTCGAGCATTCCCGAAATTTGTCAAGGATTTGATCCATAGTCGATCTTCCGTCTCAAAACCCATACTAGTAATCACCGACAAAGGATTCTGATCGCTCTCAATCTGTTGAACATAATACGGGAGAGTACCTTATAAGCGGAATTTAGAAGTATTATGCCCCAATAGTTACTACAATCGAGTCGGTGTCTCTTCTTGTATATCGGGACAGTTATCTCATGGCCGTCGAAAGAATGAAGCAACTGAAAAATTGACTACAGAAGAATCCTGAGCTGCAGAAGAACGTGAACAAGTAAACCGACGAGTATCAGGACAAAGGGTACGCCCATTTAGCTACAGCGGAAGAGCAGACCAGAGTTTCACCCGACGAGGTCTGGTATCTTCCACTCAATGTTTTGCAAAATGCGAAAAAACCTGAAAAGGTGTGCTTGGTATAGGATGCCGCAGCCACTATGTCAGCAGTTTTTGCTACTAGAATTTGCTACTAGTAAAAGTACCAGACATGCTTGTTCCGTTGGTGAAGGTTCTATGATGAGGGTTCCGAGAATGGCGACTCGCGGAGATGTGAAGCAATTGTTCCACCAGATGAAGATTCGTCTCCAGGATAGACAAGCAGCAGCGGTTTCTCTACAGGCCTTCCGAACGATCCACCGAGTATCTACTTCATGGAACTGGTTGCCTTTGGGTGGACATGTTCCCCATGTTCGGCCCAATTTGTCAAAAACAAAAACGCAGAGGAATTCGCTGGTCGATATACGGAAGCAGCCGCAGCGATCACTAAACGACACTATGTCGACGACTATTCCGAAAGCGTATAGTCCGTGGAAGAGACCATACAAATTCCACGTTGCAACATCGGCAATGCGAAGTGCACGCACCGGCAATGCACGCTGAAGTCGAGTCGTTGGAAATACACATCTTTACCGATGCCAGTGAACATGTGTACGGACTACGGATGTGTGGCGTTTTTGCGAGCGGTGGAAAAATTCACGGTAGGGTAGGACTGTCCAGAACGCACCGTGGGGGTAGAATGGCCCATGGTAGTAATTGCTTAAAAACGCGGAAACTATTTGGTAAAATTATGAATGCGCATTTTATTTTGGTGTAAAACACGCTAATTCATAATTATGTAGCATGTAAAAGCATCAAACATAGCCACATCCAATAAAATCAAGCGATTATCCGCGATCTCATTCCACATGTAAGAAATCACGGTTTTCTCTTAAGCTTTTACCACTAGTTTGTGTGCAAATTTCATAATAAATACAGTCTATCTAATTGATATACTGTCATACTCGATGATTCATCACCAAAACGGCATAAACTATGCATATTTTTCACATATATTGCAAAAAACTTCAAAATACAAAACAGGGGCAGAATGCATCACAGCAGGATCGAACAGTTATAAAATATTTTTAATTTGCAGAACATCTTTTGTTTCGTATTATTTATTAAAAATGTAGCATAATATTGCTGTATTGTATAGGACTTAGAATTTGCCTTAAACCTAATTGTACATTGTTTAACTTACAATATTTCATCACACATCAGTTGGAGAAAAGTAGATGATTAAATTTGATTGCCAATTATGTTGAGATATAAACCCATTATGTCCCAGTAAACAAGCGTTTGCAACAAACGCTATAACGAACGCTTTCGCCATTTCGGCAGCCTAGTTTTAGGAGTTTATCCAACACATGATTGAATGGTAAATTTTTTGGTTGCGTTTAACGCCTAGCTGGGCAAACTTAGTGCGTTTTGTCCACGGGCTTTGGCGTTCTGGCTCACATAATGATTTTGACTCTTGCCAAAAATCGTCAAAAATAACAAAAAATACTGTTTTTTGTTAGGAAATTTCACCAGGAGTAAGTGTAAAAAAGATCCCAAAGTCTTCTAGAAGTTGAAAAACGTGGAACAAACACGCCGTTGCTCTGCAAAATTATGTTTTGCTTAGGCGGTGCATTCTGCACCACCTTACCCTACACTACAACCTGATGATGTCTCGAGCGAAGATTGCACCGATAAAACGACAATCAATTCAGCATCTGGAGTAAATGGGCGCAGTTCTCGAGGCCTGTTTCAGTCAGTCGGTTCTCGGAAACCATTCGTACATAGGGTTTATTTCTAATTCCCGTCGTAGTAAATAAAGCTATTCTAATTTTCATCATCTGTTGGATGGATTTAATGAATACTCCAAAAGTTCATGGGCTGATTTGACTAAGATACACTTACCTTCCAATCCGTGAACTTTGAAATCACTGAAAAGCGATTATTAAAGCATATTATTGAAATTACGCAACTGACGTTATTTCTTAAATTCGTCGTACCGTTTTAAAATCCGTCGATCAAAATTTTTCATCATCCGAACTAAAAATCATAACAATGTTTACGAAGCTAACGCGCATGTATTTGTGTAGGACGGCATGACAAATGTTTTTCTGCAAAATTTCTGCAGGTCAGGCAAGTTTTCCTGACTGTAGAATAACGACAATGCCTTCTTTTCATTTATGAATTACGAAAATTAAAACGATTAGTCGACATTTTCTTCTTCGTCGCACGAAAAAACGTAGGGAATTCGGCTGGTAGGACTTCCTTAATGATAAAAAGCCTTTGATGGCTGAGATCTATCAGCTCACTTTGATTGATCGTGTATGATAGACAACAAACTAAAATATTAGGGAATAACTAGTTTTGCATTGTGTGACATAAAAATGCTGATATTTTTAATAATTTGTGTTGGATAGGACGGGAATAGGCGATTACGACGAAGCAGCAACATACCCTATCTTACATCGTCTTCTGGACAGATGCAGCTGGATTAATTACGACCAACATCGCTGCAAGCAATTCGTAGCATTCCGCGTTGGTAAATTCCTATAGCTCACTTAGGTATCAGATTGGCGATGGATACCAACTAAACTCAACGTAGCGGACGTACTGTCGAAGTTGGGGCAAGGCCCGCCGCTTCAAAGCCATGCTGTATGGTACAAAGAACCTGAAATTCTGTACCGGCCAGAAAATACGCAGTTTTGTTCCACAACGCGGTGAATGTATAAGCAATTTCTTCTTGGACAAGACTTCTACGAGCTACGGCTGCAGTGCGGCGTTTCATCGACAATTACCGACGAAAACGACGCGACGGGTCAACATCGAATACTCGAGAAAGCAGTGGCAAAAGATGTGGCGGGTTCATGAACTGAAATTGTACAAATTCTCCTCAAGCAAGAAGAACTCAAGCGAGCAGAAAAAATCTAGTGGCGTTAGGTGCAATGGGCCTGTTTTCCGGATGGGCCTGTGTTGCATTATCATGAGCAATTTACAACGTCAACCTGAGCAGCCTTTATAGAAGGTCAAGAAGAATAGCCTCATCTACAAGGGTTCACCAGTGACAGACAATGAAGGCGTGTTGTGTATGAGAGTCTAGCGCATTCCGAGACAGACGAATCCCTTTCAATGAAAAGTATCTGATCATCCTATCGCAATCGCACGAGATCACACGGTGGTTGAATTCGACGAAATAAGGCAGCGGTTCCAAATTTCAAATCTGCATGTAGAGTTCCAGAAGGTAGCTGATAAATGTGTATGGTTCAAAAGGAATAAATGTCTCTCTCCCGATCGCTCAGGATGTCTTCCTTGCCAGTAGATCGGGCTATGCCGAATCGACAGCAATTCAACTCTGTATGCATTGATTATCTGGGCCCGGAGCAGGTAGTCGGACGGCAAAAGGAGAAGCGTTGAGTGGCCGTATTCACTTGTTTGACCGTGGGGCAGTGAACCTTACTCTGACTACGGAGTATTGTCGGATGGCCAACTCTCGTTTCCGTGACAAGTTCGGCGCGCCGAGTCATTTCTTTGCCGACAATGCTACGTGTTTCCAGGAAGCAAACAACGAAATGACTGGGATGACGAGCCTCAATCAACAGTGTGCTGAAAATATGGTCAGTCCCTCTACCGCTTGGAACTTTACTCCTCCTGGAACGCCTCATAGGGGGGCCTTTGGGAACGCAAGGTGCGATCGGTCAAGGAAGCGATGTGAGCACTGGATGATGGAAGCAAGCTGGCGGACGAGATTCTGGCGACAATTCTTGTGGAAGTGGTCGATATGATCAATACGCGTTCGCTAACCTACCGTTTGATTTAAAATTTAGCATATTTTATTGGCTTTTGAGTGCCTTGTGGCTCTGTAGGCTGTAGTCTCTGTACCCGAACCCGAGGTGTAGCGCGTATCGGTTCTGCACGCTCGAGAGTAAACTATTAAGATGCAGCGAAAAAAGTCAGCGTTGCGCAATTCCGTGTTCAGAAACCGAGGAAGATAGTTAATTTGAGTTTTAAGGCACATGGTTGTACGAGACCCTATTGAGAAGCGAAATGTACAGTCAAAGCAATCCCCAAGGATGCTCCACGATAACTTGCTAACGAAATGCGATTGCATCGTTAAGGATGATGCAACGTACTTTAAGGGCATTATCGGATAAACTCCCGGACAAGACTTTTATACCAGAGAGATTGGTAAAATGTCCCGAAAGACTGCCAAATAGACAAAAGAGATTGAAGTTTACTACGCTGCCGTGAATCATTATGAGGACAAAATGAAACTAACCAGAAGTTAGGAATCCCCAGATAAACGAGTGAACCCAAAACAAGCGCTTCCAACGGCGAGTTGCTGACTACACTCACAGTCTCTGGGCGTCTCACTAATTCATCTATAAAACGTTTAGAGTATCTTGCTTGTAAGACGGTGAACCGTTGTTTATGTGAACTCCGCCCAAAGAGAAGTGCGTAGTGAGAAATGAGTAATGAGTAATTTAAAGGGAAAAGTGAGAAGTGAGAAGTAAGAAGTGTGTAGTGAAATGTGAGATGTGACTGGTGAGAAGTGAGAAGAGAGAAGGGATTAGTGCGAAGTGAGTAATAAAAAGTAAGAGATAAGTACTTCAACATCACTCGGTCTCACATTCGAATCTACCCAGCCAGCACCAACTCGTATATCAATGTACAAAACCCGATTTAATCCACCTAGTGGTGAAAGGAACCTTTGTTATACCATCTGATTTGGCATTCGATATGGGCAATTCAAGCCTAAAAATTATTTTTAATTGAAATGAGATTTTGCTGATATGTTGGATACCACGAAAGGATCCATTTCCCATTAAACATAATTTTTCGCCAAGAATAATTTTTCAAAAGGACGTATTTAGAAATAAGATTATTTTTTAAATTATAACTGCTGATTTGATCAAAATGCCGTCAAAGAAAAAGTTGCTGTATTTTCTGAAAAAAAAATCACTAAGCTTCGCTAAATCATGATTAAATTAATAAAATGTTAATTTTTTAAAATATCCCCTCCTATTTGCCGTTTTTAAAGTTAGCTAAAATTATGCCTTAAAATCTGGGAAAAAACTATTTATGGACACTCTTTCTGGTATATTTTGAAAACCCTTTGAAATTTATATTTTTTTTGTAAAACTAATTCTAAACGCATTATTTTGAACTAAATTATTAAATATAAACTTTTTCATAGGCTCAGACATTTTCAAGTTATTGCAAATGTGAAATCTAAGACATATGTATTAGGGTCAATTCACGCAAAGCATACGATAACTGTGTAATCGACCTTCACGAATTTGAACCAAATTTTGTCAGATTGTTCGTCTTAGGTCAGAAAGCAAAAATCCTAAATTTGGTATGGATTGGTCCTCCCCACGATTAATGGTAGTACCTCTGCTTTAAAAGGAAAGACCCGTTTTATCAAACCTTTTTATTTTCGTTTGCTTATAGATAAAATATGGAAATAATAAGTTTAGAAAGAAACTATTTTCACATTCCAATTCCAATCAAAAATAGTCGAGTAAAAAATGGATTTTTTAGCGTTTTAAGCTGGAATTGCTCATTTAGAAATCGACACGTCTTCGGAACATAATCCAACTGCTTGTTAACGCTGTGTTAGTTATCGTCCATAAGCGATAAACAATCTTCAGAGTGCATTTTAACCTACTTTGTAGCAATACAAATAAAGCTATTTGAAATCTCAGTAGTATCAAATCGGGGACCATGATTACTATCAATGTGCACAAACAATTCGTTAACCTTTCTACAGCCATCGGGACCCACCTCCAAACACAGGCAATTTACAACACTAGCGAGTGGCGCTTGAACTCTGTGATACTTCTTGCATGCAAAGCATAGAAAATCATAGTGCAGATTTTCCAAACAAAAGCATAAGCTTCCATTGAAGTAGCATGCCCAATGAAGACCCACAAACCAAAATTAAACCAAATTGTTTCCAATTTTTTCCGGTCATTTTTTTTCTCGCAAACTCAACGGACTCCATTTTAACTGCCCAGTTGGAACCGAGTGAGATCGGACAAAGTTCGCTTTCGAAAATTAACATTCCAACGTGCATCCAATCAGTCTAAATGTTTGAGGCGAAAATGGTAACCCACGGCTGCCGGTCCGGTGTAGGTATCCGGTTTCGGAGGGATTGGTGGAGAGTAAAATAATTGCTGAAAAAGCCCTCCGGAATTCATTATTGAAATGAGCTCATGGTGGCCATGTATTGATTGGGTTTTTGCCGACACTCACAATCCGGTATGTTGTGTTGGTTCCCTGTTTAGCCTTCCGTGGCCGGGATTCATTGAAATTTGCAAAGAGTCAAATAACCATTAAAAGTGCGGGGGGGTTTCAACTATGCGTGATCAGTGTATATCACAGAAAAGGACCTGAAAATTACAATTTTAGTGATACATAGTTTTTTGTTGAAGCTTTATGGCCTGAAGTAAGCCTGTTTATTTTTTACTCCTCGCTCGGTCAACACTGGCTGCAGAGTCGGCGGCGGTTCGGGACTTTTTTTCTGCCTCTGTCATCATATTGAAATTGTGAGGGAGATCAATCCTGATTAAGCCGATGTGTGATATACAAAGGCCTTTGGAATATTTCGATGAGATTTCATATGGGATAGGTGGGAGTGGGAAATTGAAGCATTTGTTTAGTTTTGTTGGGAAACTTATTTGGTGGGTTCATCTCAGTGCGTTTTTGTTTGATCGGGCGGGAACGGAGGGTAAAATTTTCCTTTGTGTGCACACCCTCGGACCGGAGCTGCTGCTGGTGGACTATGAAAAAATTGGAAAAACTATTCCGCATGTGGCACACCGAAAGCACCGGGACTCGGGCAGTTCGGTTTTGATTTATGAGCGGAAAGCGGGTGCGTACAGAATAATTACTCGGATTAAAATCACATGGACGCATGGATAGGGGACCCAGTTCGACCAAATATTGCAGGATGTCTGTGTGTGTGTATTCGCAACTCAGATGTTTTCACTGTAGACAGATTTCGTAGCCGAAATATAATTTAGTGTGAGCTTAGAAGATTTATTGATGGAACGTTAAACAGATTGCGTTAAATTGTTTGATGTTTGTAACAATAATTAATTTATTTTAAATCTTCAGTCAACAACGCATAAAGTTATAGTGATGAATGGATATTATTTATTGCTTTAATTAAATTGTGTGCTATACTTATATTGTAACGATCTTTGAGTATAACAAGCTATGATTATAACTAGCATCCGTCGCACACGGTGATCTAGTGTGCTATGCGTGATGTAAGAATTCATGCAGTTTTCAGATTCTAATTCAACACTCAGCACGATACGTTTCAAATTAAATGGCAACGAAACTAAAAGAGCTAAGCATTTCGGAATAAGAGTAGAGTTTCAAATTGGTACGTAAAGCAAACAATTTTCTCACATTTTTTTAGGAAAAATTTGATGAAATCGCTTCGAAAAACACTTAATTCAAAGCTTTTTACCTTTGTTATACAATATAACAAAGGTTTAGGAATTGGTCGAAAAACACGAAGTCGATCTGAGGCCCGGAGGGCCGTGTCACATATACCAATCGATCAGGTTCGACGAATGAGCAATGTCTGTGTGTGTGTGTGTATGTGTGTATGTGTATGCGCTTCAATTTTCAATCGCCTATTTCTCGGAGATGGCTGAACCGATTCGTCTACTATAACTTTTATTTGAAAGATATTTTTACCTAGTATATCACTATTAAATGGTTTCGTGGTCTGACTTTTAGTTTAAAAGTTATAAGCAAAAATGTGAAATTTACGTGACACGATTTTCTCCGGAACCACATAACCGATTTCATCGATCTTAGTACCAAATAAAAGCTCTTACTATTGCTAAACTTCACGCCAATTTTTATTGAAAACAAACAAGTGGTTTGAAAGTTATGCTTAAAAAACCAGTTTTGACAAGGTTCAAATGATCGCCTGTTTCTCAGAGATGGCCAAACCGATTTACGTGCTATTAGTTTCATTTGGCAGGTAATATAGCCGGATAGATCACTATTGAATGGTTTTTTGATTGGATGTTTAATTTGAAAGTTATGAGTAATTCAATACACCACACCAAAATTAACAATAATTTATAATGATTTTAACCAAGAAAAATAACCTAATTTCAATTATTTTAATATCAAACGAGAGGTTTTCACACTACGAATATATATGCAAAATTTCATAAGAATTGGTTTTGCCGGTCAAAAGATATTAACCCTTGAACATACGCGCCAACTTTTGTAAAACGGTTACTCGCGCGCACAATAGCCCAAAACCAAAGAAAACGTGCGCACTAGAGTTTTGACTAGGAAAACTTGGTTTTAAGTTTATCGAACCTTTAGAAGAGTTTCTTGAAATTGAATGCTCTATCATCTGATAGAATTTAAATTTGGATTAATCCCCCTAAAAGTGAAAAAAAAAAATATTTTTCTTCAGTTTCAATATAACACATTGATGTGTTCTGCAAAGTTTTAGAGCATATTATTACAAGAAATTTTGCTGAAGACAGTAACCTTCTATCTCTTCAACGAAGAGATCTTATTTATTGTATATGAATTTGAAAAATCAGTTTTTCTATTTTAGCTCTTTTTGTAATTGTTGTATGACTTTTTCATGTATTACAAAGTTGTATAAATAATAAAAATACACAACTTTGCTGAATATAGTATACCTCTATGTTTCCTTGTTTACAAACTGTAGAACTTTGATTATAAAAAATATCCTGATTTTGACCCCGAATTACTCGCCTACCAACAGACGGATACATTTTAAACATTTTACATTTACTGGTAGTTTTGCTGCACACAGACACCATTTTCCATATGAAGAAACGAAAGAAAATTCCAGTTGGGGTCAATTGCGGTACACCTCACATGCTACTTGCTTCGTTTCTGTGATGTCGGTTTATGCTAATCTATTTTCCTAACAATTTAAAGTAATAATGCATTGAATAATTCTGACATTTTGCTCATAACAAGTTTATTGAAGAATATACGTTAGTATATACGTAATATACGATTTGTAACTATATAACAATATGGCATTCAAAAACCTACATATGGTGTACAAAATACAACAACGTGAGTAACTGAAGGTTCATAAAAATTGATGAAATTTATTCAAGAAAACTTTATTGTTGTGAATCAAATAGAATGGCGTTACAGGAAATTATGCATAGTTCAAAAACCTATAAACTAGACCTTTACTACGCAATGTATATGTTAAAGAATAATATTCCAGCTTACAACTTACTTTTACTTGCACTTACCCTCATCAGTAACAACTTACTCAGCAATTTCATGAGAAAAGAAACTATCAAAATTTATAAGTGCTTCTATTTGCTTCAAATTTTGTAAACTTATTCAATTTCCAAAAATTTCATGTAAACCAAACGTGTCGATTTCTATCTCTAATTGCAAGTAAGACGGTATAACAAAGGTTCCTTTCACCACTAGGTGGATTAAATCAGGTTTTTCTTCTGAGAACTTACTAAATTTCATGAAGGCTTCAGGATAATTTTCAGTTCAAAATTTTCTTTTCATACTTTTTCTACTAGAGCGAAAACTAAAAGTGTTTAATAACTCTGTAACAATTCCGATTTGGTCATACATGAAAAGGATTTTTTTTCGTCAAATGTGGTCTTCTATCACCCCCTGAAATATCTGCACTAAGCTTCCTAACACCCTGCATATTTATAGAGTAGAAAGGCAAAAAGCGTACGGGGAAGGGGTTTCAACAGCTAAAATGCCTGGATCAGGGGGAATTCGACAGCCGAAAGCCACCGTAACAATAAAAAGAATGGCCTGCGATTTCAAGGGGAACCCGAATCTTGTGAATTAAAAAACAAGCCGGACTCTCGATTTAGAAGCAGGTAGTGACTCTAAATCGCGACGATAGACTAAACAAGGAGGCCTAGCCCGATCCTGGAAACTGTACACTGTGATGCTGACGAAGTTCGGTTGTGTGGTGCTGAACGACGAACTTGGACTTGGACTTGGACTTGGACTTGGACTTGGACTTGGACTTGGACTTGGACTTGGACTTGGACTTGGACTTGGACTTGGACTTGGACTTGGACTTGGACTTGGACTTGGTGGAACTTGGACTTGGACTGGAACTTGGACTTGGACTGGAACTTGGACTTGGACTGGAACTTGGACTTGGACTTGGACTGGAACTTGGACTTGGACTTGGACTGGAACTTGGACTTGGACTTGGACTTGGACTTGGACTTGGACTTGGACTTGGACTTGGACTTGGACTTGGACTTGGACTTGGACTTGGACTTGGACTTGGACTTGGACTTGGACTTGGACTTGGACTTGGACTTGGACTTGGACTTGGACTTGGACTTGGACTTGGACTTGGACTTGGACTTGGACTTGGACTTGGACTTGGACTTGGACTTGGACTTGGACTTGGACTTGGACTTGGACTTGGACTTGGACTTGGACTTGGACTTGGACTTGGACTTGGACTTGGACTTGGACTTGGACTTGGACTTGGACTTGGACTTGGACTTGGACTTGGACTTGGACTTGGACTTGGACTTGGACTTGGACTTGGACTTGGACTTGGACTTGGACTTGGACTTGGACTTGGACTTGGACTTGAACTTGGACTTGGACTTGGACTTGGACTTGGTGGAACTTGGGCTTGGACTGGAACTTGGACTTGGACTGGAACTTGGACTTGGACTGGAACTTGGACTTGGACTGGAACTTGGACTTGGACTGGAACTTGGACTTGGACTGGAACTTGGACTTGGACTGGAACTTGGACTTGGACTGGAACTTGGACTTGGACTGGAACTTGGACTTGGACTGGAACTTGGACTTGGACTTGGACTGGAACTTGGACTTGGACTTGGACTTGGACTTGGACTTGGACTTGGACTTGGACTTGGACTTGGTGGAACTTGGACTTGGACTGGAACTTGGACTTGGACTGGAACTTGGACTTGGACTTGGACTTGGACTTGGACTTGGACTTGGACTTGGACTTGGACTTGGACTTGGACTTGGACTTGGACTTGGACTTGGACTTGGACTTGGACTTGGACTTGGACTTGGACTTGGACTTGGACTTGGACTTGGACTTGGACTTGGACTTGGACTTGGACTTGGACTTGGACTTGGACTTGGACTTGGACTTGGTGGAACTTGGACTTGGACTGGAACTTGGACTTGGACTGGAACTTGGACTTGGTGGAACTTGGACTTGGACTGGAACTTGGACTTGGACTGGAACTTGGACTTGGACTGGAACTTGGACTTGGACTGGAACTTGGACTTGGACTTGGACTTGGACTGGAACTTGGACTTGGACTTGGACTTGGTGGAACTTGGACTTGGACTGGAACTTGGACTTGGACTGGAACTTGGACTTGGACTGGAACTTGGACTTGGACTGGAACTTGGACTTGGACTGGAACTTGGACTTGGACTGGAACTTGGACTTGGACTGGAACTTGGACTTGGACTTGGACTGGAACTTGGACTTGGACTTGGACTTGGACTTGGACTTGGTGGAACTTGGACTTGGACTGGAACTTGGACTTGGACTGGAACTTGGACTTGGACTGGAACTTGGACTTGGACTGGAACTTGGACTTAGACTGGAACTTGGACTTGGACTGGAACTTGGACTTGGACTGGAACTTGGACTTGGACTTGGACTTGGACTTGGACTTGGACTTGGACTTGGACTTGACTTGGACTTGGACTTGGACTTGGACTTGGACTTGGACTTGGACTTGGACTTGGACTTGGACTTGGACTTGGACTTGGACTTGGACTTGGACTTGGACTTGGACTTGGACTTGGACTTGGACTTGGACTTGGACTTGGACTTGGACTTGGACTTGGACTTGGACTTGGACTTGGACTTGGACTTGGACTTGGACTTGGACTTGGACTTGGACTTGGACTTGGTGGAACTTGGACTTGGACTGGAACTTGGACTTGGACTGGAACTTGGACTTGGACTTGGACTTGGACTTGGACTTGGACTTGGACTTGGACTTGGACTTGGACTTGGACTTGGACTTGGACTTGGACTTGGACTTGGACTTGGACTTGGACTTGGACTTGGACTTGGACTTGGACTTGGTGGAACTTGGACTTGGACTGGAACTTGGACTTGGACTGGAACTTGGACTTGGACTTGGACTGGAACTTGGACTTGGACTGGAACTTGGACTTGGACTTGGACTGGGACTTGGACTTGGACTTGGACTTGGACTTGGACTTGACTTGGACTTGGACTTGGACTTGGACTTGGACTTGGACTTGGACTTGGACTTGGACTTGGACTTGGACTTGGACTTGGACTTGGACTTGGACTTGGACTTGGACTTGGACTTGGACTTGGACTTGGACTTGGACTTGGACTTGGACTTGGACTTGGACTTGGACTTGGACTTGGACTTGGACTTGGACTTGGACTTGGACTTGGACTTGGACTTGGACTTGGACTTGGACTTGGACTTGGACTTGGACTTGGACTTGGACTTGGACTTGGACTTGGACTTGGACTTGGACTTGGACTTGGACTTGGACTTGGACTTGGACTTGGACTTGGACTTGGACTTGGACTTGGACTTGGACTTGGACTTGGACTTGGACTTGGACTTGGACTTGGACTTGGACTTGGACTTGGACTTGGACTTGGACTTGGACTTGGACTTGGACTTGGACTTGGACTTGGACTTGGACGTGGACTTGGACTTGGACTTGGACTTGGACTTGGACTTGGACTTGGACTTGGACTTGGACTTGGACTTGGACTTGGACTTGGACTTGGACTTGGACTTGGACTTGGACTTGGTGGAACTTGGACTTGGACTGGAACTTGGACTTGGACTGGAACTTGGACTTGGACTTGGACTGGAACTTGGACTTGGACTGGAACTTGGACTTGGACTTGGACTGGGACTTGGACTTGGACTTGGACTTGGACTTGGACTTGGACTTGAACTTGGTGGAACTTGGACTTGGACTGGAACTTGGACTTGGACTGGAACTTGGACTTGGACTTGGACTGGAACTTGGACTTGGACTTGGACTTGGACTTGGTGGAACTTGGACTTGGACTGGAACTTGGACTTAGACTTGGACTTGGACTTGGACTTGGTGGAACTTGGACTTGGACTGGAACTTGGACTTGGACTGGAACTGGAACTTGGACTTGGACTGGAACTTGGACTTGGACTGGAACTTGGACTTGGACTGGAACTTGGACTTGGACTCGGACTTGGACTTGGACTCGGACTTGGACTTGGACTTGGACTTGGACTTGGACTTAGACTTGGACTTGGACTTGGACTTGGACTTGGACTTGGACTTGGACTTGGACTTGGACTTGGACTTGGACTTGGACTTGGACTTGGACTTGGACTTGGACTTGGACTTGGACTTGGACTTGGACTTGGACTTGGACTTGGACTTGGACTTGGACTTGGACTTGGACTTGGACTTTCAGCTTGATCTTCTGATTCATAAACGCGGAATACCACAAGGCACACGCGGAAGGCGACAACGGCCGCTGACTGCCTTGACTTCCGTGGAGCAAGTAGAAAGTAGAAAGTATTCACGGCGCTCTATACAGGCCATGGAACCACACTTTTTATCTATAAACATGCACAGAAGCGAGAGAAATTGCGCCTGCGCCGAAAAAGGTGAATGCAGGTGAAGCTCAGGGATAGGAAATGAAAAAGAACTGGATAGGTATAGGACTGGCACTCAGCTTCTGCCAGAGTAGGACCAATAGAGATTTTGGTCATTAGAACAAAAGTGGTTGTATTATCTAGGAATAAAGCAGTCTTTTGTATCAAGCCGATCAGTCTGATCGGAGAAGAAGGTACTGTCCGGTCTTTCATTTGATTTTGGCCCGCCTAAGGAACCTGCTTTACTTGCTTTACTTGAATTTAGACCTAGACCTGGGCCTAGAGCTGTACTTGGTTATCGACCTGGGCCCATAGCTGAACTTGATCCTGAACCTGGGCTTAGACCCAAATTTAACCCTGACCTAGGCGCCTTGGTCCTCAACCTGGGCTTACCCCTTACTCTAGACTTGGCTCTCTGGCTTGGCTTGAAAATAAACTTTAACTCGAGCTTGTATTTAGCTTTGCGATGACTTGGTTATGCGATGACAGGTCGACATGCATTCATCCAGGCTCATGATGCTATAGAATCAAATTTGCAGCTTGTATGGATCCCAACCAAGTAACAATTTAGATTTTATTGCACGCATGTGGTAGCTTTTATGTCCGAAATTGGTCATATAAGCCTCAATAACAGTAAACCTCACACTGCTACTTGGGATATCTTTCTAGCAACGATATCTAAGCCGGATCACCACTGGAGAAGAAGTGATAATGTAGATTTTCTACGGCGAATTTTGAACGTTTCATTCTTGCCGACATGTCCCCGAAATATCCTCGAAACGTCTGCTATAATTAAGGTCATCGGGAATATGAACGCCCAGTTTGACAGGGAGGTGATGTATGCCTCATAGCCTGCACTCCAATACGAATGATAACGATCAGCACCGCTGGTTCAACTTTGCAGGTTCCCGAGGCCTGGTAATCGGTCGCACTTTCTTTCCTCACAAAGTTATCCACAAAGTAGGGTTGCCAAGTGGCCGGTTTTTGGCCGTCCCGACCGGTTTTTCACTTGCTAAGCCGGTGGCCGGTCAATTCTGGATTTGTACTTTTTACCTGATTTGTTAAATTTTCGGATAAATTTATTAGCAATCCAGAGCAGTGAATCATTGCAGACAGCCAGTTTTGCAGTGACAGTACTTTGCTGCTTGCGGTAATATACATTAAATTGTCCACTAGCGCCAGAAGCAAGTAGTTGTAAGTCTAAAACTAGCTATTTTCAATAATCCATTCAATGTTCGTTGTGGTTGCGACTGCCACAACTGACTGCTCATCCCATTTACATGAGAAACTGTCAAGCGACTTTCGATGATTTCTCAAATAATATGTCATTAACGCACATTAGACATTCCAGGCATATCTTCGAATATGCTACCAGACACCACCCCCCGCCCCTCCCACGGTATTTTTAAAGGCAGGACCGATCGGCCGGTTTTTGTAATTTTCAGACTTGGCAACCCTACCACAAAACTACTGGAGATCACCTATCCAAAAAGCATTGAACCAAATCGACTAAATACTCAACTACGGTCAGTTTTTTTTTCAATCTTCAGCAGCATGTTTTCTACTATCGGCTATTGTTTTGTGCAAAAAACTGTATTTTTACATTGCAACTTAGTTTTTATCCTTATTGTTTCAACCAACTTATTGGAATTTGCCTCGCTGTGTCTGAACGCTATTTATACTGATTTGAAGGCAGCATTTGATCGAATCGAACATCAAATCCTTTTAACCAAATTCGACAAATTTGGAGTTTTATCCATCATGCTTTCCTGGCTAAGCTCTTATCTTCGTAAACACAAAATTAATGTTAAACTCGGTTCTTCTCAATCAAGGTGATTTCAGAACGATTGCGAAGTACCTCAAAGAAGCAATTTGGCACCTTTACAGTTTTCGCTGTTTGTCAACGACTGTTATTAGCTTTTATTGTAAAAAAGAGCCATTGGTCTTCAACTATCACTCATCAATGGTACATTCAACGAAGACTGTTACAAATCTTGACGTTTTATTGTACAGTTGCAAGAAGAAGTTTTTCGTGTCAAATCAAAATATGTTTTCTCAGCGGACAACAATATGAATGATCTTTGACCAATCTCACTTTCTCTACCTATAAGATAGATGATGTGAGTTTTACTTTTCTGTGAACAGTTTCATTGAATAATGAAAGCTAATCGAAATGCTAGTTATTTTTCATTAATTTTCCTCTTTTGCTCCTGTTTTGTAGCGGTCGTAGACTTTTATTTTTATAGTACCAACTACCAAGATATCTAAGTCTTTTTTATTTTTATTTTAGTTTCATTCGGCAACACGATTGTCCACATGAATACTCGTAGTAAATTAGGTAACTCTTGCCTCTCGGTTCCTCCTACTGCAGCTCGGACCGCAACAGCATGCGGCGCATCACGCGGTCATCCTTATGACTGTATGCTGCCGTATTTGTGAGCAAACCATACGAATCGTCCCTGCGCTAACAATCCTCCTGTGGCGAAATCTTGGAAAGTTTCCCTCGCAACACGGAGAGCTACCCGAGCAAAAAACGTAATAGCATTAGAACAGTAATAATCATTCTTATTTGTATCCTCTGCTATAAAATAGTTTTAGCGTTAAAGTTTTGTAATAATGGTTCACCACGATGATTTTTCATATTGAAAATGACAGTACTTTGCTTGATTGTTTCCTTTCACTCGGGTCAGCGCGCGCAGAGTTACCGCATCGCGTAAACTAAGCATGCAATTTAGTCAGGCCTTCGGAAAACGAGCATCCCAGCCCGTCCTCGCCGCTCGCTCGGCACTGGCAGCATCATCTATCCATCCAGCGGAAAGGCCAAGCCAGCAGCAGACGTCGAGGCCGGAAAACCGGAATCTGAAGGGCGCATTCAGCGGAGAACAAAAAACAAGTATGCCAAAATAAGAGGGTGCTATTATTATGGCGAAAAGGGATATGTGGCCAAACCGGGAAGCCACGCTCCCACATTTTAACATCATTTTTGAGTTTTCCCTCCGTCAAAGTTGCACCGCAACAGCACCACCAAGCCGGCCGAACGGCGCACGGCATCGTGGCATCACCGTCTCTCCCGCCTGCCAGCCACTGAATTGGCGGAACCATATGATTTACCATATCTGGAGGTTGGCAACGGCAGTCAGCCAGTGGTGAAACTATACAGACGTCCTGTGTTTAGGGTAGAAACCCCTTGGCGATTGTACTGCTACGTCATCACTCACACATCAACTTAATAGCGTCATGTTTTGCCATCAGATTATCGTTGAAAGTGCGTAAATTGTCGACTGTGGATCGATTCCACTATCAGTGCCGAAGGCACCAGCATAATTTATTGTTCCTAATCAGTTGAATTCTATCGTAACATGTTGGGAAATTGCAATAATATTCATCTCGATCGTTTTTCCCTTTGGTCTCTTACATCAGTTTACCATAGGGTAGGTTATCAATTCTTATTTTACGATACGGCACACGCACTATGCCAGCAAGGAAACTGTCAACGTCCGGTAGGTTTTCTGTGTGTCCTTTTTACGAGTGTGAGTGTATTTGCGCAGATTCAATTCAAGGCATTCATCCGACGAGAGTAAAGCATTATTGTAAGCTATCTATAACTTAATTTCAGTTTTTATGGCGTGTGTATACCCCCTTGTTCCCTTTTCTATATGATGCAATGAGTTATTCGTTTTCGCTAGAATAATTCCAATCCCAAATAAGGGTGGTAGCATAGCATCGCTCGGGCCAGGTTGGGATGTTGGTTGAATGTGAGGCGAGGCACTCCGATACCGAAGTGAGATAAAGCGGAAGTTGGTTGCGGAAAACCATTGCCACACTGGGGTGATTTTACAGCTTAGTTTTATGGGTTCAATTTTTCTAGATACAAATCACTGAAATTTAGAAGATATTTACAGTTTGATAGCTTCTTTTTTTCGCCGAGCCGTTTATTGTCCCTTATCTTGGGTGGCATCTACAATGTCTGGCTCAAACGAGCACTTCCTCTTTTCGCTCTGATTCTAAGATGCACTCATTTGCCGTTTTATACACAACCGGAAGCAATTATTTATCGCCGTCTTGAGATTGTTTTCAAGTCGTTATCGCTCTAAAAGTTTCCCTTTAAAGGAAGAACTGGAACAAACGGAGAACAATCAACACCTTGGAGTGTTACGATTCCATTGAGCAAACGAAGCTGAAAGCTGAATGGAATCGTAGAAGGATGCGCTCGCTGTAAGCAGTTTATCAATGAATCAATGATGACCACAGAGAGTCGTCTGGTTTCGGGTCAACAGGACACACTCTACGGTAGCGTCCTATTGTATCGCAATATTTATTACATCCTTGTGTGTGACAACCCAGCGTCCTGCTGTATTGTAACGTATTTGAATAGAATTGTCATAAAAGTGACTGTGTCATTGAAAAATATGTGGGTTTCACGGTTTCGTTACCTTATGATTAGGAAAATCTGCGACTAGAAAAGTGACTGCTAAAGGTAATCGTATTGTGATCGTTTAATCCGACGCTTTAATGCGCTGCTGAATGAAAGTTTAGAAGCGCGTTTGAATCGGTCATATTGATTTATTACATTTAGAGAACCTGAAAAAGAATGTTTTTTATGGGTGGTCATCCTTTTCAAACCAAAATAAAATGACGCATTTAGATGAATGTTTATATAACTATTGATTTTGAACCCCCAATATAAGAAATAAATCATGTTGTAATGCACTACTGTTGTCGATAGTTGAATTAACCGACAAGGACGTTAGCACACTCGCATATCACTGCCAATAGAGTTTTAGTCATTAAAAACCGAACCGATTTATTCTTTTTGAAAATCAAAGTTGCAAACTTGTTCGGTGCCGTGGTCTGATTTGTAGAAAAGTCCTGCTAGGGCAGGAAAATCCCAAATCTCGAATAAATGTAAATGTTATGGCCTTACCTTAGTCGAATTATTTAATGACATGTGGCACAACAACGGATGCACAGCGTTAGACATAATAGACGTTAGGCATAACGAATGCTAGGCGTTATGGACGATAAGCATAATGGACATTACGTATAATTCACAAAACTTCGTTTTCGTATGAATACGCACGTCATTTGGCATAAAGATATTTGGCAAAAAACAAAGCCTACAAGATGCTACATTTCGTTATCGAAACTTGACCTTCCGTTTTTATACGACACACTTTACAGCTAGCTATTAGAGTACAGGACAATTACGGACCAAGTGCTACGGTCCTATTGACTCTAACAGCCTCTCCCGACCGAGATTTTAACATACGACGACTGACTTGTTACACCAGCATCGTACCTCAAGGCTAATTGGGAGACGTTTGGCATAATTTCTTAAGAACCATTTTACGACATTTCTAGATGATTCAGGGCTAGGCGGCCACGGAACGCGCGTGTTACCGGCGACCCACCGTCGGAAACGCCAGCTGCTGCGGTGGACAGTCCCATTCCCCGCTGAAATCACATCTGTGTAAATTTCTGCATTTTTTGTGTTTACCGACTCTAGTTAGTTCTTCTTAGTACTCGCATCGGCATTTTTTATGCAATAGAAAGCTGGTGAAGCCGCTTTCTTCTTTTTTAAACAGAGTCGATTGTCCGTCTTGCAAGCTAACAGCAGATTTTTGTTGTTGCAAAACATACCCAACGTCCATTATGCCTACATATATTTCACCTTTCACACCTATGCCTTTGGTCCATTATGCCAAACATCCAATATCCCTAACGTCGATTATGCCTAATATACTTATGCTTAACAACCGTATGGGTAATAGGGTACTCTCGCTTACAACATTGCTGGTTTGTTACAAAGCGTGTGTCAGTTTATATTATTCGGGATCATTCAATAATGATGTCCATTGCTTATGGGGGGGAGGGGGTGTCAATTTTGTGACAGGTTGTGACACAGGGGGGAGGGAGTTTAGGCAAATGTGACATCCGTCGTAAAAAATTGCATTTTCATCAAAAGGCAGCAAAAATATGTTTCTCAGTCATTCATCACTCATCGATTTATTTCGATTTTCGCACTTATTGTTCCAGCTGGCGGCCCTTGAAAGTCAGGCACAATTTGCCAATGTTAACTAGATAGACCACGCGTTACATTGAAGGATATATGTAAATCAATTTCAGTTCATTTGCAATCAAAGTTTCTATCTTTTTACTAAATATTGGATAGAAAAGTACCATGAACTCTAAATACTATCGTCACGATGTAGTGAAACCTGCCTCGCCGACGCAGATTGAAGCTTGTTTTGAAGCGGAGCCGTGCTACTTCAATTGAAACCAAAGCTTCATTTCTTCATTGATTTGTAACAATTTGCAATTGAATGTTGTTAGAGCCTTTGTTCGAAGTTATTATTTGTTGTTAATTGTTATTTCCTATATTTTTTTTAATCATACACTAACTCTTAAAAGGTTAAGCTATTTTTATAAACCATTTTGTACTTTCAAAACGCTTTTCATTTTTATTTTGAGTTTGTGTGACGTCCAAAGGGGGGGGGGAGGTTGAGTTTTTTGACACAATCGGACAGAGGGGGGAGGGGGGTCTAAAAAAGCAGAAATTTGGTGGACGTCATATTTGAATCGTCCCTTCACTAGACTGACATTGTAGCGATATCTTCTGTTCCTTCCTAACTTCCGACCAATTTAATGTTCCGCAAGGTAGTTTTGTGAGGTCGTTGCAATTTTAAAACGTAGTTAACACCCCATCGTTCATACCACGAGAATAGGCCCACTGCGGTGCGATCAGCATAACGTAAGAATGATGGACCCCAGCCTAGTGAAATGGTTCTGGGAACGAATCCTGCGAGCAAAATGGATCCACCAAGTGGAAGCTAACTTGTCGACCCACCTACAAGGCTGGCAACAAATAGCCATAAACTTAGTTGAATAGAGACGGCTTCTGTGTACAGCACAAACCACTGAGATCTATATCTAGATTAAGCAAACGTAAACAAATCAATCGAACGCGAGCAGTAACGACAGAAAATTCGCAAGTATGGATTACCGGATAAACTGATGAGGGGCTACGACGTAGACAGAATGTCTGAAATGATAGGGAGTCTAAAATAGGGATGAGTCTAAAATAGGGATGAGTCTAAAATAGGATCTGTGCAAGGAGGGGCGCGCCCCCCCGCAACGTAAATCTACATAAAAATAGACCAATCACGTGTTTTTCGTCTTGACCTTGAAATAAGGTCAGGTATATATAATTAATATTTTGGAACGGTAGTTCTTTTACAATTGACGAAGGGACGGTAAAAGAAAGTAATGAAATTTTTAGAGTGAAGGAGAAAGAGCGGAAAGGTGAAGAATCTCTGATTAAAGCTTGGTTCGACCCATGCACGCTCCAGCATTGGACAAAAGGTAGGAGTCACAACGACTACTTTGTTAAGCGTAGCTACTAATAACCTCCCCCCCCCTCTCTCACCTTTCCGCTCTTTCTCCATCACTATAAAAATTTTCATTACTTTCTTCTACCGTCCCTTCGTCAATTGTAAAAGAACTACCGTTCCAAAATATTATTTACATGAAAATGAAAGACGGAAATTAGTTAGCCTACCACTCACAGGGGTTGATGGTCGTAAATCGAATTCATATATTTTTCTCCATACATGTGGTTTTGTTCTTAATGACAATGTAGAGGAAATCTCCCCACCTACTCATTCTCCCTAAGCGAATTCTCCACGCGAGTCTCACTCCCACTTATTTTAACCGCTGTTATATTGCATTCCGCATTTGAGTGTCCAGCTCGTTCCCTCTTCCGCATAAGTTCATTTCATATGCTCTCTGCAGTCCCGGTAATCCCGGTAATATAGTATACCGAAACTCTCATTTACTACGAACAACGGAAAAGTAAAACGGGTTTCAAATCATCATGACTACCGGTTTTAACTTTTCACCTGTACTTTTCTGTCAAATACTCAGAAGAAGGCCAGCAACTTTGAATGCAAATGAATTGAATTTGAGTACCATTTCCTTCAGTGCTACGCATATTATTATTAACCTAGTTAATATCGACAAATCGTGCCTGACTTTCAGTCGCCGTCAATTGAAACAATCACCAACTTCAACTGAAGCTTGCTTGAAACGTTATGTGCAACAAATGAAACAAGTCACTTCTTGTATGAAGTGAAGGTAAGACAAAGTCAGCTTCATTTATTTGTTTCGACGAAACCGGGACCTGGTCTTAACCTTCCATGAACCGACACGAGCTAGCTCGTTTGCTCAACAGCTGAATCGACGTGTAGTAGAGTTCGCTGCTATTCATGGAGTTCGGCGACCAAATTCCGGAGAAATGGAGTTCCATACAAAGAACCGTACCACATCTACTACAGTGACTAGTAGAAATGCAGAACATGGAGTCGGTTTCGTAGTGTTTGGAAAGCAAAAGCAACGCTGATCTAAAAGCAGCTTTCGATCGTATTGATCATAAGATCCATCTGCGTAAGATCTGTGTGACTTGGCGCTTCTCGGTTGAATGGTAGAGTAAGTACCTACGTGGTAGAATGTTACGCGCTAAGCTCGTTGCTCGCATGTCTTTGGAATTTACTAATAATTCAGGAGTTCCGCAGGGAAGCAACATGAGACCTCTGTTATTCATGCTGTTTTTCAACGACGTCACCTTATTACTCGAATTTGGCTGCAAATTGGTATATGCCGACGACCTTAAATTGTATCTGGTAGTTTGAACCATAAAGCCAGTTATGTTCGACTACCACGTCGACGGATCGTAACTAAGGACAGTCGACCATGTAAGTGATTTCGGTGTTTTCCATGATGCAAAGCTCAGTTTTCACTCACTTCACGCCGCATTAATATCAAGATCCACACGCCAGCTTGGTTTAACCTCCAAAATCGACCGCGATTTCAAAGATCCACATTGTCTGAAAGCTCTCTGTTGCTCTCTAGTTCGTCCTACGCTGGAAAACTGCAATTTGTTTAGGTTTCCACATTAGTTGACTTGGAATTTGTAGATTGAGCGTATTCAGAAAAGGTTTGTCCGACTTGCATTACGTGAGCTTTCCTGGTGTGACCTCGTTAGCCTGCCACCGTATCCGGATCGCTGCCGTCTACTCGGAATCCATACACGCGAGCACCGTCGAAAATTTCAACGAGTAATTTTTATAGCAAAACTGATCAATGGTAATATTGATTCACCAACGCTTTTACCTCTTCTGAACTTTCGCGCTTCTCAGCGTACTCTCCGTTCAACTGGCTTGCTGCAAACCACTTACCACAGCACATCGTTTGGTTATCAGGAACCGATTATCGCATGTATTAGGTCTAGAGATGGTCGGGTAGCGGAAAATTTGCCCGAAACCCACACCCGTACCTGTACCCGCCGGGTTCGGGTCGGGTTCGGGTATTGAAAAAAAATAATTTGCGGGTTCGGGTCGGGTACGGGTTCTTAATTTTTGTTTTTGAAACCGGATGCGGGTCGGGTATCTCTTTTGACCACATTTAACACTAAAGATGGTCGGGTACCCGGGCCCGTCCCGTACCCGACGGGTTGCGGTCGGGTTCGGGTATCAAAAATAAGAAACTTGCGGGTTCGGGTCGGGTACGGGTTTTTAATTTTTTTCTTAAGCGGGTACGGGTCCGGTTCGGGTATTCAAATTTTCATACCCGACCATCTCTAATTAGGACCTTCGAAATGGTTGAACAATAGGACACCGCCTAGTTTCTGATAAAAAGAACAAAAGATGACACTAGTATTTCATCATGCGCCATGCGTGAGAGTATGCTTGCAATTCTCAATGTTTCCCTGTTGAATACAGCAGATGCCGTTACTTTGTAACGCGTATTGTACATATTGGAAACAGCCCAATTTTGTGCAACAATAAATTTACTCAGCGCAGCAACAGTACTCTCTCATGCATCTCAGTTTCTTTTGTGTTCAAGCCGATCGACATATAACGTTTAACACCTGAACCAATAAATAGTTGGTGAACATTGTTTTTATTTATTGCATTCATATTGCGAAATTTAAGTTCTTCGAAATAAAATGTCGCAAACATATTCAGCTCCCGGCTCTATCAAAATCACTTTTCCGGGCTCACGGAAGAATGGTAGTAAGATGTTATGGAGAGATATAGGAAAAGTTTGTTTTTTATCAAAATTAGGCAGAAGTTATAAATATTAAATATAACAGAGTAACTGTACCGCACAGGTTGGTAAACACATATAAGTTAGAAATTTTGTAAAATCAACCACTAGAAAAGCGCCATCTCTTGAAAAGCAAGCGTTCGTGTGGTGTTCTATTATTTAACTTCAATGAATCAACGCAGAAATTCGTCACGAAATGTAAAGGACCGAATATCTTATAACTTTTATTTAATTTATTAAGACTTTAAAAATTCAGTTAAATGTTTGATAAGAAATAAATATCTAAATATTCGGAAACACACGTGCATGCAGCCATATGGAGACTCTAGCTCTCGGAGACGCTACATTTCGGATATTCTTGGGGTACGGTCATTTCGGGGACCAAATATCGACTCAGACTCGTCCTGTGAATGATTCGCGCAAGGTTGTCGAACATGGCGAAGGCTCGCACATGGAGAATACAGGAGGAGGTTAAGAAGGCTGAAAAACGCTAAGGCTGCTGGAAAACCTGGACCCGGACAGGGACGAAACACATCAACTGCTTGTGGACTTTAAGGCAGCATATGATTCAGTCAAACGGCATGTGTTGTGACAAACAATGCTAGAACATGATTTTCAGACGAAACTAGTTAAAATGATTGGTGCGACACTGCATGGGTCAAAATCATGCGTCATTAATGATTATAATCAATAATCATTAACCGCACGTGGACGGTTTGATAATGCAATACCACATATTTGGATTTATTGATATATATGAATTAATTTAAACATGTTTGTGTGATTGATAGTCAAACCATGCATTGCTATCTTAGAGAAACTTAACTTATCATGTTTCTCAAAAGCGCAAGCCATTTACGAGACTGATCGGAGTTTCTTCACATATGCCAGCCATCCTACACGAAACGGACAGGTTGTACTCATTCAAGGCACTTCCAATGTCTAACAGGTAACCCGAATCCAGCTTGCAACGAACAGTGGCCTCGAAAGCTTTTTCGACAAGGATAGACCCAAAAAACTCTGACATGCCACACATATGTTGCAAAAGTTGAGGCAAACCATAACCAATAAGCCCCGACGATTGGTACGTGAAATGTTCGAGTCTGGAGGAAATCCGCTTCTCGTCACACTCGTCGAACATGCAAACACAGCTGAAGCGCCCTCGTCAGTCGTTGGGTTTTGATTTCTTTCCTCTGAATTTGATTGATTTTTTCCTACCTTTCGCCGCAGTCCAATTTCGGAATTGGCGTTGCCCAAATTTCTGCATACCGCAATGGTGCATGCTCTAATGTAGGTATTGAACGCATGCCCAAGGCTGGCGGAAGTTCTTCTTCACACTACAACTGTTCGGTAATAAGTTTTCATGCATGCGTCAATAATATTCCAGCACGTGATGCCTGACATGCAAGTGTTTCCTACAGTCAAACATACATACTGACTCGTCGTAAATAAACGTGTGAGTTCGTAATGTGCAGAGGCAACAAATTGACTGTTCAGCAAAATCTTGGCAGTGGGTTAGGAGTTTTCCAAAATTTTCACTATCGTTACTGTTACTGTTACCGTTACGTTACTGTAAATTTAACAAGTAGCAATGCGATTGTTTTTAGAACAGAATCTGATCAATTAAAAATTGTTTTCTAAAATAATGTAAATTCTCCTTCTTAATCTAAGCTCATATTCAAATGACTGTCGACGCCAGCAAATTGACCACTGCTTCAAAAGAAACTTCGGCTTCTAGTTAGGTGAACATCCTTGAACGATAACCAACGGCACAAACTATCCACAATGAAATATCTAAGTGACGCTGTAAAAAACTGTGAGTACGAAGGGCGGAGTACATCTCCATCTGACCTGAATCGCTGGTGACCTTCTTTGGCTCAAAACTGTATCGAATTCGCAAGTTGCCTGGTCGGAATTGTTTTACTGCGCAACCTAGTTTTGCAAAGGAATATGTATCACAGCCATTTGTATGGCGATCGAGAAGTCAAATTTGGCCAACGCTCACTGTACTGTTAAAGTAAAGATTTCCATTAAACAAAAAAACACACACACAATTTTTCAGAGGTCATCCCGAAACTACTGGCCAACCGAAGTCAATGCACATAAAACGTGGTATCTAGGAGGTTTCAGTTTATGGTTAGAGAAAGCACCAAAGAAGCAAACCCAGCAAAAGATTATATTACTTTATTGACCACCCGCAATATGCCGTGTACAGTATGTGTAAGGAAATTGTCGGAGAAATGAGAAATGAGAAATTTGGTAGGAGAGTGGTATGTACAAGAGGGTGTTTTATAGCGGTAATAAAGTTCCGTTCGGGTCTGTTCGATAACTTCGAGTCCTCCGGCATCGGAGACCTTTGGAAATGCTGTCGCTCTGCCACCCTCTTCCCAGCGGGAATCCAGCGAACTACACGCGTATTTGTTTATGTTTGTTTTCGTTAAGGCATCTAAATGCTTTTACTAGTTACAGTTTATGCAGCTTCGGACTGCAGCAGAAAAGAATTTTATAATTTGCTTCCCTGGAAGCTTCCCAAGCTTCGAAGAAATATGCAAAATGCTTTCCCTAAGGTTCGAACACGGGATTGGCGTGACTCGCTCTCGGGGTTCGTTCTGGGAGTTTTATGATAGAGTCACGAGGCTTTCCCATCGGGGAGTCTCCAAATCTTTCTAACTTTCTTACTAGGATATGTATATGATGACATGCTTCCAATGAACCGTCCAAGCAAGGAAGAGTGTCTGAGTTTATTGCTCGCATGTCAACTCCACGGGTACCGTAAGAATTCCTGACGTAGTCCTGGATACGAGCGAGTGGGACGTATGTGCGAAGAAAAAACCTAATGACACGCGTCCTAATGCACCCCTAATGGCTTAGTTTGAAGGTGGCAGGAGAAAAAAAATAACTTGGAAGATGCGTTCAGCACAGCTCACTTCCTCCGAAGGGGACTATATCCAGCAGCGGAGAGCTGTACGAATGGATGGAACAGGAACTGAGTGCACCTACGAGATGATTGAGAATAATGACAAGATTTATGACGAATTCGACACACCACATGTCGGACTAATTGGTGAATGCAGATTCGAATAATAATTTCGATGATTTAGTGATCTGAAAATTGACAAAAAAAATTAATCCACCTGGTGGTGGAAGAAAATATACTTAGTCAAATTAATACAAACTCAGGCACATAACAATCATTGGTCTAATAGTATTCCTTAACGTATTGCCTTGAAATGAAGTGTCCAATAATCAATGTTTCTCTTATCTCCTAATGTTTTTTAATATTGTTGGATTTTGGTGCACTTAAGTGAGATAAAGTTTTGAATCCTAGTCAAAACTGAAAATATACATAACCAATATCATTTTAGTGAATGATAAAAGCAAACCCCTCATCAACCAACTGCATGCTGTTATCAATGCTTATTGGTTAAATGGCATAAGTTCTTTTACGCTTAGCATCATTCATAAGTGAAAGGATGCCATTTGTTTAATTTAAAGTCTATTCAAGTTGCTTGAATTCCTACCAAGAAAATTGAGTAAAATAACAACAAATGATAAAAGTAGAACGTGCCGCCTGAGCCACCCTTACTGATACTGATGCCAACCGAGAAGGAGGAACTCATGACAATGCTTAGTGTCAGCACGAAGACTAGCATTGCCAGTCAGGAGCGTCCCAGCTAGCACCAACTCGTATATCAATGTACGAAAACTATTGTAAATATCTCCTAACAAACTCGAAATCGTAACTAAAGCTGGATAAAGTGGGATCAAGTTGATTTTCTGTCGTATATAATGATAATGACTGACATACATACGATTTTCAGCACAAAATCGTAGAGTAGTACGGAGCGACACGCGCTTAATCGGATATTATCATATATAAATACTTATATAGCCGTAACGCTCAAAATTATTCTTAATCACGTATATTCCCTCCAAAATAGTACGGATA
This sequence comes from Sabethes cyaneus, assembly GCF_943734655.1. Taxonomy (NCBI): domain Eukaryota; kingdom Metazoa; phylum Arthropoda; class Insecta; order Diptera; family Culicidae; genus Sabethes; species Sabethes cyaneus. Next base: position 123,699,126 of record NC_071353.1, on the reverse strand, counting down.
TGCCAATTTTGCGCATGAAATACGATTTATTTAGCATGTATATCTGTACGTAATGCTGATTTTTACCTTTTTTATACATATGAAAATGCTAGCTGGGGTCTGTACCCATGTCATGGGCGACTTCGGAGTGAGCGGCTGAATTAAGAAGCGTAATGTCCCGGCACTAAAACTAAGATGGCCAGTACTGTCGTTCCTGGGTTGCCGTTCTCCAATCCATTCGAACATCCGCTGAACGTGTATCATCCACGACAGCGCACCTCCATCGGGTGCTGGGTTTGCTCCGAAGTCTACGGCCTCTTTCTGGTTCTCTGCTCAAAATAGTTTTGGCTACTCTTTCGTCGGGCATTCTGGCCACATCCCCAGCCTACCGTAGCTTGCTAAATTACACTAGCTTCGCAACATCAGCATATGTGTATACTTAACGTCTATTACAGCTCATAATTCATGCATATGCACCGTTTAACCTGATTCGTTAATCAGGTTCCTTTAGCGTCCATGATTCATGTCCGTAAAGGGCCACCGGAAAGATTAGTGTTCTGTAGAGCGCCAGTTTTGTGCGAATTTGCAAACTTCGGGACTTCAGCTAACTACATAACCCGTCAAAATCCCAATTGCAGCTGCAATTCTTCGTTTTACTTCGCGGCTTACATCGTTGTCATCTGTCACGAGCATATATGAATTTCTCCACTACTTCATATGAATTCCTCCACTACTTCATATCGTTTCCCATCCAGCTCCATTTCGCCCCCAACACCATTTGGACTTCCACGTTTCTTGCCATCAACCTTGTACTTTGCTTTAGCGGTGTTAATGGTAAATCCCACTTACCAATTGAAAAGTCATAAAATTGAAAAGTCTGATTGAAAAGTCACGTGGTCTCACCCGCTATTTTGTTTCTAGTTTTGTCGGAAAACCATATTCAAGCATTATCTGCCAAAGCTCATTTCGTTTAACTGAGTCGTACTCCGCCTTAAAGTCCACAAACAGATGGTGAGTCTACAAGTTGTACTCCCGGAACTATCCTAGGAACTGACGTAGGATAAACATCTGATCCGTCGTGTTGCGACCCTCACGAAAACCAGCTTATTACTCGTCGACGAAGGACTCCGTTTACGGTTTCAGTCTACAGAACAGGATGTGGGAGAGCATCTCATAGGCAGAATTGAGCAATATAATGTCTGGGTAGTTTTTACATTCGAGTCGATGTCCTTTTAAAAATAGGGTAAATAAGGCCACCCAACCACTACTATTTTCGTACGCATATCAGAGTAACAAATGAGTTATTTGTACCTATATATACCATGAATATGTACCATAAAAAATCGTATCTGATGCACAAAACTAGCATATGCATACTAATTTGGAGGCCATATACGTACTACAAAATATACGTTAACAATTCAACTTTATAAATCTTTGTATGCGATAAGACCCGACTCAAAGTGATTAGTTTTATAATGCTATACAATTCTATACTGGAAGTCGTAGCCCAGCTAGCACCAACTCGTATATCAATGTACGAAAACTATCGTAAATATCTCCTAACAAACTCGAAATCTTAACTAAAGCAGGATAAAGTGGGATCAAGTTGATTTTTTGTCGCATATAATGATAATGACTGACGTACATACGATTTTCAGCACAAAATTGTAGAGTAGTACGGAGCGACTCGCGCTTAATTGGATATTATCGTATATAAATACTTATATAGTCGTAACGCTCAAAATTATTCGTAATCACGTATATCGCCTTCAAAATAGTACGGATATGCCAATTTTGCGCGTGAAATACGATTTATTTAGCATGTATATCTGTACGTAATGCTGATTTTTACCTTTTTACGATACGATACTGAATTTATTAAACGTCAATAACGATAATTTTCGTACATTGATATACAAGCTGGTGTTTGCTGGGTGGTAGATTTGAAGGCGATCAACGAGAAAATGTGTCTATTGAGTTTAATGGGCCCCAACTGCTTGCTCAATGGTAGACCCGACGACGAGAAGAAAACGTTCTACGCGCGGCCGAAGCCCATCTTACGACAGCTATTTGCCACGGGAAGTCTATATTGGGAATATCAACGCCCAGGTCAGTAGGGAACAAATGTACAGACCGGTGGCCGGGCCACATGACTTGCACATCTGGAGATATAATGAACTCTAGACTACACTTATGTCTTTTTCACACGGTTTGTTTTATTTTTGACTAGCTGACCCGACAAACTTCGTATTGCCACAAATTAACCTGTGTTGTACATAAATCATGAATCTCGGATGATATTTGTCACAATCTCGAGTTTTGCAAGCCCCCCAGTGAGCGGCGCTTCCGACGGCGGGTCACCGGCAACACTCGCGACCGTCTCGTCCTGAATGATCTAGTGTTGCTATATATAGTTTTTGTGGTCTTGTATTGACTGATGTTTTATGGAAAAGTCTCGAATTTCTCGAGTTCAATTAGTTTTTGAGTTTCGCAAAAATTTCTGTTTTAATTGTATGAGAGTCCATATCCCCCTACCACAGGGGTGAGAGGTCTCTAACTATCGTAAAATAAATTCAAGACTCCAAAATCTCCCACATGCCAAATTTGGTTCCATTTGCTTGATTAGTACTCAAGTTATAAGGAAATTTGAATTTCATTTGTATGGGAGCTCCCCTCTTAAAGGGGAGATGGGCCATAACTCGCTTTCTAAAGAAGAGAGGGGTCTCAATTCACCATAGAAAAAAATCTTGCGTCCAAAACCACTTACATGTCAAATTTGGTTCCATTTGCTTGATTAGTTCTCGAGTTATGAGGAAATTTGTTTTTCATTTGTATAGGAGCCCCCCCCCCCCTCTTAAAGTGGGGAAATCCATAGAAAATATACCATAGAAAATGTTCTTCCCTACAAAAACACCCACATGATAAATTTGGTTCCATTTGCTTGATTAGTTCTCGAGTTATGAGGAAATTTGTATTTCGTTTGTATAGGAGCCCCCCCTCTTAAAGTGGGGAGGGGTTCTAATTCACCATAGAAAATATTCTTGCCCTCGAAAACTTTCACATGCCAAATTTTGTTCCATTTGCTTGATTAGTTCTCGAGTTATGAGGAAATTTGTATGGAAGCCCCCCCCTTTTAAAGAGGAGAGGAGTTATTATTCCCCTTATAAAGAGGGGAGGGGTCTCAATTTATCATAGAATAAATTCTTGTCACCGAAAACACCCACATGCCAAATTTTGTTTTATTTGCTTGATTAGTTGTCGAGTTATGCAGAAATTTGTGTTTCATTTGTATGGGAGCCCCCCCCCCTCTTAGTGGGGGGAGGGGTTTCTAACCATCACTAAAACCTTTCCTGGTCCCAAAAAACCTCTACATGCATATTTTCATGCCGATTGGTTCAGTAGTTTTCGATTCTATAAGGAACATACGGACAGACAGACAGACAGACAGACAGACAGACAGACAGACAGACAGACAGACAGACAGAAATCCTTCTTTATAGGTATAGATTACTCAACAGCGGTGCAACTTAGAAACCTTTAACAAACTACGTGACGAATGTCGGGCCGTTCCCAAATGTATTGAGAAATAAATGAATGGTCCCCAAGTGGCCCATTCTTAATAATCAAAAACCGTTTAAAAAAAGTACTTGAGTGTAGTGCAAGTTTTACGAGCTCAAAATGTACCAAAATTTGACATGTGTAGAGACGACAAGGAGAATCTAATCACAAACGAGTGCGAAATGGTTGACGAATAGCAGCAGTTAATTGATAATCTCTTCAATAGCAAAGTTGCAGAAGGAGCCGGTACAAAAGTTAACCTAGAAATTCCCATGGAAGATAGTAATATCCCAGCACCTGATCTACGAACATTTAAATGAAAAATCGGGTTGTGAAGACAGAACCGACCATCCGACAGATCTTACAGATTTGTCGAGAGTCCAACGTGCCAGCGCATCACATCACTTCAAAGCAGCATACGATACAGTCGATTGAAACTAGCTATGGCAGATAATGCACGAATACGATTTTCCGGTTAAATTGACACGAGTGATCATAGCTACATCGGAACGAGTGAACGAGTGTTTCGTGCCTCTCAAGTACCTTTGAGACGCGGCGTGGGTTGAGACAAGGTGACGACTTATCCTGCATGTTTTTTAACATCGCTCTTGAGAGGGTGATCCGACGAGTCGGTGTCGAGACAAGAGGTACGATTTTCATCAAGGGTACCCAACTCCTAGGATTGAGACTAGGTTAGGGCGATGTGACGGCGGAGGTAATCTACGCGAGACTGAAAGCGGCCAGCAAAACGTTGTGATCAAGAGCCGCCTCGGCTCTATGCTGCTGACGACGACGATGACACCTAAAAACCTAATAGTACAGGGTGCTCCACCTTTTATGTCGGTATGTAAACGCTGTATAACTTTCACATTTACCAACCGATTTCTTTGATTAGATATGTTTTGGAAACGCCATTTCAGTACAATTTTCGCCATGTATCGCTTCACACCGAAAGAACGCGCTGAAATAGTTCTCGAATGGTTGACGCTGAGCCTAATTTTTGGAATACAATTTTGATGACTGACGAGGCCAATTTCAACCGCTCTGGCGGTGTTAATAAGCAAAATTGCCGCATTTGGGGAACGGAGAATCCTCACGAGAATAACGAAATGCCCTTGCATGACCGGAAAATAACTGTGTGGGCCGGGATTTGCCCCAAAACCATCATTAGTCCATATTTTTTCAAAGAAAATGAAACTGTCGATGGAAATCGATATCGGTGGATGTTGGCTCATTATGTCTGCCCACGCGAAAAAGGTCTAGAAGGTAACTGGTTTCAACAGGACGGTGCACCATGCCACACTGCGAATTGAACAATTCCGGGAAAATTTCCGGGACGTCTAGTGTCAAAAAGAGGCGATATTGACTGGTCACCCAGATCACCGGATTTTACCCCCCCCCCCCGGAATCTGAAAAGCAAGGTTTACGCCAACCAGCCACAAACTATTGACGAAATATTCGTACGGAAATCGACGCTATAACACCCGAGATGCTCAAAACGGTAATGGAAAACGCGGAAAAAAGTAGTCAATTTGTAATTTCTAATAAAGGTGGTCACTTAATTGATCAATATCAAAAACTAAACCAAGAAATTTTTAAGAAACCAAATTAAATAAAAATGCATTACTAATAAAATTCATACCATTACTAATAGAAATAATGCATTACTAATAGTTTTCATACCGACATAAAAAGTGGAGCACCCTGTATGGTTTATGGAAGTCGATGCATAGAAAATTTTCAGACCGATTGGTGCAAAACAAGTGAAAATCGCTGACATATTGAGCACTTAAAACTTATCAGCTTTTTGTTTCTTCAGATTCCCGCAAGACGCGGGAACTCATCGAACTCAATTGTATCATCTAATTTAAAATTGAGCTTCTCTTAATTTTATTTAATATAAATTTCGTCTCATTTATGTTAATATTGAACAGAACTAAACTAAAATGTACTTTTAAAATATCAATGAGACGAAATTGCTCACAATAAAACAAAATTGAGAAAACTCATTTTAGCTCAATTCACTTCTATTTCAGTATTTATATAATTTTTGAATGGATCGATTTAGTTTTAGTTTTCATAAACAAACGAAGCTCAAAAGTAGCAATTATTAAATCGAACTAAATAGAGATTAAAACTAAACTAAGGTTTAGCCCATTATGCTTGTGTGATAAAATAGGTTACAATTATTCGGATGTAGCGCAAGGTAGTATCCCAGCAAGCCCACTCGTATATCAATGTACGAAAATATCTCTTAACAAATTCGAAATCGTAACTAAAGCTTGATAATTTCTATCGCCCAAGTTAATTTTCTATCATATATAATGACAATTACTGACATACATACGATTTTCAGCATAAAATTGTATAGCATTACGAAGCGAGTCGCTCTTAATCGGATATTATCGTATTTAAATACTTATATAGTCGTATTGCAAATAATTACTCCTAATCACGTATATCGTTTCCAAAATAGTACGGATAAGCTAATTTTGCGCATCAAATGCGCTTTACTAGCACGTATATATGTATGTAATGCTGATTTTTATCTTTTATATACATTTGAAAATGCTAGCTGGGATTCTTGACCTCTTCATTTTTATAGCTGCCTTCAATGACAAGCCTTACAATTCTCCGTGAACAAAGAACTTTAAAAAAACACTTCACGAATTTTTAGAAATTTGTTTATTTGTAGCATTTCTCTGAGTGTTTCTACTTTCGTCGTTCAATTGATTCAATTCTAAATTCAATCAGTACAGGACACTTACCGAGACACCTGATCATCCGGGACAAGTTATGCAAATTCAAGTCGATCCCGCAAAACGCGGGGTGTCTAGTCAGTTTAGATTAATCGTAAGAATTAGATGGAACTTCAAGCCTCCTCCTTCCTGAGTAGTTTTAGACTGCTTTATCGTTGCGTCTTTGGTTCTTTGGACTTTGGAGACTTTGGTTCAGGTGAATCGAAGTTCTCAAATTGAAAAGTAATCTAAGTTATTAAATTAAAAAGTATTTTTTCACCAAAATTGGACCGCAACTTAGCATTAGCTGATCCAGTTTTTTGTGCAACTTAAATTATCAAGCTTTTGATAACAAGCTCGATAGTTTCTGCACTTAGTCGGAGATGACAAATTCTAGCAGTAATAAAACCAGTTCACTTCGCTTTAATCCGTTGAACACTCTATCGTATTAATTTTCCGCTAACGGACTGTCTTGATAGAGGAAGCAAAATAGTTTTTTTTGCATGAAAATCACGCCATGGACTCTATACAATACCCGGTTGTCCTGGACACCGAATGCTTTCGAGCTGAGCCGAATGCCTCCAACGTAGACCATACCTAATGAATTCGTATACACCTGAGTTGACTAGCATAACTGTGTATTGGCTGGCTGGCTTACCAACCAACCAACCGGCCACCAGGCTAGTCATCAGTAGTGGTCATTTGGAAGGCATAAGGGCGCAAAAAAAACAGTTTCCATTTCATCTAGAGCCTCCTCTCGCTTGGAGCTTGGAAAAGTGTGAAGTAAAAACAAAGAGGAAGCTGCAAAAATAAACTTTATTATACCGAAACACGTTCTTTTCGCTTCCTTTGGTTCGTCCTGTATGCGCGCCAGTCGAGTCAAACACCCCTTATTTCAGTTATTTTTTTCTCTGGGAAATTTAATGAATTTTTATGGTACTCCGAAAACAAAAAATGATTACAAGGCGAATTTCGAATAATTTAATAATAATAATTTAATATTTATTTTAATCAGTATTTTCATCACAACGGCTTAAATACCTCTTATTGCAAGTGGTGATTCAATTCCAGCCCCACAGTTTGGAACACCAATTTCTTTATCTTCAGAAATTAGCATATAAATTTTCCGGATTTCGAGCCACCCTAGTAAACCAACGCACGGTTATTGGTCACATATTCAAGCACATCAGCTTTCGAAACCATTATAAACTGGACGGAAGGAGCTCCCGTTTTGCTGAACCAAACAAGTACACGAAAAGACGAAACGAATGTCAAAACTGCCAGCTCGAGATAATCAAGTTTAGTTTCTCCGTCTAGAGTCCTAGCAACCAGTCCTGGCTGGAAGCAAGGATCGGTTACGCTTGTCCGCGAGCGATCAGTGATATGTAATGAAGTACCAAATCGCCGTGCATCGGTGGATTCCACCACTAACAAACTTGGTAGGTATACGAGTATTTTGAACGAAGTATTCTTCATCATACTGCACTCTTGATTCAGTCATCCAATATGGTTTCCATTCCAGGGGTTGTCAATAGCGTACAAATTCTTTAGCTAATATTTCGATTTCGGTGCCTCCGTACAGTTGAATCGATCGACGGTTCTTTATGTGATAAAAGGTAATATTAGTACTGTAGGTAACATTTGCTTGAACAGAATATCAAAATAATCAACAACAGTCATAACATATCATTTAGTATATAATTCTTTGTACAATTTTGAACAGAAAACTGAATTTAAAAAAAATCACGGTCCGAAAATTCATGTTACAATTTAATAATAAACGAACGTACCGGTTCATCAAATCGCGACAAACACACGTCCCAGCCAGCGGCCAATCAATTCGATGGAAAAGTCAAACATTTGACTAAATTGTAATCTCATCAAGTCGGAATACCGGACCGTACTTCCCAGGTACTACGCCAAGTAACGGCAAGGTTTTTTTTTTTTTTGAAAAAAAAACTCCCAGTCAGTTCGTCCGAGTGACACCCGAGTACAATTACTAATCAGTGAAATTGGTAACATCTGGAGAGCAAACAACGTTCGACAGGACCAGCGGCGCGCGAGTGGCAGTCGTTATTTGCCGAATCCAGGAACGCATTTCTCCCACACGTCGTTCACCGTGCTGTGGCCGGCAGCAGGTTGTCCTCAAAGCGGGGGCGGGATGGTCAGCAACGGCTATGTTTGGAACCGTTCTATCCGGTTGGGAATAATAGAGCTGGCGTTTGAGCTAATTGCCTTAACTTTGCATGTATTTTATTAATGAAATAAACCGTACGTTGGGTGTCAATATTAATTTGAAGTTCGTTGCAAGTAACTTGGTTTTACAGGTGAGTTTTACGGTAGACTGGTCTAAATGTGGCAGTGTCTGGACTTTTACAGTTTGCATTGAACTAAATACATCCATAGTGATGCGCATCAAAGCTTTGGCACTACAAAATTGAAAATCAATTTGAGCAACATTTAAACATTTAGGTAAAATTCAAAATGACTGAGACATAATGAAATCATGAAAAACTAATATTGATTATAACTGAATGGTGCTGAATAGTGCTGTATAGGAATGTGTCTGTTAAAGTACATTAGTCAACATTTAGGTTACATTAAATATATGGCATTAAAGTAATGTTCATTTTCAACGAAGCGTACATTTGACCCTCTGAATTCTAGGGACCATGCAGCCTTTATTTTCAAAGTTTATTTTGAGAAAATTCAGAATGCTTCATTAAGAAACAATTCTCCAATACTCCAATGGCCAGGAGTGGATACCAGATCTTCAAAAATTTATGTGAGAAATCAGGCTACTGAAGACCTGGCAACGATTCTTCATTGTGTAATTCCCGAATTCTGGGAATAAGAAAAACTACCGGAGGAGTGAAAAGTTGTTTGCTCCATCTACAAATTTCTGCCTCTACAATCCACATCTATTCAACTAGTTCTGGCTACGCCAGTTGTCGTTGGATCTTCTTAGGGAATTTGATAAGGAAGACATATTTGACGTTATCGTGGGAAACGTAAAATACCCGGTACCCTACCAGTCGTTTCCATCTAGTACCATGTATGTCTCAACATTAATTATAAGAACGACGATTAGCTTTGCCGAAAACATGTTTTTTGCCAATGAATAATTTTCGTTGAAACGAGGCCACTACTGACACGAGTTCTTCAAATAATGGAGCTTTTGTGCTTGATTGATTTAAAATGGTTAAAAAATCAGACTCACACTTTTAATACCTAGAAACAGTGGAATACTCGTGAACATCTAACAAATGGCATGGTTGTAACGGGTGATAACTAAAATTTTGGAATTTTTTCGAGGCCCCTATACACAACAACAAACGAGCTCAGGGAGAAATGAGAGTGTGTTAGCTCTTTCTATCCTCTTTCTGTCAGTATTTTTTGTTTTGTTTATGCTGGCCAAGTTTTGCTTAAAACGGCGTCAAAACAAGAAGCATTTCGCGAGGCTTCGTCTGTTTACAATATCCTACGATGCCCAACAACTATTCGGAAGCAAGATAGTGGAATACCAACCAAAATTATGGACGCAGAAGGACATCGTTCTCTTTCTTGTTTCTTCAACAATAAGCCCTCTGGTTTGGATCAATCAAGATGCACCAGACGAATGTTTGAACAAAATTTTGATCCCGGTTTTACAAAAACATCATGCAGATGGACAATACGTGTTTTTTGTCCGGATAAAGCATCATCGCATTACGCCAAAAAACACAATCGTTTCTGAATACCCATTCGATCCCATTTTTACATAAAAACCACGACCCGTAAAATCTATCTCAGTGCTCCCAATTGAATATTTCTTCGGGATTTTGAGTTCTCTGGTGTACAAAAATAACTGGAGAGCCCCGAATTGCAAACAGTTGATTGATAGAATCAAGAGATGCATTCGCATAATTGACATGACGGCCTGTTTCGACGTCAAACGAAAGCTTCGCCGAAACCGATTATGCTTCTCGCTGCCTAACAGCCACCGCAATTCAATTCAATGATGAATCAGATTGGTCAGGGTGTTACCGTTGCAATTGTTCTATTAAATCAACCAATTTATTGCAGTTTGATAATCAACTCTAATAAGATCAATTTTGATTGATGCGCCATATTGTATTGCTACGCTACACGTATGGTAAGTTTATAAGAGATTTTTTTATTGATTAAAGGGTGCTGCTAGTTTTATCGTGATAATATATGCAACCACAATACATTTGATTTATTAACAGTTTTATTATGGTTTTAAAGCTATCTCTAAGTGCTTTTTGACTCATATCCTGTTTATATTACGGAATACCATAATTAAATCAGAAGTAATGATTAATACCGCTATTAAACCGTTATAAAATTCAAGTAAAACCAATTGGCTTGAGAATTTTTATTTGGGACGTGACTTCTATCAAGTGTTACGCAATACCTGCGATTCATGGGACCTAAGTGGAACCTTGAGTTCGAATTCGGCTGTAATTTGCTTTTATTATAATCTGCTTCAATCCACGGATCCCTTAGCAAAGCAAAGTAATACGGACTACGGACCTAGTAGGCGTTGCTTCAATTACCCTCCCTTGTCTAATTTTGCACTCTTTCCCCTTCACGTTTTAGCCCACTTTGTAGGATACTATAAATACATCTAATTTCATTACTTTCTAGTTCTATGAGAAGTTAAACCGTTCGCGCAAAGGCTATGTGCCACAGGCCGGTATACGTCGGGACTCAGACGGTAACTCGGGACTCGGGACGGTCGGGACTCAGACGAACGAACGTAAGGTGAGGTGGAAGCAGTATTATGACGAGCACCTTAACAGTGATGTAGCTGAACATGAAGGTGACGAGATGGCAATAGATCTTGGAGCACGTGCAGAAGACGATAGAAAGCGGCTGCTTTGATCAGCTACCCGGCGAGCTGCTGAAATACGGCGTTGAAGCTTTGGCTAGAGCGCTGCACTGGGGCATTGTCAAGATTTCGGAGGAGGAGCTACTACCGGAGGAGTGGACGGAAGGCATCGTGTGTCCGATCTACAAAAAGGGCGACAAGTTGGATTGTTGTAATTACCGCGCATTTACACTGTTGAACGCCGCCTACAAGGTACTCTCCCAGCTTTTAGGTCGTCGATTATCATCATTTGCAAAAGAGTGTGTGGGGCAATATCAAGCGGGACTCATGGGTGCCCGTGCCACCACGTATCAGAAATGTCGCGAACAAAGTGCCAACGCATCATTTATTTATCGACTTCAAATCGGCGTATGACTCGATCGATCGAGATCAGCTATAGCAGATTATGCACTACTACGGATTTCCGAATAAACTAACGCGATTGATCAAGGCGACGATGGATCGAGTAATGTGTGTTGTTCGATTATCAGGGGCAATCTCGAGTCCCTTTGAATCGCGAAGAGGATTACGGCAAGGTGATGGGCTTTCATGTTTGCTGTTCAACATCGCTTTGGAGGGTGTGATAAGAAGAGCGGGGATAGACACGAGTGGCACGATATTCACGAAGTCCGTCAGCCTCTTGGTTTCGCTGACGACGTTGACATCATTACACGTACCTTTGAGAGGACGGCGGAAATGTACATCGGACTGAAAGCTGAAACCAAATGGATTGGACTTGTCATTAATGTATCGAAAACAAATTACATGAAAGGAAGAGGTTCTAGAGAAGTGAATGCTGACCTCCCTTCCCGGATTCATTTAGACGGTGATGAAATCGAGGTGGTAGAAGAGTTCGTGTATCTGGGCTCACTGGTCACCACAGACAACGACACCTGCAGATAAATGCAAAAACGCATTATGACAGGAAATCGTGCCTACTTTGGACTCCGCAGGACGGTGCAATCGAACAAAATTCGCCACCGCACGAAGTTAACAATCTACAAGACGCTGATTAGACCGGTAGTCCTCTACGGCCATGAGGCATGGACTATGCTCGTGAAGGACCAACGCGCCTTAGTGTTTTCGAACACAAGGTGTTGCGCACCATCTACGGCGAAGTGCTGATGGAAGACGGAACGTGGAGGAGGCGAACGAACCATGAATTGCATCAGCTGCTTAGGGAACCAACCATCGCTCACACCGCAAAAATCGGTCGCCTGCAATGTGCTGGGCACGCCGTGAGGATGTCGGACGACAGCCCGGTTAAAAAAGTTCTCAATAAAGATCCGACTGGAACGAGACGGCGGGACGCTCAGCGAGCAAGATGGATCGATCAAGTGGAAGGCGACCTGCGGACCCTACGCAGACTACGTGGCTGGCGAATTGCGACAATGGACCGAGTGGAATGGAGACGACTTCTTCGTCCAGCAGAGGAAACTACGGCCTGGAGCTGATTAATGTGTGTGCTCATTACTTTCTTCTACCATTCTCTACGTGTATTGAAAAGAATTCCATTAAAAAAATTGACAAAAAGTTAATATTTTTTGAAACGGTGGTTCTACAATTGATTCCTTTATCAATTGGAGAACCAACTTTTCAAAAAATATTAATATATATGCTTGACCGCATTTCAAGGTCAAGACAAAAAACACGAGGCCTGGTCTATGACAAAAAGTTGTTTTAAAAGTGTCAGCAAACCGGCAAAAAATGAAAAAAAAACAACGAAAAGCTAACAAATCCACAACAGATGGTGAAAGGACGATGCAAAGACAGTAAAGAAAAACATTTTTTTGTCTTAATAACAAATACAAAAAAATACAGCAAAAAAGTGACGAAACGATGACAAAAGATATTGAAATCAGGACCAAAATCGACGGCAAAAAAACGGTAAAAAAAACACCGAAAAGGGTCCAAAATGCATATATCAAAAAACGTCAAACGGACTACAAACAGACGATAAAAAGAGAATGGAGAGATGGCAAAAATACAACGAATACGCAGAAAGAAAACATAGACTTGGAAAAATGGCGTAAAGGCAATAAAATGACCGAAAAAGAGCAAAAGATCGATAAAAAGACAGCAAATAGACGACAAAAAGACGACGAAAAAAGATGAAAGGCAACAAAAATACGGTGATAAGACGCCGGATACGCCAAAGAAATTAAAAAAAAAGCAATAAAAGACAACAAAAACGATAAAAAAGAACTTTCTTGTAATTTGTAGTTTGAAAGGTTTAAAACTGCAAATTACAAGAGCTTATGGGCGACTTACGGAAGGAAGCTGTATACGGAATAATTCTGTTTTCCGGCACTAAATACAATAATTGGAAGTTTTGTGTGGAGCGATACCTGAAGTCTATCGAGCTGTTGAACGCGGTGACCAAGGACGCACCGATGGTTGCGGCTAAACCGAAAAAGTTCCAGAAAATGGACTACAAGACATCGAGCGTGATAATTTCTTTTATTCACGATAACCTGTTGGACCTGGTCTGGGAGAAGAAATCTGCGAAGGAAATTTGGATCGTGTTAAAAAGGTCTAGTCTGGCAATAAAGTCAGTTTCTTCGCAAACTTTCGTCCGAAAGCAGCTGGAAAGACTCAAAATGGCGGAAGGAGCGTCTCATCAAGACAAACTCATTCGGCAGCTAAAATCTGCAGGGGCAACGCTTTCAAAAGGAGACAAGACCTCGCAGCTGTTTGTAACATTGCCCTAATACTAGGACCCCTTAGTAACGGCGTTGAAGAATCTCAGCGAAAACAAGTTAACCCTGGTAAACCTCCACTGGTAGTCACTGAAAAGCGTTACTTGAAAGGCACAAAGGAAATGAAGCTACAGTACACCAAGAAGGATGGTTCCATTGCTCTCATAGGATTCGCCGACGCAGATTCAGATTTCAGACGCTGTAGATCGAAAATCTGGTAGCGTCTTCGTGTACCATCCCAGCTAGCACCAAATCGTACATCAATAACCGAAAATTATCGTAAATAACTCTTAACAAATTCGGAATCGCAACTAAAGCTCAATAAAATCCGCCCAAGTTGATTTTTAGTCGTATATAATGATAATAGCTGACATACATGCGATATTCTGCACAGAATCGTATAACAGTACGGAGCGGGACGGGCTTAATCGGATATTATCGTATATAATTACTTATATCGATGAAACGCGTATGTTTATTCCTCATCACGTATATCGCCTCCAAAATACCACGGAAATGCCAATTTTACGCATCAAAAACAATTTATTAGCATGTATATATGTACGTAATGCTGATTTTTAACTTTTATGTACATAGAAAAATACTAGCTGGGGAGTGTTTGGCTGCACAGTTTCCTAGGCTAGTGGAAAGCAACAGACGGACACCTTATCATCCAGTAAAGCTGCGTATGGTGCGGTGAGCTTGGCTGTCTCGGAAAGCTTATGGCTAAAAGGAATTCTTATGAATTTCAAATGATGTCAACGGATCAAACCTGTGGGACACGATTTACGAAGACAACCACGGCTGTATTTCAATGGCGAAGAACGTAGCATGCAAAAGGATGAAATATATTCATGTAAAACACCACTTCTTACGCGATCATGTCAACAGACAGGGGAACTTTGAGGATCGAGCCGAACCCAAACAACAAACAGCTGAACAGATATATTTACTAAAGCTCTGGATACAGCACAATTTCAAGCACTTCGGAAGCTCTTTGGATTATACGATTAAGAGGGGTATTGACGTAATTGAATTGAAATCTGCCTAATATCGTATTATAGCAAGCAACCCTTGTTCAACCCTGCTCGAGCGAAGCAGATAGTCACAATACTTGATCTAAATCAGGATACATTTATTCGCTCTTCTTATGACAATCATCTAAACATAACCAAAATTTATTCTATTCAATTTGCAACTCTCTACATGATGAATTCAATACATTTTTATTGTTCCTGTTTCCGCTGCAGTTTTAATTCTCTCAAACTACAAATTACAAGAAACTTTAAATAAATGTAATGAAAGGACGATGAAAAGACGGAAAAAAGGGACAATAAATGCAAAAAAGATCATAAATGGCGACAAAATAAGGCCACCAAAAGCAACCAAAAACACTACAAGAGTTATCGCTGAAAAATCGCCATAAATGACAACAAATCGCTGAAAAGAAGCAAAAGGCGATGTAAAACTTTAGAAAGGCATATATTCAAAACCCCAAAAACGACTGATGGACGTTAAACAGCAACAGCAACAACAACAACAACAACAACAACAACAACAACAACAACAACAACAACAACAACAACAACAACAACAACAACACAGCAGCAAAAGGTTACAAATTACACCCAATAAAAAGAACGATTTTTACGCGATTTTCGCGTGATTTTCGGAACTTACGCGGTTTTTTACGCAAATTTTGGAATTCATGCGGGTTTTTTCACGCGAATTTCGGAATTTACGTAAATTATTGACTACGCGGTTTTGAGTTACGCAGAACATATCGTTCGCGTTGAATATAACTTGAGTGTATTTTGTGATATACCAGTATCATTGAACTGGTTTCATCGATTTCATCGAATTTCAAACTTTATAATTTCATGATTTTTATCATGGAGTCGGGATCGAAATTTTTCAGTGCAATAGCTCACTTGTTGTCTCTTTGGCTGCTGAATTAGTAATGCATTTCGCGAAGTCAATTGCGAAATAACTGACAAGATTCTAGACAATGCATTTTTAATACTCTATACAGTTAATGTACATTTGATATTCAATACACTTACACTTGTACACCGACACTGTACAATTAGTTATTTTTTATTTTGTAGAAGAAATGTCGAAACCAGAGATTAGCAAACGAAGAAGTATACAAACATTCTCCTGTAGGTAAATTATAATTAATGGTAGCCAGCATAAATTTCATTAACAAAAAGCATAAAAAGAAAATTTCAAATTAATATGAAGCTCAAAATAACATTAATATAAAATTAGTTGCAATAGGATGTAATAAATCCTATTAGATTGATTAAATAAATAATGTCACGGTTTTAATACATTTTCCAACTGTCTTGTCTCTTGTCATTTTGTAAAAATAACATATTCAATATCTCTTTAGCAAAATAGAATCAACTACACTCAAATCTTTTTTATACGTTAATTCGAAATTCGTAGGAAAAATCTCTCGTTAATTCAAAAATCGCTGTAGTGCAAAATATCGCTGTAAAAACCGCGTTAATTCGGAAAATGTTGTAAAACAATTACAACGTTATTTAAAAAATTGTTATTTAAAAAAATCGCGTTATTTAAAAAATCGTCATAAAAAACCGTGTTAATTTAAAAATCGTAAAAAAGTCGTAAAAAAGAGTAGAGTGTACTTATATTGATAAATTTAATTATGGCTAACCACGCCATTGATATAAAATTTTGGGATTCAAACTGTCATTCAAAATATTCATAAATTAATCAACATGTTAACTGCCACCTGCTGCAAACTGAATGGACACATTGCAATCCTAAATAGCAAGCCGATTCCTTAACCCTTTCACCAGTGGTTCCGCCCACTATTATTCGCTTGTAACGCTGCCTGACTCTTTGTTTCCAAATATTTTCAAAACAATCAATTTAATCTACTCTAATTCCCCTGTCCTCCCAAGGCTAAGCCCGCTTTTAGACGGGATTTCGATAATTACAAATGCAAATATTTTATGTGTTCTTTTTTTCGGAGCCAATTTCTTATTTAACTCTTTCGCCTTAGCCTAAACAGGGTTGGCCAACCGAGCGAGGTTGTAACCCGCTGCGTTCGAAACCCCACGAACTGCAAAACTTCTGCCTGGTCAGACCCAGGCACTGACAAGTGTGTAGAAAGAGTCCGCAGGCAAGGGATATTTATGCTTGGAATGAAAGTACCCCGCCTCCTGGAGAAAACGGATGCTCATTTGGATCTCCATTCTTTGGGCAAATCTCCGCTCCGTTCATATTTATGATTGCCAACCCTCTCCTATTCTGAGGGAACCCAGTAGGAAGCTTGGCCCGGCAATCGTATTTCAATCAGGCATAATTGTTTTACAGTGTCACCTCAGAAAATCCTTTACTTTAATGTCATTCCAACTAAAGCCGAGCACACAAACAGTATCCGTGCATTTTGTTAATTAGCCTGTCCAGGGCTCAACCTTGGTATCATTATAATCTCCAGACTGGCCGTAGCCTACCGGGGGTGAAAGAAAGAGTTGAACGAGAGCGATTTTGCGTGTGCCACTGCCTACATTGGGCGAGTTTTGTGACATTGAAGCTATAGCTGACAGTGCAAGGGACAGAGAGGATTAACTCTCGGTCGAATTCGGTCAGCCGAAGGTAAGCGTGTTATAAAATCAAAGGATTAAAACTGGACACCCGGGTCTAGGACGAAATTTAATAGCAACAAAAACAAATACTGCCGGATCACGGCATTCGGGTCTTTTTGTTGCTTTCGGTCGAGGTGCTATAAAATTGACCAACCGGCAGGATACCGAAGATGTGTGGAGAAAGGATTCGAGCGTACTCAACGGCTTAACAATAGGGTCAAAGTGTGTGCCATGAAATACACAGTGACAAAACATGGTTGAGGTCCGGGTGGTTTGGTGTTTCCCTGACTCGGTGCTTGTTGCCGTTGGGAACGCCTGTTTGTGTCTTCAATATATTGATCTTGCAAACAAATGGAAGATAATCCTTTTAGCGAAAGTAAGCCATAACTTCCACACGGTTCCACCTTCGGAGCGTTTTGTGGAAGGAGGTCCCGTAAACAAAGCGTAACTAATTGAGCAGTGATGGGAGTAGTTCGGCTGTGGTTCGGTTTTCTGCTGGGTTTGAACTGAAGCAATGAAACTGTGCCTCAGTACAAATATTAAACTGTAAAAATGCGTAAATTATTTACATACAAACAATTAATTACTTATTTTACAACCTTTGCATTCAACTGAAACCATATAAGAGAATCGATTTCATTGGATTATGATATTTTAACCATTAATTTTTTTTCATGATCCTGAAAAATGTTGTCACTCATATATCAGAACAGTTTTTCCGATATCTACTCTTCATTTTCCCTCCAAGGCAACGGAAGTGCAATACCGTATCCGGCGTGGGTTCCAACAGAGGAGCCGTTTCCCGTAGGTGGGCGACCCGCAGACCAAACCGCTTCAGCATCCGACCCGTGCTCTCTGTGCACACTACTGAACTGACTGTGTCGTCACCGGTCGCCAAGTAGAGCCAGAGCCAAACCCGATGATCTTTATTCGTCGCAACGTCCTCGAAGCACTCTTCATCATTTCCACATGATTAATTCACACACTTCCATTATTCTGCCGTGCGCCAGTCTGCAGTTCGGTCTCCGTTCGGTTCGGTTTCTGATGTACTCTCCACCAGAAAAAAAAGACTCCGATAGGGGGAGGTTCGCGTAAGGGTTTCCGGATAACAAATCTGTCTTTTCCCCAGCTTTTCTCTGCCATTTGTTTTTTCACCCTTTCCTAAGCTATTTTGTGTGGCGCAGTAGCAATCGCTATACCGCTCGGGGGGCTTAATCTGGATTTTTTCGGGATGCAATATTTTTTGCGCTTCAGATAAAAAAGGTGCTTTCGTAGTTTTGCGAAGCAATTGCCGATATATCGCCGCTAGGTAGCGAAGGACGCATCCTGGGAACAAGAATCGTTTCTAACGATGACTCCGGAAAAGTGTGCTGCCTGCCCGGTGTGGAACCGTGGAGCGCTCTCTGCCGCATAGGTTTTGGCTTTTGGGTGACCAGCCGTGGGGAATTTGATGACGAGGAATAGATTACAGGTCCTGTGTAGATACGGGCTGAGTTATTGTTCCAATTTGATAGGCTCTTTCGTGTGAATTGGGATGAATAGCAGCGGTTTCTGATTGATTGTCAGAAGCACACCTATCGTGCGTTTTTCTCGACTCAAAATTGGATACATTGATTTGTCGTTGTTGTTTATTTGTTTGGAAGCTCAAGTGAGTTCAGGCACATTGTGACACTATTTGCTACGGCTTGATTAAACGAACCAGGTCTAAAAGTGTTCGATTTCGGATTAGCCTGTCTGGCTGACAAGACTTTCTGTACCTACGTCAAACCTTTAACGTATCCCCTAACAAGTCCAGTACGTTTGTTGCTCAATAAAGCTGTGTCTATTTGTAGCGTCTAATAGAAAACATTGCAATTTGAAGTGTCGTTTCAAATATATCTGACCTTGCCTTTTCTAGTATTATTATTCCAATCTAGTCACAGTCACAGAATGTTTGAAAGTTTTCATACTGAAATACCATCGGAATATCACTGGACACGTCATTTTATGCACCGATTGCGACAAAGAGGAACGAAGTGAATTAAAATGTGGTCAGCGATAGTGCTGGATTACAGAAACTCAACTGTCCGCAAATTTTAATCCAATTAGCCGATAGAAACCGCAGTCTAGTTTTATTTCGTGATTTCTTTCTCGCACCCTATTCACGGCGTGTTGCGTGGTTTCATTTAGTGGGGTTTCTCTATTTCACTGTACGAGTATTTTTCATTGCCTGGAGACATCATGGTTGGTTTCGATTGTTTTAATACTGGCGGGTTTGAAATACATACAGTCCTTTTTTCGGTATGATGCAGCAGCGAGACGAAATGTCTTAAATTTGTAACATGTATTTAGAATTTCTATGTATATTATTATAATATACATATATAAAACCCTTTTCTGCTGATAAAAACAGAGAAATCATGCGTCTCCATTACATTATCGCCACTTTGTTTTCGTTTTGATTGAACATCAAAAATGAAGTCTCTCTACTCTGGGTCCTCATTCAAAGAAATTGAATATATATTTTGATTGTTTTACGGATATAAAAAATTAAACATTAAAACAATATCGGATAATCAACCCCGGTGGATACTACTAAAGTCGTATACCGGCAGAGAAGGAGAAGCCCAACGAGGAATAGCCTTGTCAGCGTCGGTCAGGTGTGGCTCTTAGTGGTTTCATGATTCCCCAACCTAGTGCGTGGTTGAACTTCTGGTTAGGAGCGGCTCACAACAGCGTCTGGCCCGGGTCAGGTGGCTGAAATATGAAATATCTTGTCTCGGCACTGGGTATGAAATGGAGAGAGTTACCTGGAAGGAGCGTCAAACATAGCTCTGGCTCTCTCAAGCTCCCACCTGACACCTCCACGCAGA
Source organism: Sabethes cyaneus (assembly GCF_943734655.1). Classification (NCBI taxonomy): domain Eukaryota; kingdom Metazoa; phylum Arthropoda; class Insecta; order Diptera; family Culicidae; genus Sabethes; species Sabethes cyaneus. Next base: position 123,678,804 of record NC_071353.1, on the reverse strand, counting down.
TCTAAGTCAAATGATGACGGTCGATAGCCTTACCCGGCAATGCTTCATGTACTTACTGAAGCAGCTAAGCTAGGAGGTGCGAACTAGAGCGCCTGTTCTCCAGGTAAGTGGCGGCGCACACAGCGTCTGTCTCGTAACGGGCGGCTGAATATGAAATGCTGTATCCCGCAAACTATACCTAAGATAGCAGACCCATCAGCGGGATGTAGGTATCGCGACCCCGGTGAGGTAGTATACCGAAAACTCAATTACCACGAACAACATACAAAGAAATTCAGGACGGAACAATCGGTATAGGATACGGCAAGGTACAAGGAAACGATTAAGGGATAACGATTGGAAACTTGGTACCTGGAATGTCTGAACTCTCCATGAACCGGCACGGGCTGGCTTGCTTGCTCGAGAGCTGCATCAACGCTGCTATTCAGGAAGTTCGGTGGCCAAATTCCGGACAAAGGGAGTTCCGTGCAGTAGACCCTATTGCAGGCACTTCTTTCAAGTACCACATCTACTACAGTGGCGGTAACAAAGCAGAACATGGAGTCGGTATCGTAGTGTTGGGAAAACAAAAGCAACGAGTTATCTGGTGGAGGCCCGTAGATGACCGTATATGCGTGTTGAGGATTAAGGGAAAATTCTTCAACTATAGCCTAATCAACATATACGTACCGACAAATGATAAATCCGATGATGCTAAAGACGAAATTTACGACAAGCTTGAGAGGACCTACGGAGAGTGCCCAAAACACAACGTGAAAATCATCATCGGAGATGCAAACGCGCAGATCGGGAGGGAGGAATTCTTCCGTCCAGTTATTGGAAGACATAGCCTGCATCTGTCGACCAATGATAACGGTCTGAGGCTCATAAATTTTGCCGCGACCAGACGGATGGCCATCTGTAGCACCTACTTTCCACGTTTGAATATTCGGAAACACACCTGGAGGCATCCAAATGGAGACTCTAGCTCTCAGATCGATCATGTCTTGATTGACGGTCGACACTTTTCGGACGTTATCGATGTACGGTCTTTTCGTGGACCAAATATCGACTCTGACCACTATCTCGCAGTGAGTAAGATTCGCGCAAGGCTGTCGAACACGGCGAAAGCTCGCACTTGGAGGACGCTGCGTTTCAACATCCAGCGGTTAACGGCAGACGGCGTAGCAGTGGAGTACGCCAGGAAGCTTGACCAGCGAATCGCAGGACAACAGGCAGAAGAAGAAGATATAAATGGGCTGTGGAGGAACATCCATGGTGCCAGCGGAGCGAGCGGCTGTACGAAGCAATCCACCGGATCATTGTCAGTATCTGGGAGGAAGAACAAATGCCGGAGGAGTGGTTGGATGGCCCCATTTGCCCAATTTTCAAAAAGGGACATCGAATGGAGTGTAAAAACTATCGAGGAATTACATTGCTCAATTTTGCCTACAAGGTGCTTTCTCGTATCCTGTTCTGCAGACTGAGACCGTTAGCGGAGTCCTTCGTCGGCGAGTACCAAGATGGTTTTCGTGAGGGTCGCTCCATGACGGATCAGATGTTTACCCTGCACCAGTTGCTAGACAAGTTCCGGGAGTACAACTTGCACACACACCATCTGTTTGTGGACTTTAAAGCGGCGTACGATTCAGTTAAAGGAAATGAGCTGTGGCAGATAATGCTAGAACATGGTTTTCCGACGAAACTAGTTACGCTGATTCGTGCGACGCTGGACGGATCCAAATCATGCGTTAGAATAGCGGGTGAGACCTCAGTTGCTTTCGTGACGTTGGATGGACTGAAGCAAGGGGATGCACTCTCTAACCTGCTATTCAACATTGCCTTGGAAGGTGCATTACGAAGAGCAAACGTGGAAAGGAATGGAACTATCATCACGAAATCTCACATGCTTCTTGGTTTTGCGGATGACGTCGATATCATCGGAATCAACCGTAGAGCAGTGGAAGAGGCCTTCAGGCCCTTTAAAAGGGAAGCTGCGAGATTGGGACTTACCATTAATACCGCCAAAACGAAGTACATGGTTGCTGGTAGGGAACGTGGGAGCTCAAGTGGTGTTGGTGCCGAGGTGGAGTTAGATGGGGAACGATATGAAGTAGTGGAGGAATTTATATACCTTGATACACTCGTGACATGTGACAACGATGTAAGCCGCGAAGTGAAACGACGAGTTGCAGCCGCGAATCGGGCTTTTTACGGATTACGTAGCCAGCTGAAGTCCGGTAGTTTGCAAATTCGTACAAAACTGGCGCTCTACAGAACACTAATCCTCCCGGTGGCCCTTTACGGACACGAATCATGAACGCTAAAGGAAGTTAATCGGCGAGTGCTTGGGGTTTTTGAGCGTGAAATTCTGCGATCTATACTTGGTGGCAAAATGGAAAATGGAGTGTGGCGCAGACGCATGAATCACGAGCTGTACCAAGTATACAAGTATACAAATATGCTGATATAGTGAAGGTAGTGCAATGTGGCAGGCTGCGGTGGGCTGGACACGTGGCCAGAATGCCAGATGAAAGAGTAGCCAAAACCATTTTCAGCAGAGAACAGGAAGAGGCCGTAGACTCCGAGGCAGTCCCCGCACTCGGTGGGTGTGTGCTGTCGAAGACGATGCACGTTCAGCTGGAGTTCGTGGGGATTGGAGAACGGCAGCCCAGGACCGACGGTACTGGAGGACCATAATTCGTTCGGCGCAGGATCGGTAACGGACCGTTGCCACTAAAGTAAGTAAGTAATTGTCTCGGCACTACACCTAAGATGGCAGCCCCATCACGAGACTCGGTAGGGTGGACCTAGTAAGGGAACCTACCTAAACCTGTGCAGTATGTATAATTAAAGAACGAAATAAGGATATGACGCTGCTCGATCAGTTAGAACCCCGAAAGTTCGGCATCGTCTCACTTCATATATTTTACAAAGGCAACAGGGTGTGGAGGATCCGTGGCGGCCAGAGTCGTGGATCGATGAATGAGCTGAGAACATGGTACTTCCAGAAAGTCATTTAGAGATCACTAGATCAACAAACATTGAACCTAATCGACCATATTCTCGTTGTTGGCTGATTTTATACGAACATCAACATACGCTACCTACGGGGAGCGGCTATCAACCTGGGTCATATCAGGACCATTAGTGATAATACATGTGTACTCAAAACTACCGACAGCAAATACTTCGCGGCGATACCGCCCTCCTCGGTAAAACATTCGGCAATTAAGCTACCCGCAACTTGCCGAGGACTACTCACACGTAGTGGAACAAGCTCTAACTTCTTCTGTGGAGACTTCGAACTTCGACCCTCGAAGACGGGCAGAGATCAGAGCAGAATACGCAATAATCAGAACCGTCAATAATGGCGCAACCGCCTTGCTAGGTGAAGAAACTTTCTTTGCACGAAATGATTGGCTAATCAAAAGTTACTACTTTAACTCGTACGGAATGATTGGTTTGACGGGAAAAACCAAAACCAACCAGCGAAGGAGAGGAAAAAAAGAGTTTGGATAAAATAAAATAAAACAAAATAAAATGAGATGAACGTATTATAAAATATTGCGTATATCGCAAGTCCTCGAGTCAAATTCAAAACAAACGTTTATAGAAATATCAACTGGAATTATAATTCGGTAATATTTTTGTTACAATCGTCTGATCAGGTACAGAAACGAAATAGTAATACGAGCAGCCACACCTGATCTGTCTATCTGTTGGTTTAAAATAGTACTTTAAAGAATTTTTGGACCTTCATTCAATTCATCTCTTATATGATCTGCAGTATAACTTAAAACCATTCTTAGGTAACACGATCCAATTTTATCGTTGTTATATTGCATGACCAAATGCAAAGTTGAAGGACACAACGAAAGGCTTTCTTTCTTCCCAGTTACAACGCTAAAACGGAACGAAAATAATTTAAAATTATTCAAGCACAGCTCAGATCTATAGCTATAACTGTTTCACAACTGGAACTTTTAGTCCAATTCAAGGGAAAATTGGGTTAACAGCTAACAATTATCACGGACCACGGACGGTGTTCGGTGTCCAATACTGACTCTCATGGGTTCAAAATTTGCCGCAAAGAATACAGATGAAAGTAAATGGAAGACTAATTGCCGGACCAAGGATTGCTTTTATTTTTTGCTCTGGTTTCGATTTTTCTGTAACAGTAAATTGCATGTCATAAAAACCAACGGTTCTGGGCTTTGTTGATTTTGTTCTAGCAGCGTTGGGAATAATGCAGTGCACTGCTCCCTTTTTTCAATAAAACTTTCATTTCTTGGAAGAAAGCTAGGTTTGAAGGTAGGAAGTACCGTTGGTCGATCTTTCGTTCTTTGATACTTATTTAACATTGTCGGTGAACTGCATTGAATCCGTTTTGATTTTGAATATTGCGTCAGTTTCAAACTAAAATTCATCTTTCTTTAAATAGTTTAAATGCTAAAACAAACAATCCGTGCTAGGATATTTGGTTCAAGTCGACTTGCACCAACTTCCGACACAAACAAGTAAACATTTACCGAAAAAGTTTCATTTTCGCACTTGGCGAAAGCCGACCAACCGAAATTCTAAACAAACAGTTCGGCAAACCTTACCCACAAAAAGGACTTTTATTGCACCAGTAGTGCGCTGGTAGTCGTCGGCCATAAATGCATTACAAAAGCCGATACCTCAGCAGAAGCCGGCAGAGAACGGCAACGTACCGAAGGAGAAATGAATGCATCCCCGATCTGACTAAATGCGGTCTGAAATCTGGGAACCGATCCATCCTGCCGACAAAGAGACAGACACCCTTCGGGTGGGGGTTGTAAAAGCGCGCAATATTTCCCGGGAATCCTTTAGGCGAGTGGTTTTATTGCAACATACCGAACATGTACGGTTTCTTTCGATCTCCCGCACTACTGCACGGTTTCTATCGGTTGGTTTTTTTGCCGGACGGGTAAACGTAAGGTTGGCTTTGGAAACTTTACGATGTTAGGCTTGTACTATAAACAAAGCATTTATTGGTGGGAAATGTTAATAGAAGTTAAAAAAATCTGTTTGTCTGCGTTCAGAATTATTGAATGATTTGCTCCATCTAATCAAAGTTCCATTTTTTTAATGTGACTTAGCAGAATATTCATTCGTTAATAAATCAAGTCATGGTTTAACGATTACTCACATTCTTTTGTGTGCTCAGATGACATCCAGTAAAAGAATTAGTTATGTTATTTGCGAAAAAACATCTTCCGAACTGTCATTTTTAGACTATCAGAGCAGACATTCCTCCAGAAATCGCTGCATTTCAGAATGCAATATTACGCATCATCAACTTCACGAGTTGTGGCATGTGAGTGGCATTAAGAGTCCCGTCGTAAAATCAAATGTCGTGCACATTTTCCAAGCAAAGAATGGCCGAAGCTTCATGTGTCCGCTCCGCAGTCACAATGTCTGTTAGACGAATAGGTGCTAAATAACTCCGGAGTAAACAATCAGTCCGTTAACCATCCTCAAACGTATGTACGTCGATAAATCTAATCGCCAGAGCTGGTGGAGACCGCGCCTTCACTCGAATATCCATTGCATGTCTCTGGAACATGGAACACTCACAGGCTGGTAACTGGAGTCCGAGACGTATATCCATTTTGCGAATCAAAGGCAATTGAGTAACGAATGGTTCTCTGCGATGGACGGCTCCTGGCTAGATGTCGATAGTTCACCAATCGTCGTTGGTTGATCCGTCGGTTGGGTGTCCACAAATCGTACGTATCACGCACACTTCACACAAAACCGTAACACGCCAGCTCTTTTACCTGTCTGTTCGATGGCGAAGGCGGCAAAATATCACATGGAAACGGCTTTCAATCAGGTTAACTTTTCCACCACCCACGTGAATTCTTTTGCTTTTGTTCTGAGCAATGAATTTTGTATTGGGTAGCATCACATGCAAGAAGATTAAAATTGAAACATGTAATAGCTCTAAACAATCTTCGTCTGTTGTAAAAAAAATTAATGTAACAATATGTAACTGCAGTAACTACAAACACTAAATTCAAGGAAAGCACCCTTAATTTACAAGTATGCATAATTAGTTGGCCAAAATAAGTATCGCTACCTTAAAACCAACTCATTTCGGGATATATTCCAGAAGTGAAAGTGTCCTACCGATAATCATTGGTTTTCGGGCTCTTTCATATTTGGTCAGTAGAGTTGTCGGTGCTGAACCACGACACGGAAGTTAATTAGTGTATTTGGAGCCTTGTACTACAGTTAGTCTACTGTTGCCCCGGGTAATTGTAACCGGAATCGTCTGTTTGCTGGTACAGCCTTCTCCATTTATCCGTAAATTTAGTCACATGTTGAAGGTTAAAATTTTCAGCATTTAAAATTAAAGCCTAAGCCCTATCTGATGGAGATGCCATCTTTTGCCTAATTGCATTACTCTATTTATTTAACCGATAACCTACCACTCTGGAGCAACACATCTGCAGCATTCTCTGATGTTTACCAAGTTCGTAAAAGATTTCAAGTTTTCTTCGCGAAATATGGTAGGGTAGAGTGGTGCAGAATGCACCGCTTAAGCAAAACATCATTTTGCAGAGCAACGGCGTTTGTTCCACGTTTTTCAACTTCTAGAAGACTTTGGGATCTTTTTTATACCTACTCCTGGTGAAATTTCCTAACAAAAACCAGTATTTTTTGTTATTTTTGACGATTTTTAGCAAGAGTCAAAATCATTATGTGGGGCAGAACGCCAAAGCCCGTGGACAAAACGCATCAAGTTTGCCCAGCTAGGCGTTAAACGCAACCAAAAAGTTTACATTTAATCACGTGTTGTATAAACTCCTGAAACTAGGCTGCCGAAATGACGAAAGCGTTCGTTATAGCGTTTGTTACATACGCCTGTTTGCTGGGATACAATGGGTTCATATCTCAACATAATTGACAATAAAATTTAATCATCTACTTTTCTCCAACTGATGTGTGATGAAATATTGCAAGTTAAACAATGTACAATTAGTTTTAAGGCAAATTCTAAGTCCTATACAATACATAATATTGCTACATTTTTAATAAATAATCCGAAACAAAAGATGTACTGCAAATTAAAAATATTTTATAACTGTTCGATCCCGCTGTGATGCATTCTACCCCTGTTTTGTATTTTGAAGTTTTTTGCAATATATGTGAAAAACATGCCTAGTTAATGCCGTTTTTGTTATGAATCATCGAGTATGACAGTATATCAATTAGATAGACTGTATTTATTATGAAATTTGCATACCGACTAGTGGTAAAAGCTTAAGAGAAAACCGTGATTTCTTACATGTGGAATGAGATCGCGGATAATCGCTTGATTTTATTGGATGTGGCTATGTTTGATGCTTTTGCATTCTACACAATTATGAATTAGCTTGTTTTGCACCAAAATAAAATGCGCATTCATAATTTTACCAGATAGTTTCCGCGTTTTTAAACAATTAATAGCATGGGCCATTCTACCTATAATATAAGCTTGGCGAAGGTCCAAACTCGAAGAAACTCGCTGTTTTGCAGAAACCCAGAATCGGGGGGCAATCCAATTCGCCGACTAAAACCTTCCTAATGAAGAGAACCCTTTCAATTTTTCGGCTTCTTTCCAAAGTGTCCATATGCAACAAACGACAGCGATCTTGAAACGGAGGCAGATAGTACGTGTTTTTCCACGAAAGATATTTAAGCGCGTATTGAATTAATTTGCCTTGCATGGCTTCCAATCTAGGTCAGTAGACCTAGGAAAACAAATAAACCTAGACAGTAGTGATTTTGCCCGCCCAGTTAGCTCCGGGGTACGATGCTGGCCTAACAAGCCAGTCGCCGTATGTTCGACAGGGGAGTGCCGCTACAGAGTTAATAGGATCTTTGCACTAGCCCCGCAATTTTCCTGTACTCTAATAACTGGCTGCGAAGAGTGTCGATAAAGAAGGATCAAGTTCTGAAGGTCGTTTATAGCCATGACTTTACTTTTTGGCATCCAATCTGGACGACCAAATACCAGTATAAGGGCTCCACACTACAGCTGCGTATTCAATCACGGATCGTACAAGAACGTAGTAAAGAGCGCGCAGGCAATATGGATTCCTTGGTGACTCGAATGATAAAACCCAAGTTTTTATTGGTCTTCTTTTAGCTATTCGCTATTATGAGCTTCTCGTCCAGATGTACACCGAGGTCTTTGATAACGGAGGCTCTATCCAGTGACTCGCCATCGATAGTGTAGTTCCATTGAATATTCTTCGTACCGAGCCACCGTAGGTGTTCTACTCACACTTGCACTATTTTCTCCCTCGTTGTTTTCGTCGTAATCCGTTTTGACGAAACTTGCGGCTTCTATTGTTTAAATATAATTTGTTCAGCGTTAATTACAGAGTTGAAAAAACAAAATACTTACTAAGCAACAGGTGTATCCCATCACTGACCATTGCGCTGAAATTTAACAACTTTAGTTGTTAAATGTGTAGCCGAGTGAAAAAGTAGCCGAGTGCTATGCTTCCTTGTGTACCGTGCCGTGGTGGAAGCGTCGTATTACAAAAAAAAACAAAATGGACAAGACGGCCGAACGCAAATCAATTTACAAACTGCATAAAGGCTTTTTCGAACAAAAGGGCCGAATCACAAAATGAAAACTTGGTTGCCAGTTTTCTTATGAGGCTTTTTTTAAATTTGCTTTTTCAGGCATTTATAGTTTTCTAATAATTATGATGTTCTATATTATTATAGATATTTATAAATGCTATAGTTATAACCAAAAAACCAGTTTGTTTACATTTTGCTCTTGGGCCCTATTGAAATGTTGCTCTTGAATTGGGCTTTTCTGCGATTGAAACAGATGCCAACACATTAACGTACACTTATGAGGAGCTTGTTTGTTTTTCACCAGTCGACGAAGTTATTGAGAAACCTTCGAAACTCGCGACAATCTTCAATAGACTTTACACTGAGGAAGATCTTCAAATCATACGCATACAGAAGTCTGCCTCCTCGGGATAACACAGCGCATACATCGCGCAGTAATGCAATGTGATATTCAGGGGTACTCAACCCCCACATGTTGAGAATAGGGGCAAAATCTTCAACAGCCTAATCAACATATACGCACCGACAAATAATAAATTCCATGCTAAGGACAAGTTTTACGAAAGGCTCGAGAGAACCTACGGAGAGTGACATGAAAATCATTATTGGAGATGTGAATGCACAGATCTGGCAGGAGAAAATCTTGCGTCCTGTCACTGGAAGACATTTACTTTATTTGTTGACCAATGGTAATAGTCTGAGGCTTATAAATTTCATGCCGTGCATTCACACAGATTGCAGAAACGACATCTATCATCATTGAGCTTTCCTATTACCTTTAGATGATATTTACTTGGACAGTGCCTACTCTGAAACAAAAACCATGGCGAAATTGATCAGTCGGGTGAAATTGATCACCGCAGACCAACGAGTAAAAAACTCATTATTCTACGTTTATACTGATTCATAAAGTTGTATATGCACCCATTCATACAAAGATTGAGTAACAGATCAAAGTCATTTGGATTTCAGCAAGATTGATCTTGTAAATGGCTTGATTTATTAAAATTTACTATTTTGATCGAATCGCAATATTCAACATGCCCGATAAAACTCTTTGCCGTTAACACACATTTTGTTGCAGCAGGAAGTTTTAATGGAATTAATTCGGTTCTCTAATTATCTGGCTGTGCTTTGATAGTTTCCATAAATAAAATATTGCGAAAGAAATTGTTTAATTTGACCTTTTACAAAATAAAACGAATGATAACATCATGAACTGAGACAACATAGATTTCTAGTTCGCTATGGCTGCGAAATGGAGCTACCACCTGCGAAAGTTTGTTCTTTCTGTGAAGCAGAATGGAGATTCATAAAAGAGTGCAAAAGACAGACAATACTTCGCACAAATTTTACAAACGATCCATATGGCAGTTGCATGAGAGTGCAAGAGATCGGTTTGTGCTTACATAGCAAAATGAAACTACACATTCAAAGAGACAGTCAAGCACTCGTATATGAAGAGAATAAAATTATTTGTTTCACTAGATAGGTGAAGATTGTATACGTAAATCCATTGGCGGAACTAGGGGGGGGGCTAGAGGGGGCTAAGCCCTCCCTAGAAAAGATTTAGCCCCCCCTAGAAAAGTTGACTAAGTTTTTTAATTTTTGAAAAACCAATAGTTAGATAACTAAAGGTACGAAAAACTTCAGAGTAAAGTTTATTTGCATAACTGTTATAAGATTCCAGGCATTAATGTGCATTAAATTTTAATATGCCGACGAAATAAAACGGTTGAAAAAAATTCCGGGGGCTATAGCCCCCCCTAGAAATGAGCCCAAGTTCCGCCAATGCGTAAATCGTACATTTACACATATATACAGCTATGTTTAAACAAAAAATTGCGAATAGGATACTAAAATTTGCTTAATATCTTTTTTATCGTTCATATTTATTTAGTAGCCGCATCATCCATACTAATGTAGAGCTATCTGTCTGATTTTTGTGCTAGTTGCTATACGCGACATTGTTGCCAACATGCAAGATATTATGTTGCCTATCTCGATTACGCCAGATTTTATACTGCACGTTAGCTTATTGCTGTCAGAGCGTATGGTTTGATAGCAATATCGTCTTGATTTCTACGTGATCAATTTCACCCGTTATTTGTGATTTTTCAATTTCACGATTACATTAAGTTTTATCTAAAATAAAACTATTGATATACGATGTACATGATACTGTCGTGTAGCCAGCACTGCAGTACTTATTTTAAAATTCAATCATCTTCTTAAATATGTTTCTATTCAAAGATATTTAAAAATACTCGAAAAAGTGATCAATTTCACCCGAATTTACGGTATCTCGCATAATTTTGCAGAAAACGCATGCTTTTTGCAAGTACCATGAAAAATTCACGTACAAGTAATATGTTCTCAGATAATTTTACCAGCTTTCATGGTCATATGTAGTAATTTTGACTACGATTCTGTTATTTTTGTTATGCATCGGGGTAACACCGAAAGTAACGCATAGTAATTTTGACTAGAACACTGCTTAAGCTAAACGGAAATCTTTTCTGCAAAAATTCACTGGTGTGTCCTCTTAATTTTACCCTCTAATATTGTAACAATTACCATAATACTTGTTTCAGTGTAGTAACCATTCCGCTAAAAGTACTCAAATCTTTTGACGTAGGACTACGTCTTACGGCAAGTTCTGAGATAGGGTGTCATTCCAAAAAATCGAAAAATGCGTGCGTCACGAAAAATGAAAGGTTTTCAGCGCTAATAGCTCTGCGGTTTTCCGACCGATTTTCAATATTCTTACACCAATCGATCGGAAAATCTTCTAAGAATTGACCCAAATGAAGAGAAGTATGGATTCTTGATGATGAACTGTTGAAAAATCGAAAATAGTGAACCTATATTTTACCAGAATTCTCGCTTCATGATTGGTTGGAAGATTCTTTACGATGATCTAAACCTATACCAATTTGATATCTGTGCTTGGGAAGTAAGCCAAAACAAGTGACAAAGCTTCCTCATTTCAACAATATTTTTTAACACCGCGGTTAAACCTAGACCATTTTGATGTCCTTGCTTGGGAAGTACGCCAGAGAGAGTGACAAAGCGCCCTCGAGCCAACAGACTTCTTATGAACGCGATTAAACCTACTCCAATTTGATGTCTGTGTTAGGAAAGTGTGCCAGAAAAAATGACACAAGTTCGTTGTCCCAACAGATCGCAAATTCTTTACTGCGAGACGACTAAACCTCGGCGAATTTGATATGTGTGTTGGAAAAATGTGCTACAGCTGTAATGATCGGTTATAATACGACTCTGTATGAATACGCATGCTTGCCGTTTCATTAGAAGTGTAGTGAAAAGATGTGCTGTTGATAAAAAAGGATTGAATTTGTAAACTCCCTTCAACGTGGAGAGCCATGGGTAATAAAAACAATCTTTAATTTCAGTAAGGTAGCAGGAAAGCAATAGTTTGTGTTCTTGATTTTGTTAAATTGTTTTCAAATGCACAATCTTTTGAGAATTGAACGTATGCTATATTACTACTTTGATAAATGTTACATACAACGCATGTAGCATGTATATATGTTGCATATAGCATATATACATGAAGAATCGAATGATTACAAGCATGAATACATGCTACTATCACTACAAAGAGACTTACGTAGTCCTGCGTCACCTATATATGCGGTCGTGTCTTGTACACAACCCCTCTGATTTTTTGAAAGATTCAATAGCTTCTGCGTGATTGAGGCTCAATAAACCATTTTACATGACGGGCTGATAGAATATTCTTAACAAACATTTTATTTGAACAGTAAATTATTCAACCGTTATATAGTCAATGTTCAGGAATCGAGCGCTTAATAAACAATTATATAGCATAATTGTTTGTTGGGTTATTCTAGTTCAATATGACCCGATTTTCTTCCCATTTTTCAGTTCCATCTTGCAAGTACTCTTAGATACCTCACAGAAAGATTCGGGACCCATAAATTCCATAAAAGATCCAGATCTGGCTAACTCGTCTGCTCTTTCACTACCTTCTATACTACAGTGCCAAAAGAGGTTTACCCTGTTATGTTTAGATAACATAAATATACATAAATATATGCACAGATAATAAATTAAGAAAATCAAACATAATTAAAAATAAATATTTGTAAATGTATGATGTTGGTGGTAATATTTGTACTATTGTAACTTATTTATGTATGTTCTGTGAAAAAGATGATGGGGTTTTTATGCCCACATGAGGATGGCCTCAATTGGGCTTTTCCCCATCCAATTCAATCCATTGAGTCCATTCAGGTCGGATGGATATAAATAAATAAATATGTAAATAAAATTCGTCAGTTTGATTTTTTACCACTTTATGATCACACTGCATATCAGCCTAACTGACTTGCCTACACTCCAAAAAATTGACATGTCGCATCCACGTGAAAAATCATGTAAACTTCTGTACAGCAACTTACATGAACTTCATGTAATGTTAATGGGAAAGTTGATAAAATTTACCGGGATCGCACGTAAACTAGTTAATATGAGTGCGAGTTACCAACAATTCACGTGAATGTTACATGAAAAGTGTGAAGGATGAGAATTACCTGTGTTTTCACGTAAACTTGACGTGCCGATTTTTTTGAGTGTGGCGCCCAGTGAGCATTGGTAGCAATCAAGTACACTCAAGTCGCTTTTTACGCGAAGGATACGTCCCGCGTAAATCAAAACCGCGTAAATTCCGAAATTTGTGTAAAAAAAACCGCGTAAATTCCGAAATTCGCGTAAATTCCAAAATTCGCGTAAAAAAACTAAAATTTCACGTAAAAAAAACTTTGTGGATTTCAACACTACGCGAAAAATAGACGTTTTGAGCACATCCGCGTAAATTACGAAAATCGCGTAAGAAAACCGCGTAAATTCCGAAATTCGCATAAAAAACCGCGTAAATTCCGAAATTCGCGTAAATTTCGAAATTCGCGTAAAAATAGTTGCGTAAAAAACAAACCGCGTAAAAAGCGACTTCAGTGTACATAATACGAATGTAAGTGTAAAGAAGCGAAATACCAAAAGTGAGGGGTATGACAGATAGTACGATCAGCGGCGTTTTGCCCTCTTGCTTGATCATGCCATCGACTGTCACCATTTATCGCTCAGTTATTACCATAAAAACAGTATGTGCTATCATATGCTAATAAGAACCGCTCGTTCTCTTCGATCTGTGATCGTTGATTCTCACATATATCAATCAGTGGTAAAGGATAACAGATGCACCATGAACGTACACAATAGATAGATACAGAAGTAAGGCTTGCAAGCATGACGGCTAATACATGCACACTAGTAAATTTCTTCGTTCTGCCTCTCCAAAGCTTCAGATAACATAATATTAGACCTTCAGCGCTCTTTGGAAAATTACAAATAATGTTGGGGAAGAATAAATGCTTAATGCGAAAAATGTAGATTCAGGCAAACTGAAAAGTTCTTGATATTAGGACATAAATATAGACTTAGTGAAGGTGAGAGTCGAACTCACAGCTCTCAATCTCTAGTATCTCGAGTATGTTGTTTAACCAATTACACCAATAACCTCGAGTATATGTAAACACAGTTCAGTATTCCCCCTTTTAGAACTAAGATTCCTTTTGAGGTTCACTAAATAGCCAAAACAAATAGCTGATACGACACTTATCTGCACTAGAACTGTATCACCGACGAACCGGCATGACATTCCACATATTTTCCTTGAAAAACTTGTGTCCGAAAATTTGAATCAAAATGCGTTACACATAGCGAATTCATAAATTAACCTGCCTCAGGTCGATTGGCACTCAGTTTTAATCGAAGTGCTGTCAAAGCGTTCATAAATTAACCGAGATTGCATTTCGGTTAAACTGACAGCATTCAGTTTGAAGCGCAGGTTAAAACTGTCTAGCATTACGGTTTACGGGTCGATCTGTCAAACTGCCCGTATTATGAATATATGAATATATCGTACTACCACCTGCCTTAGCAGAACATCCGTTCATAGCAATGAGCCTATCATGTCAAAAAGAGTTGAACATATTCAACGATTGGTCATGCTTCCCAACTCTTGTATGAAGGGCCAAAAGGGAATTGGTCGATAAGCAACATCACTTACACGTACCAGGGATTTAGAGAATCTCCTTCCAAGGGCTAAGTCACCTGAGTCAATCGTTGAATAAACCGTCTTAATGCAGAATGACTCCAGTAGGTGGGGAGAAGAGCCCGCTCATTATCCACGATGTGTTGTTAATCGGGCCAAGATTAACCCTAGAAAGTTGACTGTTTCACTCTCTCTAGGCCCACCGCTTCAAACAAGTGCTCTGATGGTCCCTCCCTCTTCCCGATTGTAGTTTATTTATGAAATGTGGTATATATGGGTAAAAATAGAACAATCTCACCAGCAGTCCTTCGAATGGAATAGAGTTGCGTCCTTTTAGTTTCCATAAATGCTTCTAATAATTAATTTAATTTTTCTTCAGGTATCCAATATCCATGTGCAGTATTAACACTCGTATTGGCCAAAGTTTTCACTATAAAGCAGTAAATGCTTCATAAGCTAAAACGAAAAAAATAATTAAAATAACTTATATTATGCTTACCAGATCGTGTGGCTCCACCGTCTGCCCAAAACCTCGATTATGAGATCAGGCAGCCGGGAACCACACAGTATCGCACCTCCTAGCTTGGCTACTCAATAGAGCATTACCGGGTATGGCCACGTGGAGGCACTAGGTAGGGGCTTGGGATAGCAAGAGCTATATTGGACGCTCCTCATTTGCCTTCCCCATTTCATTTCAGGTTCGAGTTAGCACGAACTCAGGTTAATTTATGAATTCGCTAACAGTAACACCATCTGCCAAGGGGTTTCCAACAGCAATGATTACTACGCACCTTTGAAAAAAGTTACTTTTGATTACTTTCTGATTACCTCTGATTACCAGTAATCTATCTCTTGTGATTACTATAAATTAATCATGATTACCAATGATTACTTGAGATTATTATTGATTACTCTACTGATTACCATTGATTACCTAATTAATTTGCAAATGATTACAAAAGTAATCTCTGATTACTACGCACTTATACGCCTTACTGGAAACCCCTTGCCATCTGCACAACGGATCGCTATTTATCTAAAAGTAGATAACAGGTTTGGCAGAATGTCATTCACTAACTATGTGTGACCGCAACGAAAAAATAAAAACACACTAGGAGCACAAGTGAATGCATAAAGCCCTTTGTAAAAATTACTTTATCCTTTGTTTTTGCAATACACAAAAAATTACCGGGTTATTTCTGATATTCATACAGATTTCCGTAGAAACAAACTGAATTTTGCATAAATCTGTCTCCCGTACCTTTGTACAACTCTCTGCTGTTTAACATAAGCGATCGCTCGCTTGTAAGCAAGGGGTCGTTTGCTTGCAAGATCTTGTGAGTAAAAAATGAAACGCCCGTGTCATGTCAGTTCCCAAGTAACAATGGGAGTTTTATTGTACTCCTATAGCGGTTTTCATGACCAATTTTGGTCATAAAAGCCATCATAAGAGTGTGATAAAAGCCAAATTGTTGCTTGGGCTCGACAGTGACTGTATTTCCGACAATAATTTTCACTAATTCCCCATCACTCGCAAATTTCTGTAGGCTTAAACGAGCGAATTTTACGGAAAACAGTTTCGTCCACCACGGTGTTCAAAATACCGTTATAAAAAAAATAAAATAGGCCATTTAAACGCAAAATGCCAGTTGGTTTGTATTGCCATCCTACACCTCTGAGCCAATTTTTGAAAAAATCGATCGACGAATTTTTGAGTTAGCCCTTTTGAAGTTTTAAAGGGCAGATTGCTCATATAACTAGATAAAATGGTCCTAAAATGGTCAACAATGTGCATATGTTGCATAAAAAAATCAATACCAGCTGTGATTTACGTTCATTTTTTAAGTGTCATTGAAGATTTTTATTTACTTTATATGAGCAATCTGCCCTTTAAAACTTCAAAAGGGCGTAACTCAAAAGTTCGTCGATCGTTTTTTTAAAATTGGTTCAGGGGTGTAGGATGGCAATACAAACCAACTGGCATTTTCGTTTAAATGGCCTATTTTATTTTTTTAATAACGGTATTTTGAACACCGTGTCCACTAGCAGCAACGTTCAGCCATTCAATACGATGTACGTATCGTTGATCCTCACCTATAACTATAAGTAATAGCAGACAGACGCGTGCACCGTAAACGTGGCCAATAGATAGTTACAGATGTGAAACTTGCTTGCAAGATGGCTTGAATTGTACCAGTACCTACACGCACACTGTAAATTTCCTTGTGCTGCCGTTCGTTAGAACTTTCTTTGGAAGAGCGTTCTTTGAAAAATCATGATTAATTATTTGTAAGCACTACTGTTAAAAATCAGGAATTATAATTTACCAATGCACTTCTCATCAACCCGTGCTTTATTTGCCTGAGGGCCCTGGCGATAATCTCGTGTATATGTATATGTATAGCACAATTGATATTTTCCTCTTTAGAACTACGATTCCTTTTGAAGCTCACTAAATTGGCTAAAACCTAATAATAACAGTTGGTATTACACTTTTCTGCACTAGAACCGTATTTCCGACAAATTTTGCACTAATTGCCAATCTCTCGTGAGTTTTTCTCCAAAAGTTTGACCTGAAAGAGCGAATTTTACGGAGCACAGTTTCGTAAACTAGCAGCAATGCTCAGCCATCTTGAATATAGGAAGGTGGTTAAGAAAGCAATCAGTGGGACGGTAAGTAGGTCAGGAAGGCAATCAGCATAGAACGACAAGGCTGCTGGGAAGGACAAAACTTTTAAAAACTTCTAAAAATGGGGATCGTAATGCTGTACGAAGTAATCCACCGCGGTAAATCATTGTCAGGTTCTGGAAGGAAAAATAAATGGCGGAGAATTGGTTGGATAGCCTCATTTGCCCTATTTTTTAAAACATCGACTCGAGAATAGAAACTATCGAGGCATACATTGCTTAATTCTGCATATAAGTTCGTGTAGTCCTTCATCGATGCAAACCAAGCTGGTTTTCATGAGGGTCGCTCTACGATGGATCAGATGTTCACCCTGCGTCAGTTACTAACCAATTTCCGGGAGCACAACTTGCAGACTCATCATCTGTTTGTGAACTTTAAGACGGCGTACGACTCAGTCAAACGAAATGAGCTGTGGCAGATAATGCTAGAACATGGTTTTCCGACGAAACTAGCCGACCAATTAAACTTTAATTTTTACATTAATAATTGAGCGAGAAGAGCGCTGCCGTTTTTGCTTTATGTGTCGCACTCTATTTGTCTTAAAAGATGGATGTATTTATTTCGAACGATGTATTTAAAACGTGAAAAACTTCGAGAAAAACCGTACTGCACACAATAATGCCTGTATTTCGTATGCCAATTGCCTGACTTCGATAGACCGGAACGAATCGTCAATTTTCTCCAATAGATACGCCTCAGTATGCGCAAACAAAAGGCCCAGAAAAGCTCTGAGCAACCGATTTTCAGTTCATCGAACAGCACGACAGTATCCTGCCAGAGGCTACAGACAGACGGGCAGCAACATCCAAATCATCCAATATGAATGGGTTGATTGCCATATTTGGGAAAATATGCGGGAAACCTCTCACCATCAATCCGTACATCGCTGCTCGAAAACCGCCATTCAAGAGTGGCGGCGGTGGACAGTTTTCTACAGACATCTACACCGCAGTGGAGTCCTGTGTCTCGCCGGGGATCGTACTTCTTGTTTTTCGGTCCCTCTGTTCACTAGGTGACAGAGCCCGTGATTGGGAAACCGAAAAACTAACAACGTCAATATTCAATAGAAGTGAGGCGTTTTTTTCGTCCTGCATTCCTGCACATCAGTTTGTTGTCCGGGGTTCTGTTGTTATTGGGGTGTTCTTTGCAACCATAGATAGGTGGTACACCTGAACGCTGCGGGACTTTTGATGAAGTGCACCTTTTCCGAGGATTTTTTTTATCGGCATGTCACTAACAGCAGCAGCAGCAGCAGCCATCATAGTATCATACAGTAGACGATCGGCGACAATAACGGTCCGACGCGCGTCACCGGTTAGCAGCACAAATCCAGTGACGCATCATCATTCCGATTCCACCGAACTGCCGAACGGATTGTTTATTAGTGTGCACGGTAGCGTTTGTATGCGAGTGCATGTCAATATCCGATTATCCGTACAAGTTCTACCAGGTTGTTTACCGGATGACCGAGTAGTGACCCCCGGAAAATTCCGAGGAGCGCGATGTAGTATGATGGTAGACAATTTTGGAAATTATTGGATCTACCGAAATTTTCAATAATCTTATTGCCGTTATCTTGTACTCTATATTTGTGCATACATTTTGTTCAAGCGTTTTTTACCACCATCAAAGTATCCAAAACATAATTGAAAACTACATCGTTTCAGTCCTTATCCCGAGCTGTGATTCATGTAGCGTCTGATTGTGTGCTTCAAATGTACTGCCCCGTTCAGGATTGGTAAAAAGTGGCAAGAAAATCACCACCCTTGACGAACATGACTCGGATGCATGCACCCAGGAAAACGCATCACCGGATACAGCAGAGATTGCTCGTTGGACATCAGCAAAAATGTACTTGCACGTTGCAATCATGTGCAGTGTGAGAATTTAACGGACTGAGCAAAAGCGGACCGAATATCGATTCGAAAAAATTTCAATTAATATTGAGGCAAATATTTTGCGGTATCCATAAAAAATTGCCCTGACAGATAGCCAATAAATGTACAATCGGCGGTGCACCAGTTCGCGACGCTGTCATCGTCAGCTTGATGGTTCCGGCCGACAGCAGCAATACCACTTCGAAAATACTATCCTCTAGAATGCAGATTTGCGCGAAACCATGTCGTAAACGCCATCCCGCTGCATCAACCTCATCCGATTCGGGATAAAAAAAATTGATGACTATTCACCCCCTCCGGTACGAATAAGACAACGTGGGGTGAAATGCTTAACAAATGTCTGCAATTAAGTGCAACAAACTAAACGACTTAGTTTCATAGCAATCGCTCCTTGCGTTAAATGCCGTATTTTTTTATCCTGACGAACAAGCATTTTCGACATTGCGTTCGAAACCACACTCCCTCTTTCAGAATTGAAGTCCACTCACCAAATTGCTAGCGGAAATAGGAGGTGACGGACAAGGCCGGCCGGGGTGGCACACAATGCTTCGTGTCCGTTGGTGTGACGGGTGGCTCATTTTGAGTCTTTTATTTTTTTAATTTTCTGCATGTTTGTTAATTAAAATTTTCCCTCCGCCGTCGTTGGTCAAATTCTGGGGTTTCTTTTGTGCTCACTCGTTTACGATTGTGTTCAGCCAGGTTTTCGGTTTGCGCTCGTACGGTATTTCTTGTGGGTCAGCTCGGCTCGGTGTACCCTTAAAAGCAGACGCTAAATGCTGCACAATCAGAAGGAAAACCAAGATGGCACCAACATTTTATACAGCTCGTTGAACCTACCGGTAGCGGAACGAATCAAATCACATTGCATCACATTGACCGTCGAGGCTTATGATCTCTGCACGGAAACCGGACAAAACCAAGAATTGCTAAAATTGAATTGTCTAAAATCTGCCGGCTCATAATTCGATTCGTTATGGTCTGATCGGTTTTGCTCGATGCAAACAATTGTCACCTAATTTGCTGTCTCGTACGGTTGCCGGATTTCATTCATGCCGGAAAAAATTCTACCTTCTTTTTAGTTGGACGAACAGCAGAAGTAGCAGAATCCGTCCAGCTTTTTTCTCGATGACAGCAGAAGGTGAATTGATTTTCTTTCATGCTTCATTTTGACTTCTATGCGTAAGTCCAGGGATTAGGAATTTTCAATTTACTTTTCAGAAATCAAGATAACCACATAAGTAAATATGTGCTGCGAAACTTTTTCTTTGTTTTTTTTTCTTTAATTTAAGATGCTGCACTACAAATCATTTCTTTTTCCGATAGCGACCGGATGCTGGCGGCCATTCAGGCTTGGAACAGGAAAATATTATTTCATAGGGTCCTTGTTTCAATTATATAACATTAGTTGAATTGATTTTGGCAAGCTTCTGCATTAACTTGCTCATATAATGAGATACAAAGATATACATTCACATTAGAATAGTTGTTAAACGAGTGAACATGTCTGATTTGGATATTTTTCCAAATTATCGTACATTTTTGGACTGAAAGGGCCTAGAATTCCATGGGTTTTTGCACACAGGCATAAAATTTAAAATTGAAAATTAAAAGAAAGAAGAGATGAAGAGAATAGCTAAGATTTTTTGAAAAGGTAGCTTATTTAAAAAAAAATCATAATTCTTAAACCAACCTTCGTAAGCACGTGACCGATCGAATGCCTCATCTTGAAGCCCGTCCCCCTCGAAAAAGACCCGTACGCAGCCTGCTGCCACCGTGGAGGCTACAACAGCTCGGTATCAGCGCGCACAGTAATCTGCCCTTACCGCATCATGAGGGGCTCTGATGTTGCCGACTTTTCTTTCTCCTCAACTCGTGGGATTCTTATGGAAAACAAAATCAAAAATACAACAAGTGCAGATACGGTGGAAAATCCGTTCGCGAGAGGAGGCATCCAACGTTCTCCACCAAGGGTGGAGAAGAATGCAACTAGGAGCGCTAGTGTGGGTGGCAAGGGAAGCGGTATGCCTACCACGCCGGACACAGCGATGAACGGCCCAGCGCTAATCAGGGCGATGGAGAAGAATAGAGACGCAGTACCTAAAGTGGTAGTAGCGTCACAGCAGCTCGATATAATAATCGAGTTCACGTCAAGTCGCGGCAATTTCTCCAAGGACCTGAAGCAGAGCTTGCTACTGCTTCGAAGAACCTTGAATGCAGCGACCAAAACGCACAACAACCTCGTGGCGCGTGCAGAAGAGGCGAAGAAGGTGACCGTAAAGGCGTCGAAGGCAGTACAGACGGGCGCCTGCCCGTTGACAGTAAGGCATCCGCCAAGCGTCTGAGACGCCGCTCACGCACGGGCAATATGATCCTTGAGTTAAAGAAGGACGCCACCAAGAAGAGCTCCGCATACAAGTCCATAGCGGAAGGAGTGCTCGGGGACGGAGTGAAGGTACGTGCTCTCACACCAGAAGTGACTTTCCAGCTTAGGAACCTGGATGAGATCACCGAAATGTTCGTACAAGCTCTCAAAGAGCAAAGTGGAGTGGTGGTGGCAACCGAGGCGGTTCGCCGGGACCCAGGTAGCCACCATACGACTTCCGCTGGCGGACGGAAACGAAACCCTGAAAGCTGCTAGGCTAAAAATGTGATGGTCGGTATTCCCACTGAGCGTGCTCAAGCAGTCGGAAGCTTGATTCCGGTGCTTCGAGCACGGGCATAAAGCCTGGAACTGCAAGGGGCCAAATAGGAACCATTTGTGCAGGAGATGTGGCAGTGCTGGCCATAAAGCTAGGGACTGCGCGGAGCCTCCCAAGTGCCTGATCTGTACCGGTAAACGGGACGTAAAGCACGTAACGGAAGGTCCAAGGTGCCCGGCCGGTGTGACAGCGACTAAGCCACGTTCATAGTGAAAATGACCAAACTCAACCTGAACCATTGCAGCACGGCTCAGCAGCTGTTACACCAAGCAGTTCCTGAGTCGGCAACGGATATTTCCATCATCTCGGATCTATATCGCGTCCCTGCCGGAAACGGCAACTGGGTCTCGGGTAGGTCCGGGCGGCGGCTATATGGACGACAAGCAGGTTCCCGGTTCAAGAGGTTGTGTCAACTGCAGACAAGGGATTTGTGGTTGCCAAAGTGGGTGGAGTGTTCTACTGCAGCTGTTATGCCCCCCCCCCTACCCCCCCCCCCCCCCCCCCCCCCCCCCCCGAGTTAGTCTCGTCCGGTGGCTGTGCCGGGCGACCTTAACGCTTGGGCGGTAGAGCGGAGAAGTCATCGCACGAACTATAGGGGTCGAATTTTGCTTGAGGCTCTGGCAAAGCTTAACGTAGATCTAGCCAACGTCGGCAACACAAGTACCGTCTGTAGGAACGGTACGAAGTCTATCATCGACGTGACATTCGGCAATCCTGGTCTGATAGGAGACTGGAGGGTAGACAATGGCTACACTCACAGTGACCATCAGACGGTCCGCTATGGTGTCGGTCAGATAACGAGGCGGCAGGCGGCGAGTAGAGCTGACACTCCAACCACCCGTGAATGGAAGACATCATACTTCGATCCCGAAGTATTTGTGGAAGCGAGCCGAAGAAAGTGCAGTGATCGCGGTATGCCCGATCCAAACACTGATCATTTGGTTGAGGTACTGTCGTGAGCGTGTTACGCTACCATGCTTAAAAAAGGCCGACCTAGGTATGGGAGATCACCGGTTTTCTGGCGGACGGCTGAAATTGCGGAACTCCACGGAGCGTGCTTTCGTGCGAGGAGAATTATGCAAAGAGCTCGTTCGGACGAAGACAGGGCTGAATGCCGAGTAGCACTTGTTGCTGCATGCGCAGCGCTTTAGAGTGGGATAAAAGCTAGTAAACGAGCCTGCTTTGAAAGGTTATGTGCTAGTGCCAATGCGTGGGAACCCGTGGGGTGATGCCTACAAGGTCGTAATGGCAAAGACCAAGGGCGTGATGGCGCCCGCAGAGCGATCGTCATAGATGCTGGAGCGGATCATCGAAGGCCTCTTTTCGCGCCACGAGCCAAGGCCCTGGCCTCAGCTCGCTCAGTCGTCTCACGGCCGACGTTCCAGTATCTCAGACCATAACGTAAGATAGTGGGCGATGGCGGTTTAGAGGTCGGAGAGGAAGCGACGGTTACGAACGAGGAACTCATTGAGATCGCGAAATCCCTAAAGGTGAGCAAGGCACCGGGGCCAGACGGAATCCCGAATATGGCCATTAAAGCGGCTATTCTAGAGGCTCCCAAATTATTCGGGGCAGTAATGAATAGATGCCTGGAAGCTGGCCACTTCCCGGACAGATGGAAGCGACAGAATCTGGTCCTATTGCCGAAGCCGGGAAAACCTCCGGGTGTCCACTCGTCATATAGGCCGATCTGTCTGCTCGATACTCCCGGCAAGGTGCTAGAGAGGGTTATCCTCAACAGACTCGTATAGTACACTGAGGGTACAAACGGTCTGTCAAGGAACCAATTCGGTTTCCGAAAAGGCAAATCTACGGTGGATGCCATCTTGTCTGTCACTAAGACAGCCGAGGTGGCAATCCAGCGCAAGAGAACAGGTATCCACTATTGCGAAATTGTAACGCTCGACGTGAGAAATGCGTTTAATAGCCCTAGTTGGTATTCCATAGCCAATTCGCTTTGGAAGGTCCAAGTGCCGGTGTCGCTGTACAGGATTCTGGAAAATTATTTCCAGAATCGTGTGCTATGCTACAACACAGATGAGCGTTACAAGTGCATTCCAATCACCAGAGGGGTTCCGCAAGGTTCCATACTGGGCCCGGTGTTGTGGAACGTCATGTATGACGAGCTGTTGAAGGTAAAGTTCCCGGTAGGGGTTGTGATTGTCGGCTTTGCGGACGACATCACCTTGGAAGTGTACGGTGAATCTATCAGAGAGGTTGAGTTGACGGCTGCCCACTCTATAAGCATTGTCGAAGATTGCATACGCTACAGGAAACTGGAGCTAGCGCATCATAAAACGGAGGTTATCGTGGTTAACAACCGCAAGTCGGTGCAGCAAGCAAATATCACCGTCGGGGACTGCACTATTTCGTCAACGCGGTCTGTAAAACTCCTAGGAGTCATGGTCGACGACAAGCTCAAGTTCGGAAGCCACGTCGACTATGCCTACAAGAAGGCTTCCGCAGCTATTTCGGCATTGTCTCGTATGATGTCTAATAACTCCGTGGTATATGGCAGCAAACGAAGGCTTTTAACCAACGTGGTCTAGTCCATACTTAGGTACGGCGGACCGATGTGCTCATCGGCGTTAGGAACCAAAAGCTACCTAGGTAGGCTGGAAAGTACCTATCGTCTCATGTGCTTGAGAGTGGCGAGCGCGTATCGCACAGTTTTATATGACGCAATCTGCGTCTCAGCGGTTATGATGTCTATTGGCATCATCATCAGTGAGGACGTAGAGTGCTTCAACCAACGTGGAACTAGGGACATACGGAGTATCACATGTTCGGCCTCGATGACCTCATGGCAGCGGGCATGGTCTGATTCCACAAAGGGTCGGTGGACACATCGACTCATCCCGGAAGTATCCGGGTGGGTCGACAGCCTCCACGGCGAAGTCAACTTCCACCTGACACAGATTCTATCAAGGCATGGTTGTTTTAGACAGTATCTGCAAAAGTTCGGGCATGCGGAGTCCCCCGCGTGTCCCGAATGCGTGGAAGTAGAAGAAACTGCAGAACATGTTTTCTTTATAAGCCCTCGTTTCGTGGGCACGAGAAGCAACATGCAGGCAGTGAGTGGACAGGACACTACTCCGGATAATTTAGTCCAAAGGATGTGTTCTAGCTCGGAACTCTGGAGAGCGGTCAATGCGGCTGCTACCCAGATTGTACTAGAACTACAAAACCGCTGGAGAGCCGATCAACGGCGAGTAAATAGCCTAACTACAATAGTCCAGTAGTTATCTAAGAGGGTGCGTTAAGCACAATAGCCCCTGCCTGAAGTAATACCGATAAGGTGGTGCCAGGGGGGATGGAGGCTAGAGACTCGGATAGGGTTTTAGTGGGTCGGGATCCTCACGCCCCATTAGGGGGTGTCAAGATACCTAAACCCCACTCCCTGAATTGTCTTCTCAGGTGTCCGTCTCAGGTGTCTCAGGTTTTCTAAGGTGCTGAGCAGATTTCCCTACTCGTAAAAAAAACTATCACGCGGTGGAAAATTTTTCTAAAGCAGACTAAACATAAGTTCCCTTTTTGCGTCCATAATTACCAAGACTCTTAAACGAACGAAAATTCAAAACAAAATTGCAACCTGTGTTGACATTTGAATAGACTCGAAACGAAAAAACTCAGACAAATCTGTGATTAACCCATTTTTAATTAAACACGTCCAAAAAACACTTACAGTTAGTACCCTGTATATGACAATTAGATATCTGTCAGTAAAACTGTTTTGACCATTTCAGCTAAAAATCGTAATTTCCTCTAGTTTAATAATGTTTTAAGTGCATCTACCAAATCAAATTTGTTATAAAGACAGGACGTAATCTAAACTCTGTTTAAAATTCTTTCCTTTACATACCGTGTTAGATCGTACAAAAATTGTATAAGAAGCCATGACACTATTGTAATGTTGCCATAGAAAACAAACGAAAAAAATACAGCCCAGTATCTCCAACGCTTCATTCATACAATCTGATTTATAGCAACTGTCTTAAAATCGACTTTCGAAAAAAAAAACGAAACAGTTTTCAACCACATCGTTTACCGTCTTCTACCATTCCCACGTGTTTAGGTACAGAACCGTATTTATCTCTTTCCACAACTCGTTGCATCTTTGCCGTACATCCCTGCGGCAGGTTCCTTTTGTAAATCGAACCGCATTCACTTTTGCAATGCTGCAACGGTGGAATACACTTTTCGGAAGTCGAACAATAGTGGTCCGTTTAACGTTGAATGTTTCTATCTATAGAATATGTCTTCATTTTACCTATCACCTGAAATGGAATAAAAGAATCATTGATAGAAAATCAGTTGCCTTCTAAATATTTGAAAACAGGTGCTTCAAGGAAGATGCTCTCTGTCGTGGGAAACGAATTTAAGGCTCTTTGTGGTTAAAGCTGCAACCTTCCAAGGGGAGGAGAAATGTTTTTCTATCAATAAGACCGTTAAATAAATTCAATAATAGTGACCGGGGACTAAAAGAGAAAAGCAAAAAAATGCAATTGACATGTTTATTTGACCGTTTCCTTCTGGATGCTATTAATCATACGTGTCGAAGCACTAATTTAAATGTCACATCAATTCGGTTGTGATAAAAACACCAATAGCATACCGGCTGCCAGGCGGCGGATCCAATAGGGAAACCAGCCGGTGTCCCGTCCGATCCCAATCGGAAAGACCATAATGGCGAATACATTTTATTCGCTTTTTGGCCTTTTTGCACATTCTGGCGGCCGGAATGGTGGCTGAGGCGTGAAAAAATTAACAAAAACGCACGCCAGGTGTCGAATCATCATCATCATCATCATCATCATCACCATCAACATCCATTGGTGCCGATGTTGTCACTATGCCTCTGCAGGTGCGGTGTGCTGCGGAAAATGCATTCTTGCCTTTATCCCATCTCGCAGTCGGCCCAAATTTCCATCGGAATCACTATAAAGTACTCCACACACACACACCTGCTTTCTCGCATTCACCGTACCATTTCGGGGCATTGTTTGGAAGCACGAGTCGCAATGCACCCGCCGAGAATTTCGCGAATAGCTTATTGAAAATATTTCCCATAATTTGACACTTGATCACATTCCACAAACCGTCATTTTTCATTCGTTTCGATAATGATTATAATGAAGCTCAATAAATACTTGCTGCATGCAAGAAAAGTGAGCGAGCCGTACATTATGTAAAGAATTGGATGACTGAAAGTTTTCACTGGCAGGAGTAAGCTACCTAGTAGGTCCTTGTGTCTTCAACTGTGATAGTAACAAGTTGGAGGATTGGCCGTTCAGTCTTTAAATCCCTGAAGAAGATCTAAACCAAAGATCGAAACGTTGGCGTAAAATAAAACAAATCGTCCACTGCATTTAAAGACTGAACAGCCAATCCTCCAACTTGTTTTTGATTGTATATTCACAGTATTCTTAGAAAATTTTACAAATTCTGAGATGAAATTCGAAAAATACTAAGATATTCAGAGATCCACCGGTACAATATCATTTTCCCCACGCTTTCGCAAAGAACGATAACACCGGAAAACCCGCCAATCTACGGAGTCAAGCAATGCATCAACGAACAATCCGCGTGAACGAAAATACACACAATCGGTGGCAGATGCGGATGTTTATCCGCATATTTATACACATCCATATAAATTGCAGAACCCCGTGGGCTCAGCTGCCTCGCGCACACGCCAGCCAACTCCCGAGCCCGGACTATATGTTGAATGTTCGTGTGCATAATGCATGCTGAAAGGCGGAAGGTGAGAGAAGGTGGGCCTTGCCGACCGGTGACGGCAGTGTACAGTCAGTCGATACTAAAGTAAGCATACCGGAGATGGCGCAAAATAAAAATGCAATTTTGGTGCATCACGAAAGCCGCACACTCTCTCTCTCCCTCTCTCTCTCTCGCTCCATTGCACTCCGCGGCAAAGCAGCCCGCCGACCAAGAAGGTAGTGGGAAATTTTGGGTGGATTGTGGAATTGCGTTGTTTTCCACCTTTTTTTTCGGTGCGGAATGCAGGTGACTGAGGCGCGGTGGTTGGCGGTCGAGTTCATATCATTCGCAGAGCCAAATTGAAAAATGAATGGATAGCGATGGTTCAAATATTTTATTATGGCTTACCAAATTTTTGATGAGCTTTTTTTATTGAAATATAACATCATTTCAT
Source organism: Sabethes cyaneus (assembly GCF_943734655.1). Classification (NCBI taxonomy): domain Eukaryota; kingdom Metazoa; phylum Arthropoda; class Insecta; order Diptera; family Culicidae; genus Sabethes; species Sabethes cyaneus. The sequence continues at coordinate 123,650,660 of NC_071353.1, read as the reverse complement.
TTTTTTTTGTGTACACGCGTCAGAGCACTCGGTGCGGAATGTTATATAAATGCGTGCCACAGGACACGGCAACGCTGAAAGAGAAATGAACGCGCCACGCAGAGATAAGCTCTGTACTAACCGAGCGGTAGCAGAAAAGCGATTGGTTCATGTCAGTTTATTCCGTTGTGAGGTGGTATTGAATACTACGGGAAACGTATTAATAAGGTTACACTTCGGGTTTCTTTTGGATGACGTTAGATGATCAAAAAGGTTTCAATTATTCAATAATTTATAATATAATTTATTTATGGTACAGCAAGCCCAGCGTAATTTAAACTTAATTGCTCAATTTGAATTTTAAAACATTTCCACTAACCACCAAGTGCCTTATAGTGTGATTGTATAACTTTAAATTCAAGGATTTGGTAGGACTTAGTGCAAACATTTTTTTGAAAGTCCTCCCCAACAAATTACGTGTTACAAACGTCAAACTTAAGCAAGCAAATAAAATGCCCAGCCGTGAGGTTCGCACACTGAAGTGCCGCTTAAATGTGCCTGTTGGCATCATCGACAGCATCGACGGCGCTATCATCGATTCCAGCCTGATGGGCATAGACCTGCTTGAAACTGGTCACTGGTCGTTTCAAAAACCCTATAGGAGATTATTGTTGAAGAACTTCTGCTTCAATCAAGTTTTTAGAGATCAGGAAATTCATGAAAACTGAATATTTTAATAGACATTTTTAATAAACTATTAATCAAATCAATCATTCATCAAATGAGTCAAATAGAATGACATTACAGGAAATTATGCATGTTATCAAAAACCTATAAACTACCTATAAATTGATATTTCCTCTAACAACTTACTCACTTGTACTTACTCAAAACAATAACAATTTATTACTTAGTTGTTACTAACAACTTGAGTAAGTAACCCAGCAATTTCATGAAAAAAGTATGTATCCGAATTTGAAAATGTTCGGATTTCGTTCAAATTTTGTGAACCTATCCAGTTTCAGAAAATTTTACACCAGCATTTTTTTGATTTGGCGTTTGAGGTGCCTGTTTCTGATATAGTGAGAGTCAAAAAATTGTCATTTTGGCAAACACTTTTTAACCGTAACTTTTAAATGACTGAACTGATTTTTATGATTTTCATACCAAACGTATTAATATTTTTTATATTGACTATATGTCAGTAAAAGTGATATGAACTAACTAGCATAGCCTTAACTAACAGTTGAATTATGTTCCGAAAGCATGTCGATTTCTGTTCCAAATAATAAGTACGACCGCAGTCGAGTCATTTCTGTCAGCGAAAAACAGTCGTTCCGGGCCTGCGTGTGGGTGTACGGAAAGGAACTCCTATAACAACTCTTTCGATGACGCAGTCCCCGTTCCCAGCTCTGTGTCTGACCCGTAGTAGAACTCGCCCAATCCTCCAATGCTGATTTACTACCAGAACGTGTGCGGACTTCGAACCAAAATCGTCGACCTATTTATTGCTGTGGCTGAGTCGAACTTCGATATAATCGTTTTCATGAGAAAATTCACTTGCCACAGCTATTCGGAAGCGCAGTTTTCGTCTTTAGATGTGATCGTAACCCAAAGATTTCTCTCACAAGAAGGGGCTTGTTATCCCAAGAAATATTCCTAAAGACACTATGCGAAAAACTTCACGTTTTGGCGCAATATCACACGATCACGTATTTCGCTTTTTGGACCACTGTGCGGTGGTGTGCAGCTATGGGTGAAAGGCTTAGCAGCCGATTAAGCATCGGTGTAATCTATTTACCACCCTATCGTAAGCAAGCCGCCAGGAGTATCAGCGAACATATTGACTCACTTAGTATTTTTTCACTCTATCCATTTCAACTACAGTCGTAAGAATGTACATCAGTTGCAGAAGTGAAACGATCTTTTGTAAACAAAATATCACTTTTATGAATTTAGTGAAAATTTGTATATTTTGTAAAATACTACACTACTACTTTTTACGATCAATACCAATAATGAAAGTAGAAGCAATCAAGAAATAAAAAGCAAAGGGACGAAAAATAACCAACTAGCTTACTAATGGGTTATATTTTATTGTCCGAAAGTATGAAAAGGATCGGTCAATTAGGTAATTTTCTACAGCGTTTCTTCCGTGGTGCAATTTGATGTGGGACACCCTTTATTACTGAAACAGGAATACCAAAGTTGTTCCTGTAGTGGAGTGAAAGATTTGAGTCTTACTAAATCAGCGAAAGGTCATTGTAATTATGAATATTAGAAGTACCTTATCCGGGTAAAAAAAAATTTTTTTGAAATAGAACTACGTCCTACGGCATGGTGTCGATCCAAAATTTGGATTCAAGTGAGTGTCACGAAAGAATGAACGATTTTGAACGCTAATAGCTCTTCCAATTTGAAACAGATTTTATCTTAATCTTATTTAATTTATCTCAAAACTAGTGGTCAAGTGTATAAAGAGTAATAGTGAATAGTGAAAATAAATATAAATAAAAACGGCTAATCAAATTAATTGGACCGGCTGAAGAAGCAGTTGAATCGCCCACGTAGGGTTTGGCGCAATAGATGGAAATCGAATATGGATGCTACTTTGTCAAACGTCCTCCGGAGACCGCTGTGGGCTCCGTATATGCTGTAGTTCGTACAGTGGTGTAACATCCTCAGCCTAGCAGTATTTCGAAGGAATCTAGGCTGTACATTAAGGTCGATTTGCTCAAGAATTAGAGGGCAGTCTATTTTTCCTCGCAGGGTATTGGTGACTAGCAGGGCTCTGGATGTATCCCTCCGTGTGGAGAACAGATCCAGGCGAATCAGCAGACATCGGTTTTCATAGCTCGGTAAGTGATACGGATTTCACCAGGACAACCAATGAAGAGCAAAACGCAGAAAGCGGCGCTGGACGGATTCGATTCGTTCAGAACTGTTGTGGTAATTCGAGTTCCAAACCGCAGAACAGTACTCCAGAATCGATCTAACCAGGGAACAGTATAATGTTTTTAAGCAGTAGACGTCTGCGAAACTTTGGGCGATTCTAAAAATGAATCCCAGGGTCCTCGAGGATTTGCTGACGATATCAAATACATGTTGTCTGAATGTTAGCTTTGTATCGAAGATTCCACCTAGGTCTTTGATATGATCGACCCGCACGATAGTGCTCGAAAGCAGCGTGTAGTTGAAAATAGCAGCAAGTTTTTTTTACATGAGGATATTACAGAGCACTTTTTTCACATCGTTGAAATAGAGCAAGAAAATGAGTGGTCCGAAATGACTGCCCCGCGGAATACCTGAGGTATCACAGAATGTGCTAGATCTACAATCACCGATGGCAACCATCAGCTGACGATCTATTAGATAAGAACGGAACCATCGCAGGAACGTTCCGCTTATACCAAGCCTTTGAAGGTTAGCGATTTTGATTACGTGATTGAGCTTATCAAAGGCGGCTGACAGGTCGGTACATATGATGATGCGACATTGCAGATATGTTGTCGACTACGTACGTAGTAAGGCACAGCAAATTAGTAGTAATGGATTGACCACGGAGGAATCCATGTTGATTCGCGCTCAAATATTGCTTGCAATGTGAAAAAAGTGGCTCCAAGACAATTACCTCAAACAATTTCGAGATGGTTCTCAACGATGTAATTCCTCAGTAATTGTCCACAACTCGCTTGTTGCCTTTTTTGTGCACAGGAAACATATGAGCGAAACGGAATAATATCACTGGAGATGAACTTCTGGAATTCGTTGCCGTTTAAACTTTCATGTAATGAGAGCGTCCAGTGTTTGTAAAACTTTCGTAGAGCGGCTCCTTTTAGTGATTTGAGTTTTCGCCATTCAGTCGTTTGCCAGGGAGCATGTGATCCAAAACGACTTATTTTTTTCGGAACATGTCTATCAATGACATACGATAAAACATTTGAAATGGTTTGCGCGGCTGTATCGGCGTCGGGATCGTTAGTGATGTTATCCCAATCCATTGATGATAGGAAAGCTGCGATGGTGCGATGATCTGCTCTGAAAAAATCTTACGAAACAGCAGCGCTGATGGTGTCAAGATCACTAGTGTAGTTGTCTTCCACAGAGATAATTAACGTAGGATGGTGAGGTACTTCTTTTACTAAAGGCAGTGGAGTTGTTGAGTTGATTGGTGTGGCATCTTGTGTTGAGAAGAGACAAAGGTCCAGACAGCGGTTATCCTCACTTACGACGTGGTTGATTTGTGACAAGGTGGTGGCACTGTAGCTGTCGAGACTACTGATAGCGCCAGTATGGAGTACAGAAAGCCCACCTAGCATTTTCATATGTATAAAAAAGGTAAAAATCAGCATTACGTACAGATATACATGCTAAATAAATCGTATTTCATACGCAAAATTGGCATATCCGCCTCCAGGCGATATACGTGATTACGAATAATTTTGAGCGTTACGACTATATAAGTATTTATATACGATAATATTCGATTAAGCGCGAGTCGCTCCGTAGTGCTATACGATTTTGCGCTGAAAATCGTATGTATGTCAGTCATTATCATTATATACGACAGAAAATCAACTTGATCTCACTTTATCCAGCTTTAATTACGATTTCGAGTTTGATAGGAGATATTTACGATCGTTTTCGTACATTGATATACGAGTTGGTGCTAGCTGGGAGAGTTTTGATGATTCGCATACCATTCGATTCATAAAAAATGCAGAAATTGTATGGCATTCTTATAAAGATTGTTTTCCGATAGCTAAATAGTGAAAATTAACGAAAGCATTTTTTATCTAATAGTTCTGCTTCTTTAGCACGGACAACCATTACATACACCAAGCTTGTGGCTGGTGCTGCTGCTGCTGCTTCAAGACAAAGAAACAAAATAAGCTTGCGGCGGTTGCGCAGTTCCACCGTCTTGCCATGTAAAGCTTATTGAAATGACATAAAAAGTAAAGCTGAGCCATCATCGTCATTCAATCGCTGCAACTTTCCAAAGTTGAGCATTTTGAATCCCACCAGTAATTTGAGTCAGTTTTCAACAAAATTTTTAACTCGACAGAACTTAACTGTAGCAGACTTTGTAAGTTTACTTTTTAATCATCACGAAAACTTAGAATATTGGGAAGTAGGTAGTAATTGGAAGCTGATTTTTTGTTTGTATTTTTCGAATTAATCGGACCCCAAAGAGAACACTAATATGATTCGAAGCTTATCTTAGGTAAGGTATGGGAAATAGTACAACATTTACACTCTTATCATTAGATTTCATACGTTTAAGTTGAAGTTTATTATATCAGAAGCTTGGAAAATAAATGTATATCGTATATTTTAATTATTTTAAAATTTTGCCTCAAAAACTGACAAAATAAAACTATAACAGTGGAGACAAAATCGAAGTCGTTCAACAAAGCAATTAGGTGTGCTTCAATAGTTCTGAATAGGTTTTTCTAATTGGGCGTTTCGTTGAAGTCTTAACCTCGTAAAACTTCATAAGTGGCTTTAGTCTCTCTTCCGCATAAGAGGTGTTTGTTTACGAATGCAAGAATGTCCCTATTGGTTGGTTTTGTTTTGTTCAAGTTAAATCCGTTGAGCACGGTTTCTAAGAAACATAACAGTATGCTAATCCTGTAAATCTTAAGACACTTGAACGAGCACGAGACAAAACCGGTGCAGTTTACATGCATAATGGTTAGCCTAATTTTTGCGTTTCTAGAGCGTAAGAGCGGCACGATAATCTGTGAAGTGCTATTGAAACATATTCTTCAAACAACGTCAATTTTGTTTTCAGCATTTCCGTATATATTCTAGCTTGCCCTCCACCAAACAGAAAAGACCGGAGCCGGACGGATGCCGATAGGAAGTTGTTTTGAATGATCAAACACAAACCGTGCATGTTTTATGAAGTCTATAGTTTAGATATGCGAGGAGGGAAGAGGGAAACTGACTGGGTTTGACGAGTATGACCGATGTACGAGAGTATAGACGGCAGATTTTCCGCGCTGTCAAATCTGTGACTCGTCCAATGCAGTTTAGTTGAAACTAGTGAAAAAAGGAGGTCATATCAATTTTGTGTACCTACCAATGAAAGCAAAAAATTCTCCTCTCGGAACGGTTTAAGCGACGTTCAGTCATAAATATTTCACTATTTTATTCTGGTGTTCGCGGTACAGTCCAGTTTAGCAACGCAAAGTCGCTGTCGGATTTTGTACACCCATCACGAACTTACGTTCAATAGTTCACTTTGCCAGTAGTCCTGCCACTACTGGCTGTTGGTTGTTGCAACTGCGCGTTTTGGCCTTACGATAGCGAAAGCTACCAACCATGTCTGTGCATTTGTCACATATGGTTAATAATGAATATAAATAAAAAATTGGGCGACATTTTTATATGCATACTCTACCAATGCCCTGTGTGCTGCATCAGCCTGTGGCAGCACCAGAAACGTTTGAATTTTTAGCTACACAAACAGGAACTGATAGAATGAATGATGTGCTGGATTTGGAAAGGCGAATTTTCACAACCGTTGGCGGAAAATCCGACCACGAGGGGCTCGCAGGTTGAATGGTTGAATTTCAAAACCGTTTGAATACCGAATTCGTTTGATTTTCAAGCAAAAGTTCTTACCACGTTGTGAACAAAATACGTATGTGACCACGATATAGTCACAAAATCGGCAAATAGTCAAGCATTTTTTGAAATAAAAGAAAACTTCGGTATGACAAGTGTTTTGATTGGTTTCCATTATTTGTTAAATGTGTATACGTAACTCTAATAAGTTTTCGATTTTTAAAAGGCAATCCAAAAGTTGTGACTTAAATTAACTTTTCGGTCACTCGTTACAGCGACACTATTTGTTAATCTTTGTTTTTTGGCCGGGGACATATTTTCGTCACTGCATTTAAAACAGATACTTTTGCTACAAAATCACAGAAAAAAATAATGAAAACATAACTGCTAATTATACATGAAATACCCTTTCAAAGTTTAAACCAGGATGATGCTTCAAAATTTATTTAAACTTCCGACCATCCGCAAACCCCCCAGCAGTCAGCGGACCAAAAAATGTCCGCAAAGCTCGGACATTCTGCTAGGCTAAACTGCATGGTTTATTTATGGTTTGTCATCACTCATTTCTTGCCCGTTTTTTTCCTGAGTCGGAACAAAAACATATCGCTTAAAATTTTTCCTACAGAGCGCCGTCATTCTTCAACAACCTCGAGTTGAGGCTCAACTTTGTCGGTCTGGTTTCGCATATGCAATGCATCACGATAGCACGAATTCAGAAATACACACAAAGAAATAAAACAAAAAAAAAAACGCATCACTTCCCGAAAGCATTCGCTTTTCACATATATGGCTTGCAGAAATTCCAGCAATGGTGATGGTACGCTGAGAGCTGTTTTCCTTTTTGTGAAAATCACGCAAAAACGGCTTGACTGAGCCGTGTATGCCTCGCCATAGCACCACGGTAGATGCGTCCGTAAAAACCCTTGGCATTCGTATGCCTACAGTAGTCTTTACATGAGCATTGCAGCACCAGAGGTTTTTTTTCCTGCTCAGCAAGTTTGCAATAACTTCCGTGTCAAAATCGAAGAAAACATGTATGCAACCTTGTAGGCTTTCGGCGGACAGGCGTTCCAAATCGCTGCACTATGTTGATAGTTCTGGTTGCATTTTGATAGATAGTGAAGTTAACGCCCTTGGCACAAAAAAAAAGTTTGCTGATTCGTTTTGGGGTTGAGAACTCTGAAAGCCACATGAACCATCATGGCCGATGAAGATAAATGTTGGCCAAAAATATCGGACCGCTGACTGGCGGGTAGGCGTGTGTTTCATCAGTTTTTATGTGAAATTTGACAAATTTGGCATAGAGGACCTGTGAGAAATTGCATAATAGTGTAAGATTTTGTTTCTAAAAATCGATGAATTTACAGAATGAAATACAAAAAATTGTTGGTCCTCCATGCCAGAATATTAGGTTGTCAATTGTGCCATTTTGTCCTTTGGTGGTTCCAGCCTGGTCAGACAGAAACAGGCGGGATCAAGATTGAATCATAAAATTTATTCCTTTGCACTGCCGTTTCACCAGCGCTTATTGTGGGCTGTACGATGCGATGCGTTCTACCAACGCAACCAACGCGCCTCTATATGCCGAATAGTGTTGACCATCACTACTATCGTCAATTGTCACATTCTGCGCTTAGGATCTCCATCAGAGACCGAATCAAATTATCAAACAAAGGATGGTTTCCACCTCCAGTGACCAACACATCGTCAATTAGTACAATATGGCCGTAACAGTTCGGTCAAAGTGGTTCACTAATACAAGTGATTTATTTTCTTCCGGACAATCAATGTCAAACTTTTACGCGTACAGACCAAATAAATTTGTTTGGTTTTTGTGACAGTAAGCAATTTCATAGCATTGATATTTTTGATGCCAGTGAACGCACAACTAGTACGATAACAACTATGAGGAAAACTTGAGCACGAAAAAGTTTGCTGAAATAATACTGTAAATGTCACCATTTATTTGTTTTACGAGTTAATTTTCTACAATTTTACGGATTTAACTTAAGCGCTAATTATCTTTAACTAAGTTTCACTCAAAGGAATAGGGTTGCCAAATGATCGGGTTTTCACCCGCAAAACCGGTGACCGGTCAATCCGGCAAAAGGTCGGTTTTCCGTCATAAGGAGACGCCATTGTACTTTTTGCTTGATTTTTTTAAATTCACATTTTATTTCCATGGTTCTACTAAATTTTTGATAAATGTATTAGTAATCCTGAGCAATTCGTAGCAGTTTCTAGTCAAAACCTAAGAGTTTAAAACCGCAGACCTGACTCACGCGTTGGTAGTTCCTAACGAGATTTCGCATGAGTGCGAAAGAGAATCAACAGCAGCAAAATCATAAGCAAATATGATTTTCTAAAAACTAAGCTGAATAATAAACAAAAACCCGATTTAATCCACCTGTCGGTGAAAGTAAGTTTTGTTATACCATTTTATTTGTCATTTGAAATAGAATTCGACATGTCTTCAAACATAATTTAACTGTTTGAATGTGTTAGTTTTCATCAATAAACATGTGTATTTGATATACTAAATAAATTTGTAGAATATTTAAAAGTAATTTGAATGTATGCTTTCTGACTATAATATGATATTTTCAGGTCCTGTTTTTCGGCTATGTAGTCTGTTTTGCTTCTAGATCCGACGTTTCGGTGGTTTTATTCCACCTTTTTCAAGGAAACTAAAACAAAACAAAACCAACAAAAAGGAACTTTCTTCAGTCCAAAAGCAAACACCTCTTATGCGGAAGAGAAACAAAAGGTTTACGTGGTTAAGACTTTATCGATACACGCAATTAGAAAACCCTATTCATAACTACAGGAATCCCCCGAATAAGGTAACAGGTGGTGCTCTACGCCCATCGCGATATCTTAGCTGTTCAATAACCAACAAAGTTGATTTTTGGTGGTTGACTAGGTTGTAGCAGATACTAACAATGTACCAAAAATCAACTTTATTGGTTTATGGGCAACTAAGAAATTGCTGTGGGCGTACAGCTCCACCCACCACCTTATTCGGGGGACTGCTGTATTGGTGCTGTAACTATTCTTTTGTTCAGTCTGAACTTTTCAGGGCGGACATAAGTCAATGCGGAGAACAAGCGAGCACGTGGAAAAGAATATAGCAGGGCTCATTGATTAAATATGATGAAAAGATAATGTAATTCACTAGATACAACGAATTTATTCAAAGATCGTTTGGCGTCAGGATGGGAAAGGGTTTTTGGATGGTCGTATACCTTAACGTAGCTGTGTCGTAGCTCATCCGAAGTCTGCTCAGAGTGGTGAATTTTAGCTGTGGTGCCACCTCGTGGCCGGGTGGTGCCTAGAACAGCCGTCTCAATCAATCTGGTGGGCGGCGGGAATCCAACTTCGCTTGCCGTCTTTAGACGCCGGTGTTACCGTTGAAGGCCTCGTTCACAGGTCGCTGGTTGGTTCGAATCTCGAGGGGTCCCGCAGTCTGCCAGTGAAATACAGAACACAGAAGTATCCGCGTCCGCGATCGTAGCCGGCTGATTTGCACGGGCCAACGGGAACGGGAAGGCACTAGATGCGGTCACTCACACACTTGACTCACTATTTAATTTTTGTCGTCACCTGGCGAGAATTTATATACTTTGAAATAAAATGACGCGACTTGGTTCGGTCTATGGTTGTTACCAGAAAGAAGGCCGTCCGCAGGGCAGACGGCGTATTTATCCAACTCCGCCCAATTTTGCAAGTCATGCTGACATCTCGCGTAGCTGTCAACGTTGCTCCACTGACAGGCGGCAGTTGCGTCAATGTATACGGTTTTTGTCGGAGTTGATATGGATGGGTATTAGGAGCGGGATTGGGATTTTATTTGAATTTAAATTTAAATTAGGGGCCATCCAGATACCACGTGGACAGAAAAATACCAATTTTCAACCCCCCCGTCCCCCTCCGTGGACAAGCGTGGACATTCCCTCAACCCCCAACCCCCTCCCCTGTTTGTCCACGTGGACATTTTTTTTCTTATGTCAAATTTAACAAAACAGAAATGCATTGTTCTAAATTTTGTTTTCAACTTGATTTATGCAGTATTTATTAAAAAGCTGACTTGAAAGGAAGCGCCAGTCTAAAGGCCGCGACACAATTCATACGGCTTTTTAGGCGTTGCGGAAATTTGAGTTTTTCCATGGATTTTCCGTAAAATTTCCGCAGCGTATTAAAATCCGTATGCAAGGTGTTAGGGACCTTAATTCTTATGATCTTGCCTACTGCAAATTATTATCGACTGCAAGAAAGCTGATAGCTTGACTTTCGCTTGACGATTCTTCTCTGTTCAGAGTATCTTTGTCTAGAGTATATTTATCCAGAACATCTCAGCTTGGCCGTCTACTTTAACGCAACACAAGACCTTTTCGACGCAATATGATTCGTAAAATTTTTTGAAGGCGAAACCTTTTGGAAATAGGTTATCCATGGAAGCCCTTTTTTGGCGATCTGCATTTGATTTTGAGGCAAAATGCAATCATTTGGCGCAAGTGCGACCTATGTGATAAATGAGTCACGTGACTGGGTAATATTCGTGGATTCTTCCGTTACATTTATCATTTCCCAAAGAAGGAAAGAGTTGTAAAAAAATTTCTATTGCAGTTCTATTGAGTTGTTTCTAATTTCTATTACATGAAAAAAAACTTGTCCACGTGGACATTTTCCGTACCCCCTCCTCCCCTTCCGTGGACAAGCGTGGACCTTTTTTTTTATACCCCCCACCCCCCTCTAAGCTGTCCACGTGGTATATGGATGGCCCCTTAGGTATATTTAACTCAAGAAACGTAATTAGAATAGATTTTAAGTTTTAAAGCAAAATATAGAAATTTAAATGAAAAATTTAGCTTTCGTGCATTGTGACCTACGATTAAGTGGTTACAGTACACACCTAATTGCTTTGTTGAACGACTTAGATTTTGGCTCCACTGTTATAGTTTTATTTTCTTTAACATAGGACACAGTTTCTGAGGCAGAATAAAGTCTGCAAAATTTTAAAATACGATACTGGAGGGTATTTTCAGCATGCTGCTGAATTCAGCCTACATTCCTTTTTCTTTTGCTGCACTTTCCCAATTAAAAACTTTGCCGTTATATAACAATACTGAAACGAATGTAGCACTCACAGGCTTTAATGTGTTATAACTATTTTCATAAAAATGTAGGCAATTTGCTCATCTTTATTCAATAAACATCAAAACCACTGTTTCTGCACTGGCACGTAATTAGGCTGAAAAAATAGAATATATCCGCTCTCAATGATGCTTTGAAAAATACTCAATTATCTTCTCGTTTACCCTTTCTAGAAATAAAACAGCTGTTAATACATTATTACAGAACAATTCTACTTCTTTTTACCAACAAGGAACACAATAATTTCTCTCTGATATAAAAATATAAATCAATTTTCAATCACTAGCCATTTGCAGCATCTTCTTGATAATTTCAACCTAAAAAATAAGGTGCTACTACTACTACAAATGTGCAAGGCAGGTACACCTGGAACGCTTCTAGCATGCAAAAATAGCTAGTTTTTGAGCGATAACCACTACTTCTGGTGCTAGGGATATATGAACGATTTAGTGTACACTAACGCCAGAAGCGAGTTGTTGTCATGGCAAAATTAGTTATCTGCAATGAGCCGGTATGTAGGCTTGAAAAACACCGACACATAAGCCATTTGACTCTCTTTGGTCTGCCGTTGAAGTACAGCAATCCACCGAATAGGCCCTTGGGTGCTGCTATTTGCTCATTGCAATTTCTCACGTTTCTTTAAAAAGATATAGTTGGTTTTCGGTAGATGATAAGCGTTTGATAAGCCCCAACAATATGCCAAAAATCCATTGGCGGAACTAAGGGGGGCTAGGGAGGGCTAAGCCTCCCTTAGGAGAGATTTAGCCCCCCCTAGAAAAATTGACTTGGCCGACCAATAAAACGGTCGAAAAAATCCCGGGGCTATAGCTCCCACTAGAATTGAGCGCTAGTTCCGTCAATGCAAAAATCAGCTTTATTGTTAATCGCGCAACTAAGCAACTACGATGGGTGAATGCGCAGTGCCACGCATTGAATTATTCGGGGGATTGTTAACCCTCATTTGGGAACCGTCGGTATGGCACAGGACATCCATGAGCACGCATAATGAAATCAGCAAAATGGCTGGAATGACGATGAATGTAATGGCGAAGAACGCTACGCCAGTGACAACGATGCGCAGTGCCACTTGTTACAACGCGGAAAGACAAAGACTGCAGAAGATTAGTGAACCCAAATCTGCGGAGTTAAAAACACCAGCTGAAGGAGAAGAAGGAGTATGTAAAGTTGGAGCAACGACATTGTTATCGGAAAACGCGAAAGCTTTACCAGAAACTGAATGCATCCCGCAAAAGTTTTGTGTCGTGAGCTGTAATATGTGTGTGTGTATGTGTGTCGGGAAAGGAATGGTAGAATCTGGAAGGATGACCGGAAGGTAACCGAAAGGTGGCAGTAGCAGCTCGACGATCACCTGATGGTGCCCAGGTAAAGAAGTGTACATTATTAAGATGGGCCCGGAAAAGTTGGCCATCTCTCAAGTAACAATTTCGGTTTCATTACACTCTTATGATGGCTTTTATGACCAAAATTCGTCTTGGAAACCGCAATAAAACTCATATTGTTACTTAGGTTGTCTGCACTGACAGATTGTTAGAATTCAAGATACTGAACAGATATTTGAGGAGTAAAAGAGTAACGTTACCTTCCCGAGACTGTGAGAACTAACCGGCAAAGCGCACATCTCCGCCCAACCTCACCAATGCCGAACAGTTACTTACTTTACTAGCCGAGAGTCGGGATAGCTCTTGCCGTATCAGGAAGTCCTCCCTATTGTATTCGGTCCTGGACTACTCGTCGCCAATTCGTTATGCGTCTCGAAACACGCCAGTCGGCTTCAACTTGGTCGAGCCATCGAGCACGTTGCGCCCCTCTATTTCTGGTGCTGGTGGGGTTCTTGAAGAGAACAGATTTCAGAGAACGGAGATCGTGTGCGGGACTTGGCTACTCTTGCTGAAGATAGTTTTTCTCATTTTGATGCCAGCTCACCGGATCACACCTTTAATAGGGGTATTGAATGACATACAGGACAGTCCATCTCCTTGCCGCAACCCTCTGCACGATTCGAAAAGACATCACTCGCTCCAGGGTAGCTTTGAACAGTCGCGTCAGTTTGTCCGGAAAATCGTACTCGTGCATTATCTGCCATAACTGTTCGCGTTCAACTGTATCCATGCTGCTCTGAAATCCACGAAAATATGATGCGTGGACACGTTGGACTCTCGTCATTTCTAGAGGATTTGTCGGACAGTAAACATTTGATCCGTAGTAGCACGGGCCCCCATAAAACCCGCTTGATACCGCCCTACGAATTCTCTTGCTAGGCTGCGTTGACCAACGTGATGCCGCGGTAATTACAGCAATCTAACCGGTCGCCCTTTTTGTAGATGGGACAGACTACACCTTCCATCCACTCCTCCGGTAGTTACTGTAGTTCTCCCAAATCCTAGAAATTATCCAATGAAGTGCCGTTGCTAGCAGTTCTTGGCCTTTTTGTAGAGTTATGCCGGGAGTCGGTCCTTTCCAGCGGCTCTATTATTCTTCAGCGGACGAATTTCTCGCCGGATCTCTTCGAGCTCTTGAACCGGCACACTGTTGTCGTTTGTAGGCACTCCGAGGTTAACTTCCGTTGCGACTCCTTCGGCTATATCGCCGTTGAGGTGCTCATCGAAGTACTGCTTCCACCTGTCGACCACCTCACGCTCGTTTGTGATTCCCCTCATTCGTCCATATACATGTTAGGTTTAGATGTGTAGCCCTTACGAGTTTGATTCACCTTTTCGTAAAATCCGCGCGTGTCATTAACCCGGAATGGTTGTTCCAGTTCCTCACGATCTCTGACCTCCCCAAGTAACCAAGAGTTCGAATAATGGTGTCTAACAAGGGTTAAACAGCTCTATGTATATCAATCTACAACTTGCTAAGCAGCGTCACTTTTAGGTAATTAACCGAACTTTCAAGCTGTCTTGGGTTCACTGTATAGAACGCTAAGCAGCTTCGAAATAAACTGTCAAAAACTAAGAAAAAACAAATTTAGCAGCACATCTATGTTCTATTTTTATACTTCTACCTAACTTCTATATTCGTTGCATTTGCCTGCTGTTGGGTTTGAACCCGGGTGTTCCGCGTTGTAAACCTATACCGATCCACTGCGTCACCTTTGTCGTATACAAGCGATGTGAATTTTGCCAATAAGTTGTTCTTAAGTAAAAGTTCGTTTTAGAACTTGCAGTAGCTTTATGCAGCGCGAGTTAATTATAGAACATAAAGTTTGGAACCAGGCAATTACCTATAGTAGTGAGATACCGACAGCTACACAACACAATAATGAAGAGCATTACATTCTAATCTATATTTGTAATTAGAAATGTGCGAGGATTAAATTTATCAAATGAAATAAAAATAATTAATCTCCAATAGTTTCAGGTTCTGCTGGTTTGATCACCAGAAATATAAACAAAAAAGCAGTACGCAGAACTTGTTAGAAACTAAAGTTACTTCAGAACTTCATGTAGCATCCTAATAGCTTTGAAGTATCTATGAAGTACTCGCAGCACTTCTTAAAGCATTTAGTTCCACGTATACTTGATATACACTAGGGGGCATCCATAAAGTACGTCACGCTTATAGGGGGGAGGGGGGTAGACCTAATCGTGACGATTTGTGACGTAGGGGGGAGGGGGGGTATGAAGTTATGTGACGTCACATGAAAAAAAAATCAAATGAAAATTTTATTCGGGAAATTATAATTTAGGCTTCATTTTAAGATACTACTATTGAAGGCTTCTATAAAATTAACGTTCTGATGGATTTTAAAACAAATAGCTAAACTTTTTAAATGAAAACTTTTTTTCAACATATATGTGTGAACAGGACTCATTTATTCTCCTATGTAGTATGTACTCTCCGTTACGACTTTACAGAATATGCAGTACACCGCTGAAGAGCTGCTTGAGTACCGTTCTGCCTAAAAGATTTTTACAACCGCAAATAGCAGTCGCACAAACTCCTGACGGGCTACGGGGTGCTACCAGAGCCCCATGGCAATGTTTTCCCTTGATATTCGTGCTGAACTCAATCGATGAACATAAACTCATACCGAAGTTCCACGGCTGCTTTTAAGGTTTTTCGGTATAATTTATACTGCCCCTCATTCAAAAGCTATCTGAAGGATAGAGTTTATACCATTTGTGGACTAAATTTCGCATCTAAGGTAGTGTTGAATGATTGCACGATTGAATGAATACACAATATGACAAAATCCGTCAGAAAAGTTCTTCCAAGGCGTGTTGCTGCAAGACGTCAGCAGGAAGTCCTGATTCTTTCAACTAGATCAGACGAATTTGAGTGGATGGATGTAAAGAACGTGGATATGCGCGAAACATTAATCGACGTCACATCAGCGACTTCTGATCATCTTCAAAATCCGTGAATCGATGACTTTGTAGAAAATACTTCGGGAAATTCTTTATAAACTGTTTATTCGTACGCTTCTCGAAGGTTAATGAATCATTTTACAACAAACGTCAACCTTTTATATACCTCTGCTCTACACTCTGCCTACTATTTCTCCTACAGTTCGGCCATCCTGACAAAATACATCGTCCTCGATGTACACTATTATAAATCATTATCCTGTGTTTCCATAATTTTAAAATCTGGAACTAGACTTCGGGCATCGGGATGATGAAGAAAAAATGTCTTCTTGTAGGCTCTTCAATTGATATTTTCTTCGGAAGTTACACCAACAATTCATCATTTCGTACTAGAAGCTTCAGAATTTGCAATCCAGATTGTCAAGTCATAAACGACTGCTCCAACAGTTGTTACGATTCTAATAGTTGCTGCTCCAACAGTATTAGTCTCACTTCTGACTGCTCCAACAGTCACACTAGTAATCGCACCAATGGCTCCAATTGCTGCTCCAACAGCATCAGTTTTGATTCTGACTGCACCAACAGTCACACCAGCAGTCGCACCAACGGCTCTGGATTTTTCATAGAAAAAAAACTAAACGATACAGGTGATTTTGCTCCAAATTCAGTTCTTCCTGATTTGTCGATTGCTTTGAAAAAATGTAATTTGCCTTCGATTCTCGAAAAATTTTGCAGTGTGGCTGATCGTAAATATGGCACTCGAACGGACATGGAGGATAATCCCACTTCTGATAATTGTAGAAAATACTTCGGGAAATTCTTTATAAACTGTTTATTCGTACGCTTCTCGAAGGTTAATGAATCATTTTACAACAAACGTCAACCTTTTATATACCTCTGCTCTACACTCTGCCTACTATTTCTCCTACATCTCCTCCTTGTCCACGGAGCTAACCCATGAAATTGAACGTGTGTTGTGAATGTGCTATTATTAGTTGTACTAAGACCTATCGAGCTGGTTTGTATTTTTTCCTAAACGGTCAGTTGAGAACAAAAGCCAGTAAAGAAAGATTCGGACATCAACGAACAGGCTCAAAAACCAAAACGAATACGTACTATTTCTCCTACAACTTATAAGTTCGAAAATGTTCCTTTTTTTATTTGCTGAAATTCATTTGATAGCTTTAAATAAAAAGGTTGAAATGAATATCTTATTTTTTTGTTTTGATGGGGGGGGGTTGCCGTGACGTGACGTACTTTCTCAGGGGGGGTCACCGAATGTGTGACGAAATGTGACAAGGGGGGGAGGGGGGATTGATTTTGGTCAAAATTTGCGTGACGTACTAAATGGATGTCGCCCTACTAATCAGCAAGAAAGTTCCACGGAACTGAATCTGAACTAATTATGAACTTTCGAGTTCGCGTGTCAAGTAATATTCGAACTTTTGGTTGCTTGGGTCCTTCTGGCGCTTTTTCCTCCTCAGGATCGTGGTCAACTCATTCCGCGCTCGTAGATATTTGGCCAAATTCTATCTCGTGAATATGCTTAGATCGTGTTTCCTAACTCTTGTTTCCTCTCTAGTGCTTGTTGACATTCCCCATCAAACCAATCACTCGAGGTTTCTATTCCTGGCACCGCGGTTGCGGGCTCGTTGACGGCCGAGCATATCATACTCCATCGGAGGGTCGAAGCATCTAGCTCCACAGAACAAAGCAGAACTTCATCCAGTACGCGCTCGTAGTTTTCGGCAACCGGCGAATTAAACTGCCGACTGTTTAACCAAGGCGTACGGCTTTGTCACGAGATATCGTTGATAGTTTTGAGCGCACATGTACCTGTACCATAGGGAGCGTGCGTCATCACCAGTTCGAGAAAAACCGGCCCTCGATGAGAATGTGGTCGATTTGGTTCGAAGTTCGATTCGCAAATTTGGTGATCTCCAAGTGGCTTGGTGGATATCTTTGTGGGAAATGAAAGTGCTTCTGCTCACTAAGCCTCGGGAAGCTGCAAAGTTGATGCATCGCCGCAATACCAAGCAGATTTACCAAGCTTGCTTGGTTGATGGACGGTCAACGACGGATCAAATCTTTACGTTGCAGCAGATCCACCGTTTTCCTCAATTTCAAAGCTGTATATGATACCATCATCCATAAAGAGCTGCGGAAAATCATGGACGAAACGAGAATGGCTTTCCCGGGAAGTCATTCCAGGGAAAGTCGTATGCAGTGTTGTGTGTGGATTTCGGGTGAACTGTCGAGTACATTCGAATCCCATAAGGGGGTATCGTCAAGGTGATGGTCTCTTATGACTGCTGTTCAACATACATGCTACAAAGTATTATAAACTGAGCGGCTGTAAACACACCGGCCACAATAATCTATTTGACTTGTCTGCTTTACCGATGACATGGACATTGCCAGCAGAATAACTGCGGCAATGGCTGAACGGTTCACCACACTGAAGCGCGAGGCAGAGAAGACGGGATTGAAGATGATACGTCAAAAAGTACATGGTGGTCGGCGGAATCGAGACCGACCGACGCCGCCTAGGCAGTAGCACAAGACATTGATTAGACTGGTTATTCTCCATAGGTACGTATTGTGGACAACGCTTGAGGAAGACCTGCGAGTGCTCGGAGTTTTCGAGATATGAGTTCGTAGAATAATTTTCGGCGGTGTAACTCTACAGCGAACTTAGTACTAGGTAGGTCAAAAGACGTTTTTTTTTGTCGGAAGGTTTGACCACTGCGTCAAAAGGCTGATGCTGAATGAATATTTTTGCTTGAAATCTATTGGGAATAAAATGACCAGCAGCACAGTGATCAAAATAGTTAGATCAGGTGGAACGAGATCTGGCGGTGACTCATTAATGCAGGGATTTCGTTCAAGAAACTATGTCTTAAAATGCAGAGCCAATAAAGTAAGTTAGCACTTCATTCTACATTCCATTTTTCGGACCTGACCTAATTTGACAGACTTCGCTGCCAGCTGTTAAAAGTACGGGACAATTGTGGGGTTAGTTCTACGATCCTGCAAGTTCTAATAGTCAAGGCTAGAATAGGGAGCTTACTGTTAATAGTTACAAGTACTGAAAATGTCACGGTTCTCGCAGTACACTCTAATAATGTTAATCATACTTGTTTATGCTCCTGAATAATTACGGAGTGTAACTACAGAGAGTTATTTTAGCATAAGTGACACTTGAGTAATCAAATTCAAAGTAAACCTATGGAAAACAAGCAAACTACCTAAATCTTTTACAAATAGAAATTAGCAATTGAAGCCCATCAGAAACAATCTCACGTGACCGACTTTCTGGGACCGGACCAGAAGGTACACGCACACGCACGTACCTATTCAGCTCAAGCAATCCATCCACCGTGGCGACGGGTGTGAAAAATCTGACATCGAGGTTTTCCAGCCTGCCACTGCGAATGGTCGGCCATCATGTGCACTGCGTGTGGTCAGCAGGACAACAGGAAAGCGAAAAAGTGACGCCATCGGGATAGGCTCTGGATTTTTCGCAAGCTGCAGAATCTGGTCTCCACACGATGACGGTCGTTGACTGACCGCCACCGACCGGTTGGAGGGCTGATGATCCCGGCCGACGATGCCGACGATGGTGACGACGACGGCGGTGATAGGCCTCCGCCGAGCCGTTGCGAATGCACTGAACATGATGTACGCAGAAAATAAATTAAACCAGACATTTACATACATCATACAATATCCCAACATTTATCATTCATTCACACTCCCTCGAATTTTTTTCCACAGCTCACGCTGTCGTCACCGACAAACACTTCCACAGCAAGAAGCAATAGCCTTTCGGTGTAGGCAAAATACCCCGAAAAAATAGACCGTTAACTGACTGGTACCGCACTGCACCGACACCGATATCGCATGGCCAGGATAGCCACAGAAGCTGATCCACACGTGAATAAAGCTCCCTATCCGAGGCGCATCAGATCACACCAGTTCAAAGGGTTGCAGTTTTTACCGTTTCATTCCGGTCCTATTGTTCATCATGGTTGAATTTCGTGCGTTGTTGAACTTTGTTTAAATTTATCCTTTCAAAAGGAATAGTTTAACAGTTAAAGAATTTTTTAAATCGCACACAAAAATCACCTGGTTAGGTGAGGTCTATCACGTGTGGCTACGTCCCTGAAAGCTCACATCAAAAATTCCACCACATATCAGAACTATCCAATCTGTAAGCCGAGTTGACGATGATCCAGGCGAAACTCATTAGCCGGCAGCGTGAAATTGAGCTTGTAGTTTTTTTTCGTCCTCGATCCCAGCCCGATGCAATCTTCTGAAACAAATCACGCCTTACTCGAGCCGCATCCAGGAGGATAACAGATTTCAGGGAAATGAAAAATCAACCCAGCCATCAGTCGTCGGTCGGTGATTGAAGCCCGAAATTGGATCCCGAATTCGATTTTCAGCTGCTGCTGCTGCTTTTGCTACCTACATAAACAGTCGTAAAATAGGAGAAACAAAACCAGTCGCAGGAGAAAAAAGTCTTGTAAAACCTTTTCCGCAAATTACCTTCACTGCATTATTTGTTGCTACAACCAAATTTGGACCCTTTTTGATGTGGGTTGATTTTTATTACGATATGCAAATATTTTCGTTGATTTCACTTCCAGTTAAAACACACTAATACCTACCTTTCGCAGCCACTACACGAGTATTTTTACTTCTTCTGCACTTTTTATTGTCGGTTAGCAAAAATGACAATCTAACCAGAAGAGCTATCAATTTTCCTAGGCAAAAAGGCTAGCAGCAATCAAGCAATTGAAAGGTAGAAATGAATCCTTCTCAGTGCGCACCTCAAAAAGATCAGTTAACAAATCCTTTGCCATAAAAGAACATAAACGTTCTTAGGGGTTTCCTTTTGCCCTTTCGCACTGTCGCTACTATACTGCAGTTGTCGGGTTTTCGTGCAAATAAACCTTCCTGCTCATTGGTTGTTGGTTATCCCCTTTTTTAGGGCGGGTGATAAAACACGGCCCGGAGAGTTAAGCTCAACAACGCAACGGTTTCCGCTTTGGCTGGCACAACTGTAATCTAAATGTCCTCTCACCGAGACCCAACTCAACCAGTGTGTCTCAATTTGCAAAGAGGTACGCGTTGCAGAAAGATTTTATTGCAAAATTGCAGTTTGTTGCAAAGTTTTGCATATACACTTATGCGACATTACGGAACCCGTTGTAATACTGTTGGCTGAACGGGAAAAGAGGAAAGGATGAAAAATCCGTTTGGCAGAGGGTAGTTTGATTTACAGGCTGTTTGTTTACGGCTGTATCATTGCATTGATTTAGTTTACTGTACAGTGTATTCGCAATAAACAGTACTAGTTGGGATGCCGAAAATATCTGGCGCAGGTAGCCGGAATCCTATGATGCAAAGTAAAAGTGAAAAGTGGTTTAGATACCATCAAAATCAGTAATTGTCGTGATATTTTGATTGTTTTAGCAAATCTAAAACAAATCTGAATTTGTGCATACCGAAGCAACCGCCATTTTAATATTTCAATTTTAATTTTTGTTAAGCTTTTACATAACAAGTAAAAACTGAGAGCAATTGATGCCAAAAATAATTATTTTTGAGACCACCCTAACTCAGTTAAATTCATATCAAAACATTAAAAGAAGTGAGCTTAACGTTTTCGCTTTGTCCGACTAAATAATAACTCAATAATAATGAATGTCCTGCTCCGATTTAACAACTTATTTATAAATCAACATAACGAAAATACGATTCCGAGACTTCAGAAATGACTTTCAGTGAAAATTTGTCTCAATTACGACTAATTTCGCAGCCAGACAGATTGATGAACAGACCCACATAATGCAGTGATTCGGTGATAAAATCATCTCATTACCGGTCCATTTGTATATCCGCTATGGACGAGGACAGCACAGATTTCCCACCTCTTCTCACGCACACCTCTTTACACAGCGTTTTCCAGGGTTATACCTACTAGCTGAAAAATCAAATTTTGATGGCGTTATTCAGAAGAAAATCCCTCATTCAATTCGGTACACAATGTTTCAGTACTTTTCAAAACTCGCTGTAAACAATAAGGACCCAAACTAAAAATTTAACTTGCAGAAATAAAATGCTTATAATAATGAAAGAAAACTAAAGTTATATTCTGAAGAATATTTCAATTTTATTGCAAAGGAGCTAAACTTGCCGAGATAATTCAATACACTCATGACAAATCTTGAAAAAATTAAAAAAAAAACATTTATTATTGGTTCGATTTGATAGAGATGAAAGCCTGTGCGCACAGTATCGCATCCAACCAGCTTTCGAAGCGGCCCGAACCAAAAACCCAATGTGCCGGAACGCGAGTTTTCATCGTTTATTCATCAGAGATTTTTTCCCCACTTCTACTGCAGCTGTTTGGCTCGGAAAAAGTCCAACTTTAGC
Organism: Sabethes cyaneus; assembly: GCF_943734655.1. NCBI lineage: Eukaryota > Metazoa > Arthropoda > Insecta > Diptera > Culicidae > Sabethes > Sabethes cyaneus. The sequence goes on along the minus strand of NC_071353.1, from coordinate 123,628,179 downwards.
CACATAACCTCCAGACCAGAGTAGCAAACCAGCAATTGCACTCGTCGACAACAACATTATTGAAAATTCACATGCTGTTTATTTCCTTTCATTTTCCAACCAAATAATAATGATGATCCGGCAGAGTAGAGGAAAAAATAACAGCAGAATGCGCGTTGAAAGCTTTTATTCCACGTCAGTTTTTTTTCGTCGTTTGAAAACCGAAAAAAGAAAATCAAAATGTATAAACCCTGCATGATGATTTGCATGTCCCGGATCTCCCGGATTTAAGCCAACGAATGTCGGTTCGTTCGTTCGTTCGGATGAATGGAAAAGCGCAAAAGTGACTTGTCCAGAAGTATCGGTCACTACTGAAAAACCCTCGGTGGAAGCTACGCACATTAGTTTCAACCGTAGAGATATGCATAATTCCTACACCGCAAATTGGAATAACTCACAGCGGTATATTGGTAACTTATGCGAATTTCTGTGATGTTTTTAAATTACGTGAATTTGCTAAAATACAATATAGATTTACTTCCAATCAGGGCCGTGTGGTTGACGAGATCGGCTCACACCAAGGGCGCAAGCCTTTGTGGGTACCAAATTGGATAGGGGAAGACTGTCCATAACGCACCGGTGCACAACGGGCAAAAACGAGCTCGTAGTCCCAATATTTAGAAGCCGCTAGTTTGGAATCTTACAAGCTACCTATTCCTATGTCAAAAATGTAAGAAAACGATTGGTGATGGTCCCATCTTGTGCAGACTTCAAGAAGTGATCAATTTTACTCTATTATCCACAAAAATCGCGATAAATGCTAATTAAATAATATAGAAACTTCTTTGCCGCCCGTGAAATGAACTCAAATAGCTTCCAAATGTTGTCAAAACAGCAGAGAGAATCAAATCCTATCCATTCCATACTGTGCGAAATGCAAGAATAGTCAGTTTTGCCCATCTCACCCCCATTTCCATAGTAAATCCTAATTAAAGTGATTGAAACTAACTCCAAATAATTTTTTTTAAAAACAGTCAGAAAAACATACGGAATAACTTTGGAGAACAGTTGAAAGTAATAAAAAAATTGGATGTAAAGTTATTGGACAAAATAGATTTTTAAGTGTCATTTTCAAACAAATTATCATATCTCGCAACTAGTAAAAGATTTATAGTTACTACATACAGTAAAGTAACCCATTTTAATGTGTTCTAGAATTTTTCTGAAGAAATTTTTTTTAAGGTAGCTACTAATCAAAAAAATCATTTGTTGTGTTACCACTAGTCGGTATGCAAATTTCATGATAAATGTCCTCTGTCTAATTAATACACACTTAAAAAAAAGTGCCGAAGTCAGCAAAATTTTGCCGAGATTTGGACAGCCGAGCGTCTGTTTTGCAAATCGACGTTTACGGATCTTTACTAACGTTTGGCATCATAAAAAAATCACCGAACGCTCGGCTGTCCAAATCTCGGCAAAATTTTGCTGACTTCGGCACTTTTTTTTAAGTGTGTATACTACTATACTCGATTCAAAATACAAAAAAGGAGTAGAATGCAACAACAAAATTCACAGCGGAATCGAACAGTTCTAAGATACGTTTAATTTGCAGTACATCATTTATTTCAATTTTTTTCTTTTGAATGTAGCAATATTATGTAGAGGTAGACTTAGAAGACTTAGAATTTGCATTAAACATAATTGTACACTGTTTGACTTACAATAATTCATCACACATCAGCTGAAAAAAAAAAATGAATAGATTTTATTGCCAATTATGTTGACATATAAACCCATTATATTCCAGCCGTTGAATAAACGCTGCCGCCATTTTTCGGCCTGGTTGTAGGCGCTTATATAGTGCGAGTTGCATGTTTTCAACACAAAATTATATGTAATTCTGCGTGTTGCGTTGAACGCCTGGCTGTGCGTTTTGTTCACGGGTTTAAGCGTTTTTCCCCACATAATGATTTTGACTCTTTCTAAACATCGTTACAAATGATAAAAAATACTTGTTTTATAATAACACTAGCTGATCCGACAAACTTCGTTAACCTGTGTTGTACATAAATCATGAATCTCGGATGATCTTTGTCACAATCTCGAGTTTTGCAAGTTTCTGAGGAGTTCAACCTTAGATGATTCATTTTGGCAGTTACGTAACTATGAAAGCATCCCAGGTAACCAATAAGCATCACCAATGCTTTTCAAATATAGGCCAATAAGCATTTAAGTCGCGTTAAATGCTACTTAAATGCTATTTTGTCAAAATATACAGCTACTTTACTGATAACCTTCTTATAGTGCTGACAATGCTAATTTACAGCTAATTACCGACACGAAGAATTTGAATACAATTTTGGATGCCAATTTACAACACCTATGCAGTCAAAAAGCTAACATACAATAACGTGCAGTATAAAATGCCAGATACGCTGATTTGCTGCTTACGTTAAGGCTTATTAGTTACCTAGAATGGGTAGGTACAAATTTGCAATTTTTCCTCACAGTAAAGTAGAAAACAACTCCCCTGTCCCCTCATTGTATAGCCAGAAAGCGGATAGTAATGTTCGCCATGATTGTACAACATTACGCCGAATATCATTTTGCGAAAAACCTTCAGCGGAATGGACCATTTCACGGAAAACTTTTTTGTGGAAAGTACCATTTCGCGATCCTCTCCTTACTCGCTGTCGCTCGTTCCAGGAAACCTAGGTAGACCTAGGAAAATAAATAAACCTAGACAGTAGTTGATCAAACTCGTGACTTTAGTCATGACCTTGAAATGCGGTCAGGCATATATCAATATTTTTTTGAAACGATGATTCTACAATTGACGAAGGGACGGTAAGGGAAAGTAATGAAGAAGGATTTTTTTCCGGGAATGAAGGGGAAGGGTAGAAAGGAAGGGGGGGGGGGTAATAGGTAGCTATGCTTAACAAGTTGTCGTTGTGACTCCTATCTTTTGTCCAATGCTGGAAGGTGCATGGGTCGAACCATAATCTCTGATTACAGCTTGGTTAAATTAAATTTGGTTCCATTTGCTTGATTAGTTCTCGAGATAAAAGGAAATTTGCATTTCATTTGTATGGAAGCCCACCCTCTCAAAGGGGAGATGGGTCATAACTCGCTTTCTAAAGAGGAGAGGGGTCTCAATTCATTATAGAAAAAAACTTGCCTCCAAAACCACTTACATGTCAAATTTGGTTCCATTTGCTTGTTTAGTTCTCGAGTTATGAGGAAATTTGTTTTTCATTTGTATAGGAGCCCCCCTAAGGTGGGAAGGGGTCCTAATTCACCATAGAAAATATTCTTGTCTACAAAAACACCCACATGCTAAATTTGGTTCCATTTGCTTGATTAGTTCTCGAGTTATGAGGAAATTTATATTTCGTTTGTATAGGAGCCCCCCCACTCCTAAAGTGGGGAGGGGTCCCAATTCATCATAGAAAAAATTTTTGTCTCCAAAAACACACATATGCCAAATTTGGTTCCATTTGCTTGATTAGTTCTCGAGTTATGAGGAAATATGTATTTCATTTGTACAGGAGCCCCCCCTCTTAAAGTGGGGAGGGGTCCTAATTCACCATAGAAAATTTTCTTGCCCTCGAAAACCTTCACATGCCAAATTTGGTTCCATTTGCTTAATTAGTTCTCGAGTTATGAGGAAATTTGAATGGAAGCCCCCCCTCTTAAAGGGGAGAGGAGTTATAATTCTCCCTATAAAGGGGGAGGGGTCTCAATTTACCATAGAATAAATTCTTGTCACCGAAAACACCCACATGCCAAATTTTGTTCTATTTGCTTGATTAGTTCTCGAATTATACAGAAATTTGTGTTTCATTTGTATGGGAGCCCTCCCCCCCTCTTAGTGGGGGGAGGGGTCTCTAACCCCTATAAAGGGGGAAGGGGTCTCAATTTACCATCGAATAAATTCTTGTCACCGAAAACACCCACATGCTAAATCTTGTTCTATTTGCTTGATTAGTTCTCGAGTTATGCAGAAATTTGTGTTTCATTTGTATGGGATCCCCCCCCCCTCTTAGTGGGGGGAGGGGTCTCTAACCATCACTAAAACCTTTCCTGGCCCCGGAAACCTCTATATGCAAATTTTCACGCCGATTGGTTCAGTAGTTTTCGATTCTATAAGGAACATACGGACAGACAGACAGAAATCCTTTTTTATATGTATAGATTTTCCCAGGAATATGTGTAAAAAACGATCCCAAAGCCTTGTAAATATTTAAAAAAACGTTTAACAAACACACCGTAGCTCCGCAAAATAATGTTTTGCTCTGCACCACTTTACCGTAATAACTTCATTAGGGTACCACCAATAAGAGTACCTAAACTATTGATCTAGTGGTAGTGGTATTGGTAGTGTTTTTGTCGACTGGATTCACTTGTAACTATTGATATTTGGCATGGGAGTCCTCAGAGAAATTTATCAAGACATAGGCTTGATGTTTTCCCGACGTTTCAACGCTTTGTTGGTGTCTTTTTCAAGGGGTAATATCATTTACGTCTTTTGTTCTATTTTGGGGAGTATACATACTACGGTCATGGAGGATAGTAGTTGGTACATAAGTTTGAATAATTAAAAAACTTGTTCCTGCTTTGTAGTTGTACTACGAACACTAAGTGCTTCTTTTTGAATTGTATATACAGTCAGTCCACAATCATGGATCACAAACAATTATGGGTCATTTTAGCTTTTTCTGTCTATTGATAAGTGAATACTATACTAATTTAATTGATGAAATTGCTACTTATAAGTAGCATTAACAATTTGATCAATCATTAGGTGATATTCAAACGGAAATTAGCAGCTAAAGCTAAAATGACCCACAATTGTGTGCGACCCATGACTGTGGACTGACTGTATATATTGTATTTCTTCAGAATGTTTGTAGGGGAATATCGTCGTGGTTGGACCACCTTTTGGCGTTCGCCCTTAACTTTCGTTTCAAAAGGATTGTTTTAAAACTAGATATATCGTAGCAAAGGTCTAAAAATAAAGCAAAGGCTTCATGTGGGTGTTTTCGGCCCTTCAAGCGGTAATCTGAACAATATTCAGGAATTACGTTGAAACTATATTTATTCTAGACAAGATTTTTATACTAATTGATAGAATAACATTTACTGAATATCGGAGTGCATTTTGGTCTTAATGAAACGCTACATTGCTACGACTATTTTAGGCCCATTTTTATAGTGTTTTCATAGCAGTTATAAAGCAATCCACCTAGGGGCGTAACCAGAAATCGAGTCTACTTTGCCCTACGCAAAACGCTTCCGTCTGCTAGCAAACGATAGCCACCGTACGATACTGACAAAGTACACAGCCCTTATTAGACCGGTAGAAAAGCAAAACCATGGGTATAAACGTCCTATCCACTTGACTCTTCTTTATCGATAGACTTAGCAGTCGGCTATTAGGACTATTTTTATGAATTTGACGATACACACTGAGGACATGCCCGCCCTTGCGGGCGATATTTGACGGAGCAAGAGCTGGAAGCGGAGAGCGGCGGAAGTACACTATAATCTCTTTTTACGTCCATTTATTTAGCGTGATTTCCTTTTGCGTCAATATTTTACGTACGGAATTTAAATTAATGTCGTCTCATTTTACGTCTAAAATTTGAATTACGTCCACCCTTTTTTACGACCGATTGTTCTTACGTCCCATAATAGTGATTGATAAGATAACAAGATTGAGTAGAATGCCGCCGACTAGTGGAAACAGCACGAGGTCTATGCTACTGACGACGACAACGAGGATCGTACAACCAGTCCCGTAAATTTTCGTGTGCTCTAAGAAATTTCAAGCTTCAAAGTGTAGAACAAATTTTGGTCTGGGGAGGGGTTGTACTTTCTAGCCACCCCCCCCCCCCCCCCCCCCCCTTACCCACCGTCGCTATGCCCATGACCACCTTATAAGTCAATAGATGGTACTGTGCGTGCGCCCACCATAATTTCTTAATTGCGAAATTAACAATAAAGCTGATTTTTGACATATTGTTGAAGCCTTCGAAAGTCTTATCGTCTACCAAAAACCAGCTGTATCTATTTGAAGAAGCCTCAGACATTACAAAGAGCAAATAGCACCACCCAGGGGCCTATTCGGTGGATTACTGTCCTTCAAAAGCAGATCAAAAGAGAAGCTAGTGAATGAAAATTGATTTTTAACTATTTTCATATCAGAGGAAAATTTTTGTTTTCCTCTGTGATAAAAAGAAGAAAAATTGTTGTGTAATACCGTATTCACAGCTGTTTAATTTCTAAAATAAGTAAACGTGATCATAATTGTGTGTTTTCCAAACCAGCAAATTAGCCAATTACTTACATTTTCATGAAAATAGTCATGAACATGAAAATAGTCAATGAACACATTAAAGCCTATGAGTGCTACATTCGTTTCAATATTGCTATATAGCGGCAAAGTTTTTATTTGGGAAAGCACAGCAAAAAAAGAGATTGTATGCCAAATTTAGTAGCATGCTAAAAATACCCTCCGGTACCCTAAGTCTGGAAACTCTTGAACTGCTTGCATGAAAAATATTAAAGTTAAAGGCATTTCCGTGAAGACAAAAAATATTGTCGTAGTCGAGCCTAACCATGGCTACACAAGTGGCCGACCATTACGATAAGCGCTTTTGTAGCATTTCGTATTTCCTTATCCAGATACCTTACTGGAGGGGATTTTGCTATAGTCTTCGTATGGAGCACAACACACTTAGTACATTTTCAATATTTATCTTGATGATTGCATTTTATGGATCATTTCTTGAAGAAAAGTTTACTGCGCGTGGAAAACTTTTTTGTAAGATTTAGTCACCAAATTCAGTACGCGTGTTTTGCATACACGATTGAAACTCGCACTTTTGTGGAAACTTCTGTCACAGTAAGAAGTTTTACAATGCTTGTACATAAATAGCACGAGTTACTAAAACTGTAAAATCACGATTGTCCGACCATAATAGTAAGAGTGTAAACAGCTTAGTGGTGTAATTGGTTAAACAACACACTCGACTAGAGATTGAGAGCTGTGAGTTCGACTCTCATCTTCGGCAAGTCTATAACCTAATATCGCATTACGCATTTATTGTTCCTTGACATAAGGAAATCAGCTTCGAGAGGTTGACAAAAAGTACATAAGCAAAATACGTTTCGTTTTACTCTTGCATATAGACCGATAGCAGTTGCGCAAGTGACTGGGAGACAAGAATATAAAGGGACACATGTTCTTTGACATAAAATAATTGACAAAGGGTGGTGTCTTACCAGGAGGAAGGGAGGATCAACTGGGTAAAGGAGCGCGTTTCGCTTGCATTTAGAAAGATAGCAGTTGTACAAGTGGTTAGATGACAAGGAATTTTTGAAAGCGGGGAATAGGATGGTCTTTGACAAAGGAGAGGTTCAAAAACATAAAAAAGGCGTTACCGAAAAGAAGACAGATTTACAAGTAGCTGGGGGACAACAGAAGGGGAGCTGACAAAGGGAGGAGACACATTCAAATGAAGAAACAGGGTTTTGTTTCTTGCATTATGAGAAGTTTCGTTACAATAACAGATGTAAGTGACTGAGAGACAAGTGGCCCGGCAATTAGCTAGTATATAGGGATATGTCGTCGTGGTTGGGCCGCCTTTTGGCATTCAGCCATAGCTTCCGAATCAAAAGGAATTTCGGAAATCTAAATACATCGTTGGAAAGCTCTATTTCTGGAAAATTTTGAATTTATTGCTTAAAAATTAATAAAGTTTTAGGCGTTTACGTGAAGACAAAAAAATGTTGTCATACTCGAGTCATGTTGTACAGGTTAGGCTAACGCGGAGAATCCAAGAAATACATAGTGAAACTAAATATAGAGACATGAAAGGAGTGAATTCCGTGAACAATAGCCCATATAAGTACAAATATCCTATTTTTAATCACATTTTTGCAAAAAATAAACAAATAAACAAATATTGTATTGCGGATTTTCGGCTTTCCAGTCAGTTTTATATTGAAAACGGCTTTTTTATACTGCCTGACGTTTCGGCCTTTGGTTTTGGCCTTTTTCAAAGGTAATATGGTTACGTTTTCTTGTCTAATCGTTGATTGCCAACGGAAGGAAGTTCGAATTTAAACAGCTCCAATTGCATTGGTTTGGTGACAAAATAATGTACACACCTTAACTTTTTGACCATAGCGCACAACTGAACCATTTTTGCGCACCATTTTTTAAAAACGTCCCAGTAAGCTGTCCCCGAGCTGTCCCAGTAAGAAGTTTTATAATGCTTGTATACAATAGATATCACGAGTTACTAAAACTGAAAAAATCGTGGTGGCCCGTCCATCACAGTGGCCCACGTTACCCTACTATTTTCCATAAAAATTCCAGAACATAGTTCTTAGAACGAATCAATATCCAAATCATTTCATTCAGTTGCTATATGAATGTTTGCGTAACTAATCTCAATTATGGTCTCATAAGCGAAAGATTTACCGTCATATTACTACCGTTCATCCTCATCGGTATCCCTAATGTTACCAAAACCGGACCAGACGATCACTATGATAAGATTGTCCTGTCGTCCAAACATCTTTATTACCTCTCACACGTCTGTCTCCATGAAAGTAGTGTCGGTCGATAGCAAACCCAGGTTGCGCAGTACATCCTTTTCCTTCACCGACAGCACAACAGAAAAGGATCGGAATTCGTGATCAACGGATTCATTTCTTTGGAAATACCAACAGACCGGCAACGCGCATATGGACCGCACCACAGTCATATCTATTCGATTCGAACCGATCTCAACAGGGTGCAAGGTCAGGCCGTCGTCGACAAAACCAGGATCTTGACGAGACTTCTTTGACACCATCCTATCGTTGCGCTCACCGCCACCGCTCGCTCTAGCCAGCCAGCCCTCGACAAAGCGACGATAATTTATTGGTTTTTAACAAATTCAGGTCAAATTACTTGCGGTAGGATTCAGTAGAAAACAAAGCAATTACAAGAAGTCTTGTTTTTCCGATGACTTCTTGTGGTGGATTGTTCTTAAAATGAGAACCACTGCAAGGTATCGTGCTGTACTAAAATATTTTAGCAGACAGGTTTGAACGATGTGTTACATGTAGTTGTTTGATTGTATTGTTTTGTCACCAAAACTCATCATAGTATTAAGTAGGTCATTAATTTTTTCGGCCCAATCAGTTAATTCCTGAACACACTTCGAAATATTCCTGTAAATTTTCGTCTTTATGTATTTATGTGCATGACATAAATGGAACAACGCAAATCATTATCATATCACAGCATATAAAATGTCGCAGCGTGGGTTGCATACATGCAGGCTAATTTATTATATTTGGCTTGATGTAAAAATATATCATTAAAAACGGTTTAGGCTATTTGCATTTTATTTAATGAAAAAATATATGTGATTTACTTTACGTGTTCATTAATTTATATGCATTTCAATTTACGTCATGAGAGATTCATTTTTTCGTTTTGTGAATTTATCCTGTTACTGGATTTAATCCCAAGCCGAATGTCTCCCATTGCGGTTCAATATCTCAATTTTCCATGAAATCGCCATCAATACTGGATCATAATGACTATGTGAATAGTCCTGCTATTCAGTCTTCCACTTCTTTCATTCTATAATTTCCTGCTTTCGAAAGACGACATACTGTGCTTTAAAGTAAAAAAAAATCCTTTGCGTTAACGTTGCGGACATTCAAAGACAATAGAGACAAAACACAAGCCAGCCAGTTAGCGAAAGGCATGCATGCTGTTCGCCAAAGCGGTCCCAGTGAAGAATTGGAAGCAGCTCTGTATAGGAAAGAATATCGCACAAGGATCTGCTTCGTTTTATTCCTGTGTCTATCGGTATCCTCAGCCTCACTCCCTGTATCTACTGGCAGCAGGCACCCATACAGCCCGTTTGTCTTGCGTAATCAGTGCAGACATTAGCCGTCCACAAATCTAACCCAACTGACGACTCTTTCGGCTTTGGTCGTAAACAGCATATGCAAGTTGACCGTTTGTTCAGTGCAAATGGATATCTGGAAAGCAGACGAAATATCACGTAAAATGTCACCCTTCGCATGACGATGGTTAAGGCTTCAAAAGAGGAACAAAAGTGCCCCCCGACGAACGTGAACAGCATGTGGAAAGCATGTATGTTCAAATTCTAATCACTAGAGCAGTAACATGCTGCTAGATTTTCAGTATTTCTTTTTTTCTCGAAATTTATCAAACAGTCCCGATAATGGTTTCTGTACACGTTCCGACACCTTCTGTTCTACTTTTTTTTTTTGAATTGATTCCGAATTGGATAGGTATATTGTCTCCTTCGAACAAAGCCAAGTCGGTTTCAGAACAGTTACGTTTATGATAATTTCGGTCGCTGTTGGATAGATCGGAATCAATCGGCGTATTGTTACAGTGGAAAAGCTGCAAAATTATGACCAACGATGATGGTTTTGTTTTGTGCGGAGCGGATGTGTAAAAGGATCCGGAAAACAGCAGGCAGCAGACGCAGCAGTGCAACGGCGCGACAACATCTTCGTGGTCAATTTTCCTACGCAAAGACATGTGATGAATTACAGTGGTCTTTACCATCATGCATGGAATCACTTGAAGGACATTCACTTTGTTTCGACTTAAAAAAAAGAGATGTGGCACCTGCCGTCACATGGACGTTAGATGATATCTCAAGTAATTGAGTCAAGTTTATACGACATTAACATTTTCGAGCTAAAAAATCTCTAAAATAAAGCTTGCTTCATTTAGAATTGGAACAAACTTTGGTTCATATTGTAGCGCTCTTGGTGGACGGATTTGGAAGTTCTTGGCGCCCACGTGTCGGAAATTTTGTTAGCTTCACTTATGCATTTTTGACATTCCGCAAAATGACTGTATTTTGTAAACAAACAACATGGAAGCCGAAAGAAGGGAAAAAAATGTGCACAGTTATTGGGAAAATACATTGTGGTCTGCATCTAGGCTAGCTAAACAGCTGGAATTATCCAGAAATACCGTATGGCGCGTTATCAAACAGTATAAGGAAACATTGACGGCGATTCGGAAGCCTCAAGCTAATCATCGGAGTGGAACTCTTGACAGGAAACTGCGTGGTTATAATTGAAGAGGAACCCCAATCTGTCAACCGTGATTTGGCCAGAAAATTCGGTGCTGCCCATAATACCGTGAGGAGAATTCGACTCCGAGAAGGAATCAAGTCGTATCGAACAGCCAACCGTAAACAGCCAAACCGAACCATAAAACAAAATAGTGTGACCAAAATCCGTGCACGAAAGCTATACAACCGGGTGCTAACCAAGTTCGACGGGTGTATTCTGATGGACGATGAAACTTATGTCAAGGCTGACTTCGGGCAAATGCCAGGTCAAAAATTTTACTTGGCAACGGCTCGAGGAGATGTTCCAAGCATTGTTTTTGCCGACAAATTTGCACGAAAATTTATGATTTAGCAGGGCATTTGCAGCTGTGGCAGAAAAACGAAAGTTTTCGTTACAAATAAAACAATGGCGTCGAAACTGTACCAAAAGGAGTATCTCCAAAAACGAATTTTGCCGTTCATTCGATCCCACCACCATTCCGTGATGTTTTGGCCAGATTTGTCAAGCTGTCATTACAGCAAAGTCGTTCAAGAATGGTATGCAAAGAAAGGGGTCCAGTTTGTTCCGAAAGACCTTAACCCACCCAATTGCCCACAGTTACGCCCTATTGAGAACTACCGGGCAATCATGAAGAGGAGACTCAAGGCAAAGGGAAAAGTTGTCAAAGACATCAATGATGAGGATGAGGACCTGGTGGAATAAGATAGCCAAAACGATGGATGAAGAAAGTGTGCGTCGCCTAATGAGCATATTACAGGAAAAGTTCGAGAATTCCTTCGAAACCGTGAGGAATAAAATTATCCGCATTTTTTTCTTAGAAGTATGAAGAAAATGCTACGTTTGTGTAAGAAAATATCTTGAATTCAATAATAAATAACTGAAATACACGCAACTGTTTTTGTTCCAGTACTATCTGAAGCAAACTTTAAGTAAAAATTATAACTATACATATATGAGTCATTCCACGTCAAGTGACCGAAAAAAGGTGTAAACTTGTAATCGACCTTCTCAGATTCTTACCAAATTCAGCCATATTGTTCGCTTTGGGTCAAAAAACAAAAATCTCAAATTTGATGGAAATTGAATTTCTCCTCGATGGGTGCCCTTCATTTTATGAGAAAAAGCCTCATTTTTGCCAAATCCACTTATTTTCTCTGGCTTATAGCTCTGATAATTTATTCGGTGTAGACAGAAATTCTCTACATTTTCAAGGGAAATTATCTAAAGATTCGCAAAAATATTATTTTTTAAGAGCAGTGCTGTCAATTTTTTTTTTATGTGAAAACTAAATTAATATTTTTCTCTCAATGAGGTTTGATCTCCTGTCTGTCTGTCTGTCTGTCTGTCTGTCTGTCTGTCTGTCTGTCTGTCTGTCTGTCTGTCTGTCTGTCTGTCTGTCTGTCTGTCTGTCTGTCTGTCTGTCTGTCTG